>NC_051227.1:40494821-40827321 GCF_015220715.1 Pygocentrus nattereri
CTGTAGCCTATAATTTTTTCACTATATTTCAGCTTTATGTTTAGTACAGATGGCTTTTCTTTCCCTTTTTTATTTTTTTAGGAGCAGAATTATTTCCTGCTTTAGACTGAAGTTTCAGCTTCCAGTGTGTTGTTTACTGTGGAAACCTGTCTTCAGGCGTTCATTAGTACTGCGAGACACCAGACGCTGCAAAACGTGTAGCTGATGATTAAAAAATAGTTTAGAGTAAATGTTCGGAAGACAAAACCTCCTCATTGTTGATTGGCTAGTTTCATGGCTTGTGTGTTTGATCTTCAAGGCCATCTTCTGCTTTTGTCTGATCTGCTAGGCTATCTCCTCTTTTGTGTTTGATCTCCGACAACATGATCCACCTTTATTCAATTACTTCGGTCCAAAACCACCAGCGCCCCAGACAATCATGCTGACATGTTTTCAGAAATGAACTCCAGCATGCTCAAATAAACGGGGCGCAGACAGAGATTAGAGGCACCTATTAAACAATAGGAGAACGCTCTCCAAGCAGACACGACTGTTTAATCTCGTTCCAATACTTTTTATAAGGCAAGGGGCTTAGACGGAGAGTGGAGAAGACAGTCATTGCATCTCATGGCGAAGCAGAAGGAAGCGTGTGTGGTGCTCATTAAGAGTGTGTGGCGCAGGCTCCCTGGTGCGGCGTTCCCTGTCTGCTGTCATACAGAGGGAAGGCCTCCTGCGTGAGGCGTAATTACAGCTGAGTAATGCAGGAACCCTCATTACCTGCCCTACCAGATATCCTTATATTTTACTGTATCTCTGACCTTTCCAGATCTCCCTAGATGGATGTTGTGTCAGCAAAACTAAACAGAGTCCTGTTTGGTCTTTAAGCTCAAATGTTGATGATTTGGTTGTGTGTATAATGTACTAAAATTAATAAGATGAATTCGTAGTTTATTAGGCACATCATTTAGGTGGAATCGGTAGGTAGGGCTGGGTATCGTTAAAGATTTGTAGATTTCGGTACCAATATCTTAATGTCGATACTGGTTTCTAAACTCTACTTCTTCTGTACCTTTTGATTGCAAACCAAAAAGTGGTTGTGGCTTAAACCAGAAACAAGTATGAGGTGCTGGAAGTAGGTATTTACTGGATAATCTGAGTCTAATCCTTGATTAGCAAAGCACTTTGGCCAAAACATTATCTCAGGCATCGGGCAACGCATTTGCATGCAATTGCTGCAATATCTAGCTTTTAAAAGCAGCTTTTAGAGGCATTAAATACTCCAGAAGTCTGGTCACCACTGATCATCACTGCCGCTGTGAACAATTATGACTCAGCAAGTTTGTCTAGAATCACTCATTTCTCATCTAACCACTCTGCATGACTTTGTTTACATTGTTTATTTTTATGTGAAAATTCTGTGGAATTTGGCTTTTATGGAGATTCGGCAACGTGTTTGGTTTGGATTTTTAGCTCAGTTCATTGTTTCTCTCTGCAGGTGTGTGCAGTAATGAGGTGTTGGTTCCAGAGAACATCCGAGCGGTGCTGGGGAAAAACGTCACACTGAGCTGTAGGGTGGAGGTGGGCGCCAACCTCAGTCTTACCCAGAGTTCGTGGGAGCGGCGCCTGCCCACGGGAATGGCCACCCTGGCCGTGTTCAACCCTCAGTTTGGCACGTCTATAGCGGAAGAGTACAGGAATCGCATCCACTTTGTCAGACCGTCAGTGGAGGATGCCTCTATAGTCCTGCAGGGAGTGGGCTTCGAAGATATCGGATCCTACACCTGCAAGGTGGTCACTTTTCCACTGGGCAACACGCAGGCCTCTACAGTTATGGACGTCTTGGGTATGTAGTATGAGTGGGTATGATTGGGTGTGAGTCATTCTGGCGCTGTATGGGCTTTGGTGGCTTTTAGCCCTACAGGATCATTTGGGGTGAAGGCTGTATTAGACTCCTCTGATGTACAGTTGTATGCAAAGGTTTGAACATCCCTGGTCAAATTACATGTTATGTTGATCTTCTGTAGTCAGCACGTTGCCTATAGGGAACCAACTTAATCCCCTTACACGGCCAGAGCCTATAGATCCAACAGTAAAAGTTGCGCCCTTTACCAGTGGCAGAGAAAATGCAAGCCATTGAGCAACCCCAGACATGGCCAGCACACAGCACACAGCTGGGATTTGAACCTAAATCCCAGTGAGAAGGTTCATATCTGTTCTGTTAAGCCACGTGGAGAGTAAGCATACCAAATAGCCAAACAGATGTGGAAGACTGAATGAATAGTGAACAATCCAGCTGTGAGGCACGAGCACTCCCTTCCTGAATGGCTGATTAGTTTATAAAGTGGAAAGGAAGGAGATTGTCCAGAAGCCAGCATGCATACACTTACAACATAGCGGCTCTGTAATGCCTAATGAATGATTCATTAAGCGCTGCTTAATACCGTGTTGTTATGGTTTACTGTCTCAGTCTCTTCCTGAGGACTAGATGGAAGTTTTCCTAAATCACTCTCTCTTTCATATGATGTTCATTTATTGTATGAATAAGTGTAAAGGTGGCTGTGAATATATAGGCTTGAAAATAGTGAAATAGCCGTTGATGTAGTTGATTTTTAATTTTACTAGTTTCGATACACTGAGACAGAAACTTAACCAGCCACAATGTGTCATTTTATGGGTCAGATAGTAAAAAGAAAAGAGTCCGATCAAAACGAGCTGTGTCAGGTTTGAAGGACATTCTTTCACATTCCCTTCTATAAAATCAGTCCACTCGGAAGTGGCCTTAGCGACGCCTCTGGGCAGTTATTTCCAATCATACCAGGGGGCTGTTTCTCACGACAGGATTTCTTGGTTAGCCTGATAACTTAGGCTAAAAAAACAAGCCTGTCCAGTAGAAGAATTGAGGAATGTTTGTATTGGACTGTCCTCCATTGTTGGCTTACATTATCCAGCTTACTGAGAAATCCTGCTTCGTGAAATATCCCTCAGGCTCCCGTCTACCAGAAACAGAAAGGCAGGCTAATGTTTCAAAAGCATTTGCCATCAGTACCATATTAATCATTGGTAATTGTATAAGTAGTTGATGTTGTTTGGCTCAAAAAGCACTCTATAAGCCAGATACATAAAACACACCGGCAGATTTATGGTGATTTTAAGAGCAAATAGCATGTTTGCTCATTCATAAAGGCAATTTACCAGCATGTTGCCACAAATTATATAAAGCCATAACAACTCAGAATCCCCCAAAAATAACACCCAAACCACTCTAGCAGTAATTTCCCCATTAAAGAATTTTACGCAGAATTTCAGATTAGTAGATTTAACTGGGACGGTATATAAAATGACCTCTTCTTCCTGCGTCAAAATTCAGTGTTTCACAAATCCCCCTCCTGTGACTGGATAGTAGGTTTAGCTTGGAATAAATTGAGAGTAATTTTACATGTTGAGATCCTTACTCTGTGCTCAAATTGATTTAGCTGTAAGCAGTTATAGCTTTTAATCCTGTTTAACAATTTACAATGAATTTGACAAACAGTTCAGTTCATGCAGGACACAAATTATTATATATAAATATATATAATAATCTTCATATATAACATTATTTCTTACCAGTCAAAACTGAAACTTTTTTCTGAAATCGAACAATTACTAGAGATCCTGAGATCAGGAGAATTAGGCAACTGGGGCTAAAATTTGCCCTAGTCATTCAAATTGAAGCATGTCAGTTTCATTTTATTTGTGTGGAGAAAAACCAACCGTGGTGCCCGTGTTAAGGGTGAAAATGGTTAGAGGATTAGAGGGGAGCTTTAGCAGTGTAGATTCATTGTTTAAGGTGGACTGAAGTCTGGAGGACGCTGTGTGCTCTTGTTGTTTGCTGTATAATAACAGGTAATGGGTTCATCTGGAATTCAACAATGAGATGTTTGGCATCAGTGGCTCCCCAAAAAAATCACCATCCGGTTTATGTTGCAACTGCAGTCGAGGGCAAAAGGAAAGCTGAACTCTTGATTGAGCGTTCCGCTGAATGCTGAGCTCTGTGGAATGTTACGGTTTGCCGTGTCAGAATTGTAGTGCATTACATCAGAGCTCCACTGAAAACAGTGGAAATCTGGTTCGCCGTCGTTCGTCTACCGCAAACATGTGACACAGCATTATTTGGAATGCTGCATATTTTGCACTGCATAGCAATGTTATAGCTTTTTATGAATCTGCTCAAAAATGTTTCTTTAGCTGGTTTCAGCTTGTAACGGGGAGCGAGGAGGCGGACGCACACGCTGAGATAAGCGAGATTTATTGGGGGCAAATCCAGGGTCGTGGTCAAAACAGTCCAGGTTCATATAGCCAACACGGACAGATCGGGAGACAGACATGACAAAAACCAGAATCAACACAACAAACGGCGACCGAGACATCAAACAAAGACCGGCCAACACAAGGGGCAAACACAGGGCTTAAGTATACATGGAAAACTAGGGACAGGTGAAAACAATCAGGGGCGGAGTTACAAAACAAGGGGCAGGACTACAGATACCAAAACAAACGCACATGGACTAAACCAAAACACGAACACATGGACAGGACTGGGAGGGGCCAATCGTGACACAGATACTATCTATGCACATGTCTCCACATCCAGGGTGGCTTTGATCCCACTTACACCTTTACCAAAAGTTTGATTGGCGCATTTTATTGAAGGGCAGGACTTTATATAATACAGACAGCATGTCTGCCACGAGCTTTTACTTCCATATTCCAGCCACAGAACTTCCTCCTCATTTCATAATGTCTTAGCAGAGTCGCAGTACTCAGAAAGCATGTGTTCATTATCTTTATCAGTGCAACCTTAAATGTCATACCAAAAAATATGGGAAAATACTGTAATATTGAATTTTATCAGTAGCGCACAGCACTACTTTATTTTAATAACATTTTTATGAAGAATGTGACGGGGAGCAAAATTGAGCACAAGCTTTTTTCAAATGAAATCATCCTGCCTTTACACTGTTAATCCTACTTTCTTGTCCATCCATAAAACTATTGACATCTGAGTTACCATCTGTTTCTGAACCATCTGCCCACTCTCTCCGTGCTGTGATTAGTCAGCAAACCCGAAAATGATATTCATAAGCATTTCTGCTGAAAAGGTATAAAATTTCTCATATAGAAGTCTGCCATGATTCATGGGGATTGCAAGTGGCCAGAAAATCTGCAGGAACAAACAGCAGACAGCATTCGTTTTCATTTTATGCCTCTTTAGTTGGTAGAAATGTTCACTGTGCATTATTTGTTACAATGAAAAACTTTTCTAGACCCTAGTTAGAATTTTAATACTAAGAAGCAGTAATATAGCAAAAGAACATGTGTTGGAATGTGCTATTCCTGTAGATTATAATTAGCGTACACAAGATGGGGAAACACCCTATTCAGCACCCCTAATTTGCTCAAGGAAAAAAAGGGAAAAAAAGTTCATTGCTAGTGTGTCGTTTCCTTGCAAGCTGTTTCTGACATCCGTGACGGATATGAACCGTAGTATCCTCGTTTTATTTGGTAGGCATAAAACCGAGGCAGTTCACAGCAAGGCAAACCATGATAGATACTGCTTCCTCAATAAAATGCTTTTTACACTGACTGTGCAGTTTTGAGCTCAGATGCAGGGCATATGGATGACTCAGTTACTATGTTATATTTTGAGAAGCTCCACAAAGAGGGAAATCTGGCAAATCCTTTGGAAACATAACAAGCTGGCAATTAATGGCTTTTGCACATAGACCCTGTCTTTACTCATGCCTAATTTTGATGACCCATTCTCAACGGCTTAAACTTTTACAATAAAACGTAATGGATGTGGCGTGCATGTCAAGCTAAGATATTTATAGTTTCCTCAAATGTTCATGAACAGTTTTTATATTTGAAAAGCAAAAACTAAATATTAACTGTGGCATGCAAAATTTGAACAGCTGTAAAGACTTTAAGTAACTTGTTAGGCCCTTATTGACTTGTTGAGACGGGTTAGGCAGGCCAAGAATTGTCATTAGGAAGTGTCTGAAGAAGACACCACAAGAGCTTAATAAATCCTCTTAACCTTACGCTGCTGTTCAACAGCCATGGACTCCCTCCCCTTAACAGCTGGCTGAGGATTTGATAATGAAGCTTGATGCCTGCAAAGCATGGGAAGGCTATAAAAGAGGCATCAAAGTGCTGCCAGCTCACGATTCCTACTGTCCAAAATGGTAGTTAAGAGGAATTGTGGAACTCAAGGCAAAATGTGAAAGACCAAGAAATGTCTCGGACAGAACTGCTCATATGGTGACCATAAAGGCAAAGCAAACCACCAGAGAAAACCTGCAGGACAGTTTAGCTGATGCAAGAGTGGTGGTGCATCATCCTGTTGGGCAGCATGTTTGCACAAACATGATCTGCATGGAAGAGTCATCAGAAGGAAACGTCATCACAGAAGTCAACAAAACAACATTTAAATGAGATTAAAATGAGGCATTTTGTAAGCAAGTGCTACGGCCTAGTGAAGTAAAAATGGAAATTATGGGCCAGAATCACCAAAAGGTGGAAAAAAGGAGCAGCATTTGATGAACACCTTAACTGTTGAGCATATATGTGGATCTGGTAAGCTTGTGTGATGCGTGGCAATCAGTGGCACAGCAAACTGTTCCATTCATATAAATCTTAGCAGGCAGTCAAGAAGATGCTGCTGAATGGAGGCTGGCTTCTACAACAGGACAGCGATCCTAAACATACCTCAAAATCCACTATGAACTACACAGACGCAAACTGAAGCTTTTGGAATGGCTCTCAAAGTACCTTGAACATCACGGTAAATCTGAGCATAGATCTTCAACATGCTGTGTACGCAAGATGTGTTCTGCAAAGGGGAGTGGTTAAAAATCCCAAAAGAAGAAGAGAAAGACTCCTAGTTGACTGCTGTAGTATCAGCCAGAGATACGGACGTATAAGGGTGTCTAACCCTTTACACAATCACCATTTTATTGTGTTTATTTTTTACATCATTAGTATGATCATCCACATAAAAGGAATTGTTTGCTGTAGAGGTTGTGCTTACTTCTTTTCCCTTCAAAATCTTAATCAACAAAATGTCATTTTTGCATTTTATGGACTTTTTCCATAAGATTTAGTATTGCATATCGTCTGGCTGCTGTTAGCGTCAGACTGAACGGTTAACAAACCCAAAACCATTCACTTCACAAGGTTCGGTCTTGTATACGAGTCTTTATAGAGATAACCAAGCTTACAGTCACCACCTGCTCACTTCTATCCCAGCAATACACTAAACTGCTAAATCTGCGAACAAATCATGATTAAATTATTAATCTAAAAGACGTCTTAACCTTAAGCATGAGGTTGTCAACTATTCTGATTTTGACCATACAAAATCATACCAGTGGATGTTGTTGTTGTTCATCAGAGCATTTTTAGCTGCTTAAGGTATCATCACAAATTGTTTATACTGGACAGCCCCCATTGTGAGTGCACACTCAACCAAGCGTGGCTCTACAGCCTGTACGGTGCAGCCTGGCAGCAGAAATGCGTGTATGCATCTCTGCTTGTCAGTGTGGGTGGGAAAAGTGCAGTTTTGCTCCCTCTTTCCACTCCTGACGGGAAATCGTTTCCCCACTCCCCACCAAACGCATCAAACAGCCTACACCCCCCACCAGCTTTCTTTAATTTGCTCCATCAAAGGGCAGGGGTGGGGCAGGAGGGCAATGGAAAAAAAGCATTTCGTCAGCAACACAGCTTCCATGTGATGATTCTGGAGGTGGGCAGAGTCGCCTAAAACCACACTCAATTAATTAAAATGTTGGGTTTTTAATAATGACTGGAGTAAAAGTCCCTTATATCGCCGTTGTCGGAGAAAAACCTCCTATTTCCGTTTTTGCCGTTTTTCAGTTTTTGACATAATTTGAAAATGCCTGTTACCCTTTACACTGTGTGTAAATTTCATGAATATTTGACCAAAAGAAATGACCCAAAATGACTTGGAATGACGTGGAAAATGCCTGGTTCCACTGACGTACATTAAAGTAAGTTTTTTCCTTCTCCTGTAAAGTTACCACTTCGGAGATATGAGGTTTTCTTCCGAGAGCAGCAATATAGTGACAAAGTCGGAGTTCAGTACCCATTTCTTTTGACTCACTGATTCTTTCGCTTTGAGTAACTTTGTACCTTCATCATTTCAAATAATGCAAATATTTTTCAGTTCTTTAAAATAACTGTTTTAGTATTATTTATTGTTTTAGTAGGGATTGTTTTGGTGACAATTTTAGCTCATTTTGAACAGAACCTAAAAACACTGGCTGTAACTTTACTAGCAAACACAGCTTTGAATAGTTGCACACACACACAATCATATTATTATTAAAAAAAAACAAAAAAAAACGCAAAAGTACTTAAATGCTGAAAATGTGTTTTGGTAGTGACCGTTCTTAATGTCTGATTTTCAGACTTTTGGAGACATGAATTCAGTCCCATTGGATCTAACTCACCATGTGGCCGTGAGGGATGCGGTCTCACCTCCTGCTATAAATGTAGTGTGTGGCTAAACTAAGGCTCCAACTTTTGACTCGGTAGTGATGTGTAAACTTTGGGCAGCACTTTTTTAATGTTTTTTTTTTGTTGTTGTTTTTTTTTTTAACTCATGATACATCTTCATTTTTCAACTTAATTTTTTTTAAAAATCAAAAAGACCTTTTAAAAAACATTGAAAAATTAGTCTAAGTATTATTTTCACCCTAACCCCTATATTCACAAGTGTAAGCTTAGGGTTTAGAACAGACACCTCCCAGAAAGTACTGTGTGTAAACTATGATTTTCTGTATATTTAACTTATTACCGTCTAGATTAATGCCTGGGCTTTAAATAGATTGTAATATAACCCTATAACTATGTGAGGTCTGAATCACTTCACTTATTTTAAACTGTGCGACTACAGTTTAAACTAATTTTGTAGAATGGATCATAAAATATAACTTCTTAGTCCTTCGTCTCTTGCCATAGGAACTGAAGTTTATTAGGTGCTTTTCTTCTTTTTTGGGTGGATTTTTTGGTCTAAAGCAAAATGCTAAGGTTTAAAAGTTGAGAAGTATCAGTCTAGACCCTGTATCAACCAAACAAAATGAAATCAAATGAAGGAAAAGTTCATCATTTTCCTCAAAAACACACTTGAGCCAACAAAATTTCACATGTAACTCAGCAGATGTAACCAGTTATTACCCCCATTTGGGTTCAGGGAGTGGGTGAGATGAATGTGAGGGTGGTGCCATTCAGGCAGTCAGATGGAACTCTGTCTGGCCTGGAGCGCTCCAGTTGAAGAGCTATTTTTGTAGCGGGGGTCCTCAGGGTTGTTTGGAACGAGAAGTAGGACGGCGGCAGGTGCCTGGAGTAGACGGCCTTGTCTGCTGGACAAAGTTGACGTTCCTGAGCCACATGGCCAAGTTGTTACAGGAAGTAGCACAGCTGTTTGAGCTCTCTGTAGAGAAGTGCAGGTGAAAGAAGACTTATGGGAAATCCATCATGCCTACAAACACAGTTTAGGGTTGAATTTAAGGGGCTAGCACTGTAACTGTAGCCTGTAATGTATTTTTAATGAATGACATTTCATTCAGTCAGGGTCACCACTGACTAAAGCAGGCCAGCAGGGTCTGCATGTTTCAAGACTATTTATGTCTATCATTTTATTTAAGTTCTTAAATCTTACTTTACATACATTTCAGATCATATGAATATTTTGATACTAATACAGATTTTAAAGGACGTAAAATTGTGGTAATATAACATCAGCTGATATATATCGATGAAAATAACTGATGATTGTTTATATACAGGCAACTTGTCACCTTTCAGGGAAATGTGTTATTTTGAATGATTAACCTTCCGCTCACATGAATATTAATTTGGGGGGATTCAGATCTTTCTGAGAGCATCTTTCTCCCACCCCCAAACAGCACAGCAGCAGTTCACAGTCATTTTTCAGTCAACCCACAGATATGATATTTAATTCAATCAGACCGAAAATAACATTTTGAAAATGAGCCGTGTTTCGTGTGCAGTGGTAGCTTTCATTTTTGCATATTCAGATTCTTTAATCAACAGCTGTTAAATAGCAGCTGAGACAGTCCGCTTTAAGTTAGTTTTCATCTGAAATTGTCACAAGTGCTATAATAACTAGAAATTATATAGCAATCAACAGGGGGCCAAGCACTATACACCAGAGCCAGAAGAACACAAATGATGGACAAAGTTTGTAGATTGGCCTCAATTTCTGAAAAATATAGGGTCTCAAAATCAGATCTGTCAAATTTTGTGCGTACTGACCTTCTGACCTCAGTATGGAAAAAAAGTCAAAAATACCTGATTATAAATTTACAAATTTAAAACTACACATTTAGACATGACGTGTATTTGCATTCTTGTTGAACTCTGTGAACTACATGATTCCACAGCAACTACCCCTGTATTATAGTTTAGGACTGCGCAAGAATTTTAAATGTTAAAACATGAGATTTAATCACGGAGGTACGATGTCGCACCGGATTCTGATACAGGGGGCTGGTTTTTAACTTGTTTTTCAGTATTCATGAGTTTTCTTGGCTTGTTTAAGACTGATATGATTGTCATGTGTCAACTATGAATTGTGAGACATGACGGTTGTCTGTGGTCACATTTGTTAATATAAACAGCAGAAACTCAGTCGCATATAGTAAACAGATTGTGGGACTGTGGGCTGGGTTCCCCACATTCTTTGTGGTTTTGGTTTCTGTTCATTATTTTTGTGGGTGGGTGGGTTGGTGGGTGCTATTCTCATTCTGAAGCTTTGATATAGATGCATCAATTTTAGTTATTTTGGAAATGTAGCAAAGATGATATGTCCTAAAACGCCAAATTTAGCATCTGTTTAAAATTTTGAGATATTTAAAATGAAGCTACTTGGTATTTTTTTAAATTAACTACATTTTTATGTAGCGTGTAGCTTTCCAGCGATGCATGTGCGCATCAAAACTGACGCGTCCGACCTCGGCTACTGATCACTATGAACACGGCATCAGGATACAGTGTCATTTTCCTCTCAGAAACCTTTAAACAGAGGCTTTTAAAAACCCATTTAGTGCAGATATAAAGAAAACGGTTCTGCTAGCATGCTCACGTATGTGATTGCTTGTATGATGCATTTTTAATGGAGGATCTGTGGAGTCAGTCAGCTTCCCCTGCCAAGTGGAGCGCACTGAGGCCAAAGCTCTCAGTCTGCATGCCTTCCTTTATTGTATAATGCTCGTTATTTATTCAGCTTGTTGTACAACGAATCAATATCAGTAACTCATTTTAAAATAGATTCTAGGGTCGTAATGATTTTTTAAAAATTAATTTTCAATTTTAATGTCATGATTCTGTTCATCACCTAAAAATACATTTTAAAATGTAGACATTTTGACTTTACATTGGCATTTTGGTGCCCACCGCATGCACACCTGTTATGACTGTTGAATATGGTCAAAAATCAGTTGATCATTATACTGTCATTTTACAAAATTACCCCCTTCGTATTTTAAATAAAGTCACAGTTTACATTTACAGCATTTAACTGACGCTCTAATCCAGAGCGACTTACAATTTGATCATTTTACACAGGGAGGCCAAGGTGGTGTTAGGAGTCTTGCCCAAGGACTCTTATCGGTATAGTGTAGGGTGGTTACCCAGGCGGGGCACTGAACCCCAGTCTACAGTGTAGAAGGCAGAGGTGTTACCCACTACACTGACCAACCACAATCGTGGCCACTTTTCTTTTGTTGAATTTTAAAAACAGAAATCAGTCCAAACAAGACCCCAAATACTGGATACAGGCTGACTCAATGCAATGGAACATCTAATTCACACTTAACCAAAATTGCAGTTGTATAAATAATTTAATCACAATAATTTTCACACCCCTAATGGATTCTCATTTTTATCCTTCCAGTCTCTGTCGTATTGACTTTCTTTCTCTTTCCCACCCTCAGTCGAGCCAAAGGTGTACATGTCCGCAAGTTCCTCTCCACTGGTCGACGGTGACGTGGACAGCGTAGTGGCCACCTGCACAGCTGAGAGGGCCCGTCCACCAGCCGAAATATTATGGGTGTCGGACCTGTCTGGTCGTTCAGAGGAGATCGTCCAGGTCGAGCCTGATGGCGCCACTACCACGCACGTGCACTACATCTGGTCACCCTCCAGTCGCGCACTCGGCCACACCCTCACCTGCGTGGTCCGTCACCCAGCCCTGGACATGGAGTTCCGTGCCCCCTATGTCCTCAACGTGCAATGTGAGTGACCAAGCCAGGGTCTCTTATGAAGTTTCTTCACTCTTATGAAGTTTCAGTACCTGTAACTTTGGCTTGCAGGCCCTGGAGCGCACAAATCATTCCAGGACGTATGTTGCTATCGTCTTTATGGTTTAAAGCTCTGAAAGTATGCATGGCCATCCATGAGGAAGGCCTTAGAAAGAGCAGAGTACCTGATTTTTAACCTCAGCCTGTTATGAAGCTTCGCCATTGCACTCTGCTGCTCATAAAACCATCAGGATTCATTTAAACATTATAATCCTCAATGTGCACTTCCTTTGGCATCTTGAACTGTTGGCTGCTGTCTGTTTGAACAGAGTGCTGCTTAATGGATATGGTTTATGAAATATTGATCATAGCCCAGCAGTGCTCACAGTGGGAGCGGAACCACATGAGATTGAGGTTAATACACAGAGAGGGAGCCTTTCGTGCTCAGTACCTTCAATGCTTTGTGCAAAATACCGTGGTCTATCAAAAATATTGGGACACCACTGTAATTGCAGCTTCTAGAATCTTTGTGCAAAATATTATTTTTCTAAAAATACAACAGTGGAAAATGATGGCAAGTAACGCAGTGAAAGATAACTGTAGTGCAACTAGTGGTTAGGCAATCAGGGTGCATTGAAAACTCACTGTTATTTGAAAGGAGTGGATACCAGTCCTACTTCCATGTGTTCAGAAACTGGTCATGGGCCTTCCACAGTAGATGAATGCAGTTATTCAGGCCCCGGTTGGACCTGCCCTCACTGCAGTGACAGTATGATTGCACCTTGTGCTTGTGTTCCAGTACCTAGGGTAATAAGGATGGGCATTTCCGGTTGTTTATTAGTTACGTTTGAGATGGTTTCCCCTTCTGAGTCTTGGTTCCTCTCAAGGGTTCTTCTGCTAGGGAGAGGCCCTTGGCTTCCTCATCTGGGATTTTGACCCAGATTTTCTGTAAAGCTGCTTTGTGACAACGCCTGTTGTAAAAAGTGCCATATAAATAAACTTAACTGGGTCTGCTCTGCAGTACTCTCACAGGCCACACTTCTTCCTATGGTTACAGAGTCTGATGCATTTTGGCGCTTAATGCGGCCAAACACTGCCTTCTTCGACAGGAAATGGCCAATTGACTGACATGCAAAATAACCCACCACTGTTGTTTTTGTGTGCCGTGCAGGGGCAGCCAGTTCTCCTCCAACGAAGTGATATGCACCTACGAATTTGGAGATAATAGCTTCCAAATAAACAAAGCTATTGAATAGCGTTTAAAGATATGATGCCTGTGTTTACATACATTTCATCACACACAGCATCTATATGTTGCTCCTAGACACTCAGAATCCAGAGCAGGCCACTGTTTCTGCCGGACAGATTTAAAGAAATGGCTGGAAGTGCGAAGGTACTAACGTGTGAATATCCAGTCAGAATACAACTGACGTAGTCTTTATAACTGTAGCGGTATTAATGTACAGTAGCTCTCTTAGTTCATTCCGCGGGTGGAGCCGGTGACTTTCTGTTTCTCAACTCCACAAAATAAAAATGCAAGCAGCAACTCTATTAAAGGGCATTTCAAAACAAACAGTATGTCAACTTTAACTCCACAGTATTCAACTTCTGCCTGTCCATATGGGGTTGGACAGCAGGACCATTTAGGCTCAACTAATTTGACTGCCAGAGCTTAAGATATTGCCCACTTTACCACAATAAGTTGTCTTTAGTCAGTTAATGTTTTTAGGCCATTTGATACTCTTGAATCCCAAGCCTTTTTGTGTCCAGCCAGGATTTGTTCCTGATGTTTCCTGATGCTTAAGGCATACTGTGTCTCCAAGTGATCCTAGTTTGTGATGGATAGTGAGTGCATTTTCTCTTGACATTATTTGTTCCAGTTGCTCCAGATGTCATGGTGGTAGGCCAGGATGAGGTTTGGTATGTGGGACAGGAGAATGCGAGGCTGGACTGCAGAGCGAATGCCAATCCTCTTCCTCATCTCTTCCTCTGGACCAGGTAAATGCATTTGGCTATACATGAGTAAGCACAGCTTATGTGTTCTCTTCCTCTGTTCACTGGTTTTTAAAAGCTCCCCATGATTCAAACAGATGGATCTGGAGTCATCATGTGATCATACAGACTTTTCTTTACCTCAGTGACCTATTGGTGACAAGATTTCCAGATCAGGAGCATGCAAATATGATAAGATGTTATCATGTTAAGGTTTCATTTTCAGAGTATATACCATGGGTATCATCAGTACTTATGGAACATTAAACTGCAACAAAAACACATTTAAACCAGTTATAAACAGTTTATTTCTACAAACATGACATGTTTAAACATATATATTGTTAGGGATGCACCTATCCGATATTAGGATCAGATATCGGTCCCGATATTAACAAAATTAGCTGGATCAGGTATCGGATGATTAGGCCGATTCATGGGACAGATCCTTTCACTTTAATTTGTTTGTGACGCGTGCTACGCCATACGCCGTGCCGGTAGACTTGACTTACAAACAGGAACAACAACATGCACCGAGCCAAAGAGTCGCTGTGTGGAGGTTTTTTGACGCTTGCTACGCCAACGAGATCGACGGCCACGTGCAAAACCTGCAAAACAAATGTTGCCAGGGGTGGTGGCAAAAAAACAGTACAACAAATTTAATTAAGCACCTCCAAAAGTCCCACGGTACGCCGAGCACGCCGAGTTCCCAACGTTTCAGTCAAACAAACAAAAAGAAGCAGGAGACAATACGACAAAACAGTTCACTTTGGCAGCGCGCTGCAAAGACGTGAAAAATTTCCAACCGAAGTTCTGGAATTCATTGTTTTGGATGCGCCACCCCTGTTGGTACTCGAAGACGAAGGCTTTCGTCACCTGCTTGAACACCAAGGAACAGGAAAATATTTTTCCAGGACCGCTCTTTCAGAACTGTACAAGAAAGTGTGTGGACACGTATCAGAACAGTTAAAAGATGTCAAAGTAATGAGCTTCACAACCGATATCTGGAGCTCAAACATCTGCCCTATGGCAAGCTTAACTGTCCACTGCTTAGACACGAGTTTTACGCCTCGCAGTGCGACGCTCCAAGCAAGAGTCTTTCATGGATCACACACCAGCCACTCGATTTCAGCTGCCATCACGGAAATGCTTGATCAGTGGCAAATTCCCTTGAACAAAGTGCACGTCATTCTGATGGACGGTGCTAGCAACATGAAAAAGGCGATGGACAACATGGGAGTGCGTAGCTTAGGCTGCTTTGCTCACACATTGCAGCTCGTAATTAACAAGGGACTGTTGTTACAGCGCAGTGTGAGTGATGCCATTGCAAGCGGCTGGCAGACTGTGGGACATTTCAAACATTCTCCACTCACATACTCACGGCTTCATGATGTCCAGCTCCAGATGCAAATCCAACCTAAACGCCTGCAGCAAGACGTCAAAGCAAGATGGAATAGCACTACTTTATGATGGAGTGTCTTCTGGAGCAGAAGCGAGTCCTTTGTGCTTACACTGCTGACCATGACCTGCCCACAACACTAACTGCTAACCAGTGGGCTTTGCTAGAAAAAAAACTGTTCAGGCACCATTTGAAGAGCTAACTAGGAAAGATCCAGGAAAAATCCACCTCCTCCACCGCTGATGCCATTCCAGCTGTCACCGTCCTCAAACGCATCCTGGCTAAGGAAGACGAGGCAGATCCCGGCATTAAAACTATGAAAAAGACCCGGCTACAAGCTGTCAAACGCTGCGGCACTGTGGAAGATGAACCTGTCGACGCGCTTGCCACCTTGCTGGAGCTGAGATATACAGACAGGTAAGATTCTAAACTTATTATTTTATAGAATCTTTCTCTCTTTCAGTGCATTAAGATGCCATGATGTGCATTAAAGTTAGTATTAGAAAATATAAAAGATTATAAATCCTTTCATACTTACTTTGTCTATATTATTTTGATCAGCCTTAAGTTTTATTGTTACATCCAAGGATTTAGTGTCACATTGAGGTGTGGATGTTAACCAGTGTTTTATATATTTAACTTGTGTATTATTTCTGTGTCAGATATGTTGCAAGTGCAGAGTCTGCAAAGCGTGCAAAAGATGGAATTTCTGAGGAGCAGCACAGCTGGAGCTTTGGAGACTTCAGAGCCACCAGAAAAGTCCCCTCGGGTGGAAGCAGCAGCAGCACCAGACGAGAGCAGCTTTATGAAAGAATTTGCCCGAATTCTGGAGGAGTGTGAGGATCCTGGTGCAGCAGGCAGCTCAAGCCCTGCTGTTGATCCGCGTAGATTTTTACTGAGAGAACGATCACTGGCTCAGACGGTCCATGCCAGTACTGGAGAGTCAACAAAGATCGGTTACCTTGTCTTGTTGCCGCTGCCACAAAATACCTCTGTGCCCCCTGCACTAGTGTAGAGAGTGAGAGACTGTTCAGCACAGTTTCCAACATTGTGGATGAGAAAAGAAACAGACGTACAGCAGAGAGAGCAGAGATGCTGTTTTCATGAGAAAGAACGTGCCATTGCTGCTTAAGTGAGCATTCAGGGCAACCACAGGCTGCGAGTGGCGTGAGGCTGCACTAAATGTTTTCGTGTTTTCAGTGTTTGATTTCTGCTTGTATGTTTGACCAAGTTACTTATTTATTCTCAGCTGCTAGATTTTATTTTGAATTACTGTTTATACCAAATATTTAAAAATAAGATTGATTACTGTTTGTGTGTTTGACAAAGTGAAGCTACTTATTTTCTGTTTTGGCTGCTACATTTTATTTAATATATTTTAAGAAGTTTGACTCCTTTTTTAGTTTGAATTTGAATCCTGTGTCAAGGTCCTGCACAATTGTTTATTATTTTAATGACAAATAAATAGCAATTTAGTACATTTATATCTATGTGTTAATTTGTTATATTTTGTTTTACAAAGTCAGTAAAATAATGTTTAAATCTCTCCCTCATGGTGAGGTATACGGTTCATTAATTCAACGATGGTATCGGATCGGTATCGGGTATCGACCAATATGCAAAGTTTATGTATCGGTATCGAAACTGAAAAGTCAGGTTGGTGCATCCCTGTATATTGTACTCCTAGGGTTTATACCCTTTTTAAACGTAGCACTGCTGCTTTTCTTTTGCATGTTGTTCTTTCCAAATTATCAGCAAACTTCAAAATAAATACACATTGTGATACAGGGCTCCCAAGTGCCGAATCCCTCTGAGCGCTGTCGATATTGTCAGGAGACTCCAAATTCAGGCCTCCCCCTTCACTCTTCTAGGCAGCATGACCAAAAATGGCAACTGCCATTCTTCTCCAAGTGCTGCGCACTGTACAATGACACTGCATTAATGACCATTTGACAAGATAGGGTGGCTTCACATGGCCCAGAGGAAGTGCATGCTAGCCTTCACTCCCGAAGCTTGGAAGCACTATGTGATAGGAGGAGACCCAGCTAGTGGGTGTCCACACGTGGATGGAACTGGGGGCACTAAAGTGGGGGAAACAAGATTGTGGGTGGGTATAGCAAAAATGTCAAGTATCGTGATGTGATATTTTGTCCATATCGCTCACATTTACAACACGCTTACAAAGAAACTTGGAATCTCTTTCCTCAGAGTGGACATGCAGATGCCTGCCGGAGTCCAGACAGCAAATGGGAGTTTGGTCTTTACTCGTCCTTTGCAGAGAAACGATTCCGGAACATACCGGTGTGAGGTTCAGAACGATGTGGGTCTACGCTCTCAGGATGTACAGATCAGGATACGAGGTGAGCTGATGTTTCTCCATCGAAATCAGTCGTGCTGGTGCAGCAGGAGGTGAATACAGTCTCATTATAACACATAACAGGTTTTCCTTTCTGTTAAAGCCACACCAGAACGTTTCTCTCTGTGCTTTCCCAATATCTTTTTACACAAACAATCTAGAGACTCCACCAAAGCAAAGAATCATTTGGAGGTCATGCTCAGGGCCACAATGTCAGCCCTGTTTGTTTTCTGTTTTCTTTTGCTCTTTTGAAACGCATTCTCTCCAGCTGTGAGTCCAGGGAGCCGTGTAGTTTCTATTCCCGAGTTCAGGCAGGAGGGAGGACAACTACCAGTTCTTCTCATGCGTCAGTATGCAAGACTAGATGTGCTGTTTGATATAGTGGCCTCCAGAATGTGATTGAGTGTTGAACAAAGTTGAGAGTTTCTGTGAGTAATAGAGGATGTTCCTCTTGTCAGAAAGGGAAAATGAAATGCTGAAGCCTTTGTGGTGACCTACATCTGTTGCTACTGAAGTTTATATGATAAAAATGTTCAGTGAGGAAAAACTGACAAAGTGACAAAATGTTCAAATCTTTTTTCCAAGCTGGATGAATACTCACTAGAATTGGCTCTACGATGGCTTTTGAGCTACGCATCTGGCAAACCTACTGCTCTGTAGGCATGGAACTTGAGAACCCCTCATCTCCTACGTCCGTGTAGTGTTTTTTAAATCACAATCCAAACAGTGACTTCAGTTCTTGGACTTGAACGTTCTCTGCACATGAACGTGGCTAAAACGGTTTGTAGCAAAAGCCAAACCGAGCTCCATCCGTTAGTGGGCAGATTGGAGTCACGTTTTAAAAAACCTCACAGTATTTAACATTGTTTACTAGCAGTTATTGCATTTTTATGAGCGTAGAGGAGCACAACAACGCTGCCCTCCTGTCGCTGAAACTTCAACCCAGTTCTCTTATGCCAAGTGAACACATCACAATGTTCAAACTCTCAGAATCGTTGTACACACTGCACGAGTAAATTCACACTATCTTTTACCCAGAGATCTTTGACAAAGCGCATGATGACAAAATGCCACTGCCTCGCAGAAGTAAACGCGAGGAGCGTCCATCATGTGTCTTGTTGTCATTGTTGTTTCTGCACTGAGTTGTGCAGGAAAAAAAGACTTGCTTTCTCACTATCACTTATTTTTACCTGTGCTTTAAGCCTAGAAAGATTCTAGGAGGCAAGAGAATGATGACGTCCTGATTGGGTCATCCATCAGCGCTACTCGAGATGCACGAGTTGTGCATCACATTCTGCCAGTCTCGTACTGGAACTGTCATAGCAGTCGTCTCATTCTGAGAAAACTAATTTCTTCACGACTACTAAGATGTGCATCAAATATAGTGATATATCAAATATGTTTATTGTCATGTTCTCAGCTAAGCCATTTCCTTTTACATAGTCGTTTTTAAGGTTGTTTGACTGATTAAAGGACATGAGGCACGACTAATGTAATGCTAAATTCAAAGTTTGAATTGAACATGAAATAACTGTGCATACGCATGTTCCTGAAGGTGGAATAACTTTTCAAATCAAACGGGTTACACACCTAATCCAACTAATTAATTAACGAGTCCTTCCTGAATTGAAGCTCAGGAAAAACCCTAAAATGTGCAGTGCAGGAGGAGAGGATTGGGAATCACTGAATTGGAGTAATCGTGTCCAATGTCAGTTTATGTACTTTGTGTTTGTTAGTTCCACTTCAAAGCTTGCCGTCTGTAATGTCTCCCTTGATTTTCCTTCTCTGTCCTGCTCAGATCTCTCCATATTCTTGATTACAAGCCAACATTTAATTCAATCCTCTTTTCTCCCCGCCAGAGCCACCACCCACTACCAGCGTCCCCACCACCACCACCAGTGAGGCCGTCGTGCTTGGCTCCTCCAGCACATCTGCAACCCAGCGCCATGCCCACTTCACCTCCCCAACTCTGGCGTCTGTGGCCGATGGCACTGTGGGCACCGTAGTGGGCGGGGCCGTGGGTGGCGTCCTGCTCCTGGCGCTGCTGCTCGGACTAGGGGCGCTGTGCTACATGCGTCAGCGACGCACCTTCCGCGGCGACTACTACACCAAGCAGTACATGGGCCCATCCGACATGCAGAAGGAGTCGCAGCTGGACGTGCTCCAGCCGCACGAACTGCACAACGTGTTTGGAGACGACTCCGGCAAGGGGAGCCAGGACCTGAAGCCCAAGCCTGAGGGAGACGTCATCTACCCTGATTACACCAAAGACGAAGGCAGCTGGGATGACAGCCTCCAGAGATCGTGCTCTTATTATTCCGATCACCACGCCCACCACAATGTTAACCCAAGTGGGCCTCCTGTCCACGGCCCCACGCTGAACAATGGCACCCCCTACCTGCAAGACAGCTGTTTCGATAACGGCACAGACTGTGACTACGTCTCTCACACAGACGGATCCGTGATCTCGCGCAGGGAATGGTACGTGTGAAAGCGAGAAGAGGGAGGCACTGTTGGAAGACACTAATTTAAAGGAATAGAGAACACAGTATTACCAAACTTGTAAAAACGCAAGAGGAATGAAAAGATGTACTATTTTGTAGCTCATCTCGGAGGGACATTTGTCTTCAGCTGATCACTAGTCCATAGTATGCGCCTGTTACTTTGTATTTTTAATGCAAAGGGAGAGGCTTGTGTGGTTATGATCACAGGGTAGCCTGAAGTAGTGAAAACAAATTTGCTAAAATTGAGCTACTCTGTTTGTACATATCCCTGCCAGACACCACTCTGCATGTGATTTCAAGTTCTAAACCAGGTGGAATATATTCCCTGCACTTTCCATGTACCCATATTACTACATTCACTTATGTTTAGTCCTTCAGACTGCCTTTAATATGCTTTCTAAGCAAGTAGAGCTGCCTTAATGTTGCATTGAGATGTAACTAGCTTCTGTTATTTCTCAACTACAACTTGTCTGTCTCTTTCCACCAGTGTTCTTAATATTGCAAACTCTTAGGGGACTTGGAAGACTGTTCAGCAAAGGAATTTGTCTGGAGGCTTAAATGTTCAGTTCCACTGGACTGTAAAGAGAAAGAATATGTTTCTGGTTTTGATTTGTACTGAGCTTCTTTTTTAGATTTGCCTTATTCCAAGAGGTCAAAATCTGCTATTCAGGATGGGATGACTCTCTTACTTGTTGAAGTATATATATGACAGTAACGCCTACAGACAGGTGACAGAGGAAGAAGATCAAGTGACTTACTAAGGTTTTGGGGCACATATTGGAAAGATTCTAGAAGTCTCTGGAACAGTACTGGTGGGATGGGATGTCATTATTCTAAAAGACATTACCAAAGGATGGTGTTTTGATGGAGGTGATAGAGGTGGTGGAGAGTGGTGTCCAAGATCTAAAATCTCTCAAACACTCTCAAACAAAGTGCCACAAAAGGTACTTTGGGTGATGCCATAGAAGAACCACGTTTGGTTCCTTGGATAACCATTTATGAGTATGAAAATGATGATAGTAAATCATCTGCTGTGGCCTGCAGTCACCAGATCACAGCCCAGCTGAACTCTACACTTCTAAAAATCAAGGTTATTTGTATGATGCCATCAAACGGTCACCAGCCCTCATCCTGGAAATTTACCATCCTGTAGAGTCTAGATCCAACTGCAATCTGTCACACCCAAGTTCTCTAGAAGGCCCTGGTTGGCTGGATCAGATGAACCAGCATTAGGTGAAGGAAACAGCAGCATGTTAGATTCAGGCTGGAACTAAACTCTGCAGGAAAGTAGATCTCCAGGAACATGGATGGTGACCACTGTTTGATGGCATCATGCAAATAACCTTGATTGTTAGAAGTATAGATTTCAATTGGGCTGTGATCTGACCGTGAAGGCCCTCAGCAGACAATTTACAATGATCATTTTCATACTCATCAATCCATTCAGTGAGCCCCTGTGCCCTGTGGATGGGGGGCATTGCCATCCCTTCAGCACAGAAAAGTGTTTTTCATAGGATAAACGTGGTCAGTCAGAATAACTTGCTGATTTGCAGTGTCCTTTCCCTCAGACCCAAATAATTCCAGCAAAGTGCCCTCCATAGTATAACCAAGCCACCAAACCCCCTTATTATAAGGTTTAAGCGTTCAGGCCTGTGCCATTCTCTTGGTTTACACCACACACACACTAGTGGAGAATATGGTGAAGAATGAATCATCAGGACATTTCACTTTTTTCCACATCTCTGCAGACCAGTGCGCGCGGTGTTTATGCCACTGAACTCTCAAATGTGCGTTCATCTTGTAAAGAGGGGTTTATGCAGTGCAACCCTACTGTTGCTGTTTGTCACTGTTCCTATTGTAACACTTGCCAGTTGAGCAGTCTTTGTGAGTCAAGCTCCTGCCATCTGTGTACCAATAATAAACCTTTAAAAGTCCCATAAATCCCGTCCTCTTGCCATCTTGATCCAAAATTGAAGTCAGCTGGGCCTGCTCAGCATTTTTCTACATGCCACTGAGCACGGTAGGATGTTAGCTGCTTAATCGGGTCATGCGCTGCACCTGTGTGGAAGAATCTACACTTCTTCACTCCTAAAATAGGGAAAGCCTGATGCATGAAGTATTGGCCAACGTGGTTTCACTTTTTGCTCATCTTTTTTTAAATGGGTAAGTTAGATTTTGCAGATAGAAGCGAAAAGCTCAAGTCCTTCCATCAGCAGCAATAAAACAAGTTTATTCAGCTTGAGAGAAGCCGCGGGAAGGAGGATCCTGACAGCAGCAGATCTAAAAGACCATGGTCAAGTAGCACTTGTGGGGCTTGCAGCCTGTTACTCCGTTTGATTCTGATCTCTTTTTTCTTTCTTTTTTCCTTCCTCCACCCTTGCTGTCCTTCCACTCCCATTCATTTGCTGAAAGGGTTTGCGTTTCCAAGAGCACACCGCACATCTGCTGCATGTGCCGCCCAGACTGTGTCTCAAAGTTAGGCCTCACCTCAGAGATCTAGCTTTTTAATTAAGGCTCACCCTCCCCAATCGATGCTTTCAAATCAAGCTTTATTCTAGTTCAACCACAAGCATGGGCTGGGCATCTGTTTGGAAGTGCACACAAGATTTTCTTATAGTAACAAATATAGCTTGGACATCTGTTTTGAAGGTGGCATCATTTCTGCATCGGAAGGCATTACGTGTCCGTCACGGATTCCTCAGTTTCCCCGAGTGCTGATTTGAAAATAAGCACTCACTGCAGTTCATTAGAATCTCATTTGTCTTTTGTAACAAAGCTTGACTTACTTTTGTAAAATTAGAACACTTCAAGAAATGTTTGTGTTTGACTTCATTTTCTTTCGTGGAAATGTTTTCACTTAATTTAAACTGTACACAGTAAGAAAAACGTGTTATTTATATATGTTTGTCTGTTCTTATCCAGGAACAAAAAGGTATTACCAGATTAGTGCCTTGGGTAGTGGGAAAATCACAGTTTAATGTATTATTGTGTTGGTTTAATTTTTTGGGGTTTTTTTTTTTTTGCTTTTGTTGTTTTTTGGTTGTTCTAATGTAGTTTGCTGAACGTTTGTTGGAGTCTCACTGGATATTTTGTACAGCAGTATTGTGTGCAGTACTTGGTCAGCCAGTTATAGTAAATATTCTTGTTTGTAAATATGTTGGCGGGGATTTATTTGGCCTTGGAACAAATCATATTTTTCTATGAAGTCAGAAGAACTTGCTGTGAGGATGTGAACCTTTGTTTTCATGTTCTTTTTTTATGTTCTTTTCAAGAGTTGATTATTTTGTACATAGTAGCCTTGCAAATGACTGATGTCTCACCAATCATTTTGAGAATGAGGGACAGATTCACTTTGGTTTCAAATGCCTTCTATTTCTAATAAAAAGCTGTATTCTTTGAGCCTGTGAAAGTGTGAGTGACTTCATAACCAAGACGATGCTGGGAGAACTGAGGATTTTTATAACAAGACTTTTTCCTCTGAAGTGCACAAGTATTATTACTAATCCTGAACATGCATCCTGTTCAGAAACACAGTAAACAAACATTAATAAAACTGTAGAAATAACAAAAACGGCCATGTCTACAAACAGCCCTGCAAACACGTCTTATTCATCCTGCAACATGAAGCGTTCTTTAAAGAAGATACACTGAAAATAAATCATAAGGCGTATCAAAACAACGGAGGGCAAAAATGGATGTACTCGTTTTTTTGGCCACTCTGTATTCTATCCAGACAAATTTGAAAATGTAAACGCTTAACTTTGAAACAGAACATGTTTTTTGTTTTTGAACATCATTCTGTGAAATAAAATGAAGTGCAAAGCATTGCAAAGTCATAAACAGTGGCAGAGCAACTGGTGAACTTCAGCACTCGAAGGCAAACTCAAATTCCTGCTTCATTCAATCGTTGAGAGGTAAATAAAGTAATTTGGTGTGGTTGCTGTGAAATTGTGCATTGTGGAAATGTACCAACTGGGATTTCCGTACAGTGGTGCTGATAAGAACCAACATAAATATATATACAGCCATTTTATTGACTATTTAAAACCACCACTTAACCTACACATTATAGTAGTACAGAGCACTCTGCTTGTGCCTCTCCCAACAAAACATTTTAGGTCAAAAGCTTCTCTGAGGGCATGAGGCAGTGCTTTTGTCACCATTTCACACAATAACGTCCTGTCAGGTATTTAGAGGTATTAAATGCTGAATGTTTACATCTTCTCTATAGAATTATGCAGAAATTAACTCATGTAAGTGGGATTGGCCTTTCAGGCGAACTTACAATCCACTTTATCACAAACACCTACCCTGTACTTCTACTCCTTGACCACTTTATGATGTCCACCTATGAAAAATAACAGACTGTAGCCAATATGTTGTGATTCACAATTTATAAGCCACCTCCACTTAATGTCTGGTCAACACATGACAAATATTATTTTGACGGTGGACCGTTCTTATTAGAGAATGGACACTGACATGGTGTCACTGTGGTGTATCAAGCAGAGTAGCGTCGCTGGGGTTTCGACATACGTCAACATCACTGGTAGGTGGAAAGTGGTTGGTCAGTGAAAAAAATCTCGTCAAGAGAAGCTCTGTGCTCAGAAACTGACCACTGAAGAAAAGCTACAGCTGAGGTCACCAGTTCTGGCCTTGGAGGGTCACAGCTCCCAACTAAAGGATAAGTAGAATCACATGCGTGAGCAGAGAAATCACCAAACTGAGCTGTGCTCCGCGCTCCAGGACCAGAGCTGATTACACTGGCCGACTGGATGGCTAACAGAATGGCAACAGTCCAACTTTACATCAGCGAGGTTGACCTGGGCAGTAAGGGTCTTTAATAGACTGTGCGTGTTCCTAGTTGCTCTGTATTTGGTAGCTTTGTTATATGAGAGCACTAAGCCTGGTTCCTCTTCCATTCACTACCCTAGTATCTAGTCACAGATGAAGGACAGTTCCATCATCAGCCGCCCCCATGGCCGTGCACCTCTCACACCTGTGCTCATCAGTTCCTGACCCTGCATAACCCTCCATTAGGCTCCAGTCAGCACCTACTCCATCACTGCAAGGGAGAATAGGTCCTCAGCGCTAAGGGGATATCGATCACATCAGCACTGCCCTGCTACACAACGCGCTGTCCTTTCTTCTTCATATTGACATACCACCCCCACCTGCCCCACCGCGCCGGATAAGGATGAGCCGTGCAAGTGAGGTCTTGAACGATTTTCACTTTTTGTTGGTCGAAGAACATCTTTTTGTGATGGGGCCACCTGCTAACTTATTTCCTGAAAAACTCTGGCCATGTTCCAGATGAGAAAGGATGATATGCTCAGGGTTTGTTTGTTAAAGGAAATGGTTCAACTGAAATTTAATTTAATAATATTTTCCCTTAATATCAAATGTAGCCCAGCCAAGGCTTGTTTGGTTTGCTTCCTTAGTTTTGCAATGAACTTACAAGGCTGATGTAACTAGTGAGTAAAGGCGGCTTATACCCAGTAACTGTGCAGCTACATGACTATAGCTTTTGTTATCGAGACACACGGTATACATTTCGAAGCATATTGTGGATCAACGTCCGTCTGCCCTGAACAGCTGCAGGCTTCATTACAAAAAGAGCATAATTAATTAATTAATCCTGTTTAACGGGAATTAGTGCAGCACTGTATGTGCAATGTTTTTAAATGTGACACTACCAGCATATTTTGTCTGTGTGTATCGTGATACACAACTTTCAACATCGCCCACCCCTAATAGGAACTGCATGCCTAGAACATCTCAGACTTACCTTGTCAAGTTGTCAAGTTGCCGACTGAAATAGACTTGCTTATGTGCTTCCTGCTGGTATGACCTGCAGTTTTCTCTTAAAAAAATATCTGCTCTGTTGTTAGGGAGGAGTTTTACTGTACATTAGGGCTGTATGATTCTGCCATCATTATAGCGGCAATGACAAAACATACACATTTCATTTGCATCACATTACATGCAGTAATTGCATTGCCAGCACAAATTGTTAGAAGCTCAAGGAGCTGGAAATGAGCGCTGCTCCCCTTTGAGGGGCACAATCTAAACCTCATCCACACCAACTGACTCACTCGGATCTTAATGCACCTTCAAACTAGTAAATCTGTACGTACACATATAGATTGACATCTTGTATATCTTCTATCCATATCCTGTACAATCTGGAAGATTTCTATATCAGTATCCTATTCCTGTGTGTCTGCATCTCATGTATTATATACCTCAGACTAACTGCACATATGGAATGTGCACAGCAGCACATTTCATAGTTTCATTTCATAACTTATTGCTGTACAGCTGTACATTGGAATAGTGCAATACTAGTGTATATTGTGTATATGTGTATATTCAGAGTCACTGTATACACACAAACACACACACACACACACACACACACATATATATATATATAGTTATATATAAATATAAATATAAATATACAAATATATATATCTAAATATATAATAAACATATATATATATAAATATATATATATATATATATATATATATATAGAGAGAGAGAGAGAGAGAGAGAGAGAGAGCTTTTCTTCTTAGATATATATTTTTTTGTTGTTTGTATTTAAATTCTATAAGAGGGCCACACACCTAAGATTTTCCCTCACCGTCCACCTGTGTAAATGTGATGTGACAATAAACATGATTTGATTTGATTTGAATTAACTTAACAATTAGGCTAAACAGCCAATGCTCATGTGATTCATGGGCTCGTCTACATTTTGAGTGAAACTGACCAATGGACACTCGAGAAATCTCTAAGAACTGACCCATCTGGTCAGAAACCCTTCATTCAGTTGATATCGTAGACACGTGAAATGGCATGCAAAACGTTTACGGCCACTGAACTTCAGTGCATAATAAGGGCGAAGATAACAGCATTTTGATATGAAATATATGGATATCATACTATATGGAGGTGCCCTTAATAGTCCATTTAAGACAATATGTAAAAATGGAGAAAATGCCCTCAGACCTCAGAGGGCGAGAGGAGAGGTTCCTGTTTTCCTGTTCCAGTCTGAGGCACACTATTTTCATTATAATCACTTTGTCATTATGATATCCAACAGCATTATATATCAATATCATACAGCTGTAGTGTACAGGTATTCATGATACCCTGCATGGTAGTTTTCAGCCTTGAGGGGAAAACAACTAACTGCTGAATCACCTTTGACGCCTGAAATAAACCTCCCACCCCCTGCTGTGCTTTCACTACTTTGGTGGCCATGGTGGGCTGTCGAAAGCATGACGGTTCTTGTCCCGTCCTGTTGTCTGACAGTGGTAACTCCAGCGTGATCAGTCTTTTGCCTGTTTATGCAGCCTGAGAGTAAATACCTCTTTATGCTTGGAGGGCTCGAGTTGCTTCCTCTCTGTTGCTCTAAGAGCTAATCTGTTAACCGTCGCATGTTTTCAGCCCAGTTCCTTTTCTCCCACCGAATCTGTCAGCAAGTGTGTTTTGTGGCCACGCCTTCCAGTGCCTCACACCCTGTCCCTAGTCCAGAACACTTGAGCTGGGAATGTGTCTGTATGTCTTTCTTAGTGAACTGTGTTTCGACATTAAATCTACTGCAGGCTCGCTCCCTAATAAACTCTGCTTGGAATTGTGTGAGAGTGGCTTGTGTTTCCTCTGGCCCTAAATCGGAACCCCTGATGGGTTACAGTTACTTGGATTTAAACAACTACAAAACAAAAAAAAGAATATTATAGTGACGGTGCAGGCCACCCCAGTCTCGTGTTCGTCTGAGAAAAAAACAGAAAGGCAGAAAGATCAAAACTATTGTTGGCTAATGAACACAAGCCAAGCAATGGGGAGTGCACATCAAAGGCCATGGCTGACGCAGCAGAACCGACAAATTGTTTGAGCTCACGGATTTGGAAGTAACGAAATGCAGCAAGAGAGGGAGCGAGTGAGGCAACCATGTACCTCACATGTACACCCAGGAGTGGAAATGTGGAAATGGCCAGATTTTACTGAAGGGGACCCAAACTGGTAAATCTAGTTCATTTTCTACATCTAAAACAATAAAGGAGATTCAAGAGCTAAGAGCTTTACACTTTCCCTTACACCGTGGGAAAGACCTTCTTCTACCATGACAGCTACTGAATATTTTCCCCTCCATTGTATTATTTACAGACTTGTTGATAATTCATGTTTAACTTTTAAAAACATATTCTCTTGCTATTCTGTTCTCCTACCTCACCTTCTGTCCTCAGCTTTTCTCCATCTGTCCTCTCCTATTTCTCATCTTTTCAAGTTAAAACAAACAACAAACACTCAGTATCTATATGTTCAAAAATACTTTTAAAAAAATCCAAACTGTTCATAGAGGTAGAAAGGCTAAATAAATAAAACAAAAATAAAACGACTCCCAATGCTGAAAGCTACAAGCAAGAAGCAGGACTCCACAAAGCTTCTCAACAACGACTAACGGAAGGTACAAAGTCAAGCGCTTGTCAAAAGAACTACTGCTGCGACAGAAACGATCACCTACCTTGTTCAGACAAGCTGTGAGCTGTAATGTCAAAAACGTGTCTATTCAGTTACGTTTTCACATATTTGGGTATCTAGTTACGGTGAACAGCTGAGTTTTTCATGCTGTTATTTTGTCAGATTTTACCAATGATATCAAATGTGTTTTTGGAACGTGGCTTTTGGTTTCGGTTTTGTAGGTCTTTCCCCTTCAAACAGAGAGGAGCCTGGAGCCATGGCTGAACCGGGCGGGCGGACTATGCAGCATCATGACTTCCCATTGGCTAAATGAGCTTTAGGCTGGACGTATTCAACACACTTTTGAAACTGCATAAAACAGCCATATGTCGTTTTCACCTATATCACAGTCGTGGTCGGCTGGATTACTGCACATTTTGGTGTTCAGCTCAACCATTTTAGAGCTGACTCATCACACAATTGCCAGTTTCAATTCATGTCTGTAAACAGGGAAAGCAGAAAACAATACTGGACTCTGCCTTGACTTCCCTACCGCTGATCAGGGGTAACCAGGTCTTATGCAAAAAGGGCGGCTGATTATTTAAATGATGTGAGCTTCTGTTTTGGAATGAAAATCTGCGACAACATCAGCCCTTTGCGGTTAGGATTGGTGACCCCTCCCTGAGAAATCTGGACCATCATGACTATTACTCCTGAATCGGCGTTAGCATTCCGGCCTATCTCCATCTCTGTGTACGCTACGTCAAAAGTGGTAGCATTCCATATATAACAAAGGTTAACCTATGTGACATATGTTAAAAAAAAAAAGGGGTTTGACAGTTGTACATTTGAAATCTTTAAGATAATGCTGCTAGAAAAACCAGCACAGACCACTTACACACACACACACACACACACACACACATATATATAGTCTAAGCCGCTTATCCTCCTGGGCAGTGGGCAGTGCAGAAAGCCTATCCCAACGGTCATTGGGTGGAAGGCAGGAAACACCCTGGACAGGTTGGCTGTCCATTGCTGAGCCAGCACAGACCAGCAAAACCATAATGCCATGTTTTGCATACTGGTATGCCAGTCATCCAGCATGACCATGCTGGGTGACCAGTTTAAAGCTTCTTAGACCAGCAATGGAATTCATGTTGGTCTGTGATGTATTTTTTAGCAGGGAAGATAAGCTTTTAGCTAACACTAAAGCGCTAACTTAGAGAATGTTTATAAGGGTGTTATAACTGCAAATACAATGCCATTTCCAAAAATGCAAACTGTAAATAAAAACAAAATGCAGTGATGTGTCAATCATTTAACCACTATATTTAATTGAAAGTAGTACAAAGACAGCAAATCAAATGTTGAAACAGAGAAATTTCATTGTTTTTTTTTAAATATATGCCCATTTTGAATTTGGTACCAACAACACGTTTCAAAAAAGTTGAGACGGGGCAACAAAAGGTTGGTAAAGTTGTCTAATGCCAAAAAAAGCAATTGTTGGTTAACTGCCAACAGGTCAATACCATAACTGGGTATAAAAAGGTCATCCCAGAGAGGCGGAGTCTTTCAGAAGTAAAGACGAGGAGGGGTTCACCACTCTATGAAAGACAGCACCAGCAAATCATGCAACAATAACACAAAGAAAAAAGATTCTCAATGTAAAATAGCAATATGAATGTTTGCTTTTCATCGTCTACAGTACATAATAACATTAAAAGACTCAGAGAATCTGGAGAAATCTCTGTCTGTGAGGGACGAGGCTGAACACCAGTATCTGCTGGCCGTGATCTTTGGGCCCTCAGGCAGCACTGCATTAAAAACAGACATGATTCTGTAGTGGAAATCACTGCATGGGCTCAGAAACACTTCTGAAAACCACTGACTGTGAACACAGTTCATCACTGCATCCACAAACGCTGTTAAACTCTAAAACACAAAGAAGAACCCAAATATAAACAGGATCCAGAAACGCTGCCACCTTCTCTGGGCCTGAGCTCATTTAAAATGGACTGAGGGGAAGTGGAAAAGTGTCCGGCGGTCCGACGAATCAACATTTAAAATTTCTTTTTTTCTTGTTATCAGTACACAGTTTAAAAGCCAGTATTCATGATGTTACAGGTGTCCATTAGTGCAGCTGTGAAGGCACCTTTAATGTTGAACAATATATAATAACATATTCTGCCATCCAGATGACGTCTATTTCTGGGAAGGCCTTGATTATCTCAGGAAGACAATGTCAAACCACATTCTGCATGTATAGCAGCAGCATTGCTCTGTACTAAAACAGTCTGGGGGCTCACCAGTGAAAAGGTTTGAGGCATTATGAAATGAAAAATACAACAAAGGAGACCTTTTCACTTTCAAAATTACATGTTGTTGTCATTAAATTCAAAATAATCATATATTTTTCAAAAAACAAAATTTCTCAGTTTCCATATTTTATATATTGTTTTTGTACCATTTTACTTTAAACATAGAGCTTACATGATTTGCATATTATTGCATTCTATTTTTATTTACGTGTCCCAACTTTTACAGAAATGGCATTATTTTTGCAGGTGTAGTATTCTTGCATAAAGTAACACAACAACGTAGCGTTCAGATAGTTTAGATAGTGAAATCGACATGTATCCTCCTTTTTCACTGACTTTGGGAAAGCACTGTGTTTTTCATTGTTGCAGCTCCGTTAGTTATAACACTATCAATAAGTGAGGATTACAATTAGAAAAAGTGCAATCTGCAGACCTGGCCAGATTCAAGCCTTAGCATTATGGAGGCTTGTTGAGGGGAAGGTGTTTTCATCTCCATAATCTCAATCTTTTTGGTCCCATTCATGGAATTTGAAAGGCGAAGCACTGCGTGACGCTGAGCAGATGTTTGAAATGCTTCCGCCTCAAAGTTTTTCTCTCTGCAAGAATTCAGTCATAGGCAGCTGCACAAGGCAGAACCACAGGTCCGCTATAAGGTAACTGCTGTTTACTGTGGTGAGGGTAACTTGTCACATCTTGTGAGCAGGCACCACTGTGGGTGGTTTTGGGATTATGGCCAGAGAGTTTTCTTTCTGAACATCTTGATCAGTGCAGTTGAGGCCGGTTCTGTTTGATGGTTCGTGGAGTAGAGGAGCATCGTCACAGTGTTTGGCCACATCACTGGAGTGTTCTGAAGTATCCTGACTGGAAGTATTGGCTACATGTATAACGATGCTTCTCCTCTGTTGTTTTGCCTCGTGACGAATCATAGACACAAACGTGATAACTTTCTCATTGTCAGCCTCTCTCTGGGTATCTGATGTGCACAGCGTTTTTACACCATGGCAAAGGCACAGCTGCAGGTATAACATCTTGAGATAGTGACCTACTGCACTCAACAAAATCCAGTGTTGTACTCTTAGTTTAAGAGTAAAGCTTTATACGTACCCTGACACTCACAGGCTCAGCACCAGAAGGTCATCACCCTCCGCTTCTATGGAGTTTGAAATGGAAGTGCCAAGCTAACGGTGATGTACATTCACTTCCTCACACTGGGGTTAATGCTGCTTACTGCAGCTCTAGCTTAAACATGGACAGTTAAACCTGCAGGTTTACAGAGCCTCACCAAATCCTTCAGTTTATAGTCTAATTGTGAAGATTAATGTATAGAGGCCTGTTTGCCTGTTAGCTTTCTGCCATGGTCCCACCAGGAAGAAATATGTTCACAGCCTCGTGACAGAGCCAGTTTAAAGGTTCACTACAAAATATCTCAGTTTAAACTAAATCTGGTTACTGTTTTAGTTTATATACATAGACCTCCAATACTATGGTCAATGCAAGCAGCATCATTTTTTAAAATACCATAGTGCATATATACAGGAAACAGGTATGTGGTCACGTATGTGCATACACCAAGTATTTTACCACAGCTTTATAGCTCAGCTAGTCATTTTAGTTTGATTTGACTGTCATTATTGCAGACCATAATGCTTTCCCTACTATTAGCTCCAGTTCAGGATAATAGTCAAGAAAGGAGTTGGAAAAAAATATATAGTCATATTGTATATGTATACGATATAAATCGTGTTAATACATACATTGAGTATCTGTACGTTTATTCCTGCTGCAATGCTTTTTTAACCAGTTTATACTATTCAACAGATAATTGTAATCAGGTTTTCATCTTGCCCAAGTCAATGCATTCCACGTGGGTAAGTCGGTGTTTAAGTGGGATCAAGTCAATTAATGCAAAGTCAATTAATGCTAAAGTTCATACCTCAGAATCTCTCGTCTCTGACTAGGAAAAATCTAGGAAAACTCCTCCTCAGTTGGGAATTATTACTCAGAAAGTCAACACAACTGCTCACACTGTCAGCGGTAATAAAGAAACATTTCTTTGCTTTTAAATGATATTTAGATCAGTGAAGTCCATGAAGTTGTCCAGTAAGTTTGCTGCTTTGAGAAAGTAAATACATGAGAACTTTAACATGAATGAACCTTTTCACCATCACTAATGTTAGCTGGCCAGCTTGTTACTAACAAAGCTTGCTTTCTACTCACTTTCCACTGAAACATTATAAAGAGATTATTCACACGTCTCAACTTGGAACGCTCACCTGTCTGTTTATGAGGAAAGCCCTGCCCTTCAACAAAATAAGCCAATCACCTTGCTGGTTAAGCCACAAGTGAGACAAGCAGCCCTTCATGTGTGCGCGTGCCACAACAAAACAAAACAAAACGCATTTTGATTAATATTTCAATGAAATGGAAAAATGTATTTATGCTGTTTTGTCACATTTTATCAGCCATTTCAAATGTGTTTTTGAACAATTTCAGACTTTCAGTTTAGGGTTTATAGGTCTCTCCTGACTCAAAGAGATCTTGTATGACTGTAAATAACTGCCTGGGGATGTTGCCAAGACGGCTGTAGTGTAGACTGGCTTCTCTTAAAGGACTGCTTCCATGGAGGTGTTAAAAATAGCACAATTCCAAACTCAGGCTTCCAATTTCTGACCGAAATCAATCATTTTAGCGCATGTCATCCAAAATGCCTGTGCACAGGCCTGATGCTGACCGTAGATCACAATAAAACCTAACTTTCTACTTCTATCGATCAGATGTTTAACCTTCAGTTACATGAAAATTACCCCCCATTGACGTATACTGACAAAAAACTGACGTGTGCTGCAGTGTCTTATTAGGTTGGATGGTATTTTCCCACCATTCCATAAATCTTGTTTGAATTCTCTATAGTCACTTTTCCACTGCATGTTTCCGGCTTGACTCAACTCTACTCGCCTTTTTTGGTTTTCCACCAGGCAAATCAGCCAATACCAAAAGGTGATGTAAAAGAGAATTGCTAAACACATGTGCTAATGTTAGCTCTACCAGGTTTGCATGGTAGTCATTTGTGTCACCATTTTTGAGCAACCAATCGTCCCGTTGTCTGAACTCTGATGTAGTATTTCCCAAACTCTCCTGGTTTTTTTCAGCAGTCTTTCGTCTTGCTGTCATCATCCTCTTCTGAACAAAACTTGTCTCCTTCACTTCATGGCAGTTTCCACTGCAGGTGTAGTTAGAAAAGAATCCTGAATGAACCGGAAACGCACATTTTGAGAATAAAACCAATCGTTTTGAGAATGACCAATGCTCTTCATGTTTTCAGCTACCTCCTGAATGCATGTAAAAGGTTACAATTAAGTAAAGGATTAATTAAGGGGTCTCCGACTTCAGGATCCCTGGGGCCCTTGTATCTTGCACCTTGTACGCTCTACTCGCTGTGTGGAAAAAGAACCCTTTCGCCAGATTACCGCTTGGGTCAGTGCCACAGGTCTGACCGTGGGAGTGTGTTTGGAGAGCAAGCGGGGAAGTGCAGAGGGGGGTGGTTAGAAGAGGCTCCTCTTACATCAGCAGAAAAGCACCGTCTCCATAGAGACTTGGCTTGCTTCTCTCTTCAAAACCAGGCCAGAGTCGCTGACGAGCACAGGATTTGTATCTTTGGTCCATCTCCGGGGTCGTGCTAATATTTATCCAACAGCTCCCATGGCCTACTTAGTATTTAGAGTCAGTGGCTTTGATAAAAAACACTGAGCTCAGATTCTTCCTGTCTCACCTGTGTTTGCACATCTAGGTTTTCTTTGACCTTTTTGAAGCACTTTGCCATATTTTTGCTCTATATGAGTCGCTTCAAGTCCCGTCACTCCCAAGTGTGGCATGGCAAAAGCTTGCAAGCGTGTCCTGGTCGTTCTGCTCACATCAGCACTGCATGAGATATACAAGCTACTCAGGGGCCAGAAGGTTCTTCAGAAATGAGCCTGAGATTGTGCAGGGCACTTTAGAAGAGAGGTGGCATGTCTGCTTGAAACCAGCAAACACTGGTTGTTTTCCAACTGAGAGTTTTTATGTGTGCGAACCCCTCCGATAGGGCAACAGCGACAAAAGTTTCTTTGTGCTTTGAACTCCTCTGGGAGTGAGAGCAAAGACAATGGAAGGGTTTCACTGATGTGCTTCATTGTTGCCTGCTTTTATTTTAGAATCCAGCCCAACCCTCTCCAGGTTGCTCGTTATTTGAGAAAATAAAACAAGTCGAGCTTTTTTCCAGAATAAGACACCTGTACCAATCTTTTGGCTGAACATGCTTATACCTTAACCTGCAATAAAGTAGTGGTCTTTGTTGGCTTGTCTAATGAGCCCTTAAAGAGGGAATTCTAGATGGTTTTCAAGATGTCTGCATAATTAAACCATAAAAATATGAACAAAGTCTTTCAGAGTGGTTTAACCTAAAATGCTCTGCTCTAGAGAAACTTACCAACTCAGAATTGTTGATAGGAACCAAACATCTAAAGCGGTTCCTATCACCACCACTGTGGCTCACAATCTGAGCCAGTAGGTTTTTCTAGCTCTGAATGATTCTAAATTATGCCGAAATGTTGAGAAAATTCCCTGGTTTAGTTCTGCAAGAGCCAAAGTGTGGCCCTCCAAACACAAAACTCTCCAGTAGCTGACGTTTTTGGCACAGAGAGAATGTGTGCTTTTAAGCCTTTCTCATGACCAGGACTCTAATTGGCATCATGACATGTAAGGCCTGTGAACACGATGGGTGGGCAGCATATTTTCTTAAAATTGACATCAACCACCCCTATCCAAGCTGAGTTGGTATAATCCTAAGTGAATGTAAATCCTATTCAAACGATACCATGCTCACCCATGGGAAAAGATGTATGAAGCTCAAGAAACAAGCAGGTGAAGGGGAGCATGTGGAAGCTTAGAGCAGAACACTGGAGGGTGGGCAATCTGGATCAGGAGCAGGAATTCCGGAGATGACTGCTGTGTGTGTACCATGTGGCGAGCATGTTTTGTTTGTCTGCCTGTGGGCCTGCCGTCTGTAGGCAACATTGTGTTTTCAGTGGCTGTAGTGTTGTCGTATGGATTTTAACATGTTTGTCCCACCTGCTTTCTGCTGTCGCTCAAGAACAGGTGGGCAGCAGGAGCACATGAGAAGGCAGAAGGAGCTGGATATCACACTGCAAATGCTATGTGGAGTCAAATGGCTTGATGTAATGCACTGGGCAAGAATGTGTGTGTGTGTGTGTGTGTGTGTGTGTGTGTGTGTGTGTGTGTGTGTGTGTGTGTGTGTGTGTGTGTGTGTGTGTGTGTGTGACTTTTCATTTGATTTCCTTGCATTTGATTCATCTTGGTTACTGAGGTTCAAGGTTCAAATCTTACCATAGCATTATTTGTTGTTTATTTGTTTTTCTTTCCCTTTTAAAGCGATAGCTCTGTGAAATATATATATATATTTAAAGAGTCCACATATTTTTTTTATTATATTTTATATTTGGAGCACTGAAGCTAATGTAGTTAACAAGCAGCTGAAGCTTATAGCCACCAATTAGTATCATACACAGTGCTTGAATCATCATACACTGTGAAATAATCTTAACGCTTGTGTGGTGTTGCTGCCAGTGGGACCCATTTTCAGCGTTTACCATGCGATTTATTATTATTTCAATCCCCCAGATTTCTTGGCCTTTGCTCATTTTCTGTGAAGAACATATAAAGTAACACATTTTCAGTGTCTTCACTCTGTTCACCCCTCACACATCTATATTACACAGGTGGTGTTGGGTGAACCTGCAGGGAATAAAAGTGTGGAGGTGCTGTGCGTGTATGTGTTTGTGAAGGTGGACGGCATGAATAGGCTGCTGACTGGCTACAGCTGCTAAAGGGGGTCCCTTGTTGTAGGTCCACCAGACCACTGAGTAACAAAAACATCAACGCCACACAAGATTTAAATAGACTTCATTATGCGCTCAGCAAGTATGAGCACTGTTTGACATACTGTTTGCTATAAAAGCATCAAAAGTGCAGACAAAATTTAAATTTTAAATCTGCTGCTACTACTGTTTTTAGCTATGTGTCATACTTTTGTCCATTTCTATAGATGACAGTATGGCAAACAATGTCGAACTAGCACTCTAACTCACAAACATCTGCTCGTAATATCTCATCATTTTGTGATGGATGTTTCACGCTGTCTCTCAGGCCCATTTTCATTTGCTGCATAATACACTCTGGTGAATTAGTGCTTATCTTATACTTGTTAATTGCCCACTGATGAGAGCAGTGATTGAGACACGCATGCTGTAAACCCGTTTCACTACTGTTAAACTGTTACACAATGGCTGAGAGGGAGATGAGGCCGACCAGTGCTGGTGCCAAACCTAATAAATTACATATGATTGAACTGGAGGGGAACAGGCAGCCTTTTAAAGCTATTAAAGGCTGGCAGCATGAAGTCCTAATTACAGGGACTTAGCACTGGCCTGTGCTGCACTCCCGCGGTGACGGTCAGGAGTTAGGGCCTGTTCCTCCCGCTGGGCTGGAGGAAGGAGAATAGACTGACCCCGTCACGGCACTGTGAGGCGGCCGGGTCAGAGCAGTTAGATACCAGTGGGATTTGTCCAAGAGAACTTTACTGGGGCTGTGAAGGCAAATGTACATAGGAATGTGAAGTCACTTTATTTCCATTAGATTTGTATTAAACGTTACTTTTTTTTAAAATTAAATTGAGAATAAATGTGTGTAAATTGCAGTCTGTTGTTCTATTCTCTTAAATGGTTCTTGGCCAGGAATCTTGTATTTCTCTGTTTCCCAATCCTGGTCCTGGACTGCCTTGAAAAATCGGAAGTGTAGAGTTTTGGAGTTCCCCTAGAACACAGGTTTCAGTTAAGTTCTCAGAGACTCCCATTCGATCCTCATTTTTGTTGCATTCTGTTTAAGAGGGGTTATGTGTCGACTGATAATGACCATCTGGCCAGCCTGAGTGTGGTCACTTAGTGGGTGTGTCTCCTGCAAAAATGGGTGTGCTGTAACTGGAAGAGAAAGTTTCAAAACAAACAAAATTATTAAAAGCACACATATTATGTTATTATTAAAAGCCCTTTACTGAGCACCGTGATTTTGTGACTCTTAATGCTCAATTCCTTTAGTTTGTTTCTTGTACAGGTTTAAAAGGGAAGGTCCCAAATGTCATGAATTGATCTTTGGTTATATTTGTTCTAGGAAAACAATGTTAATTGGTGTAGACCCTTAACAGTGTGTGGAGGTTCTTAGAATTGTATAAATGTTGTTTATTACACTGGATGTTTAAGAAGCATCCATTGAAAGGTTTTTAGGGAACCAAACCCTAGAGGATAGTATTGGGAATAGAGGTCGTAACCAATAATATGAAACTAATGAATTGTTTTGACACCACAGAATCTACAAGAAAAACATCATCTAGGCTTTCTGGAAGTCCTAGATAACATGACTGACTGTGAATATGAGTGACAGCTAAATCAATGGACTGTAAGATTGTCTCGTAGAAGCTTCAGATGTCTGTTTAATTGACAACAGCCAAACAAAATGTCCATGCGAATCTGTTAGCTGAGTACTAACAAACAACTAGAATCCCATAGGAACACTAGCAAGTTTGAGGAGTAATAGGCTGAGGCTGTTGAGGGGATGGAGCTCTCTTGTAATCCACCACATATCCTTTCCGCTGCACTGCTGGACATAAAATGGAGGCAAACTTTAATAGCTGCCAGTGGACCCTAACACACCTGAGTCAGGTAACAAGCCCTTCACTCTAGAAGCAATTCTGAGAAAGATTAGCCTCGGCCAAAAGTTATATGTTGCGGAAATAGGAAACAAATGCCCTAGGAAGGAAGGAACAATGATGCCCAATGATCAACACCTCCCAGTCCAGGCCTTTCCTGTCTTTGTAAAGGTTTTTCTTCCTGGCAGCCAAAAACAGACGAGTTCAAATCGCTTAATAACATCAAATTGAGTGAAAAGTCATGTTTCTTCAAACATCAATTCTTCATTCTCGTATTTACAGAGGGGAACCCTCAAGGCCTTCTAAGTCTTCAGAAGGCCGACTGGTTTCTGAGAGATAAATAAATGCATGCCTGTAATTTTTACTTCATTTTTATTCAATAGAATCGTGCGTGTAGTTAAGCTCTGCAAGTATTAGACTGGTATTACTGGTATTACTCTTGTTTCGTTGTTAAGAATAGGAAGCATGGAATGGAAACAAGATGGAAAAAACACTCAGTGGACAATTGGTCAGTTTTCTCTGTAGGTATATATATATATATATATATATATATATATATATATATATATATACGCCTAAGCAAGCTCTCCTATTGGTTAGGGCATCAAGAGCTGAAGAGAAGGCCTAACATGCTACACTGAACATCAGCATAATTATGAAGCCTCAGAGGAGTGATCCAATCATGCTGATTCCAAATAGGTGGGAACAGTTTCATAAGAAAAAAACATATTCTAGGCCACCTGGAAGTCCTACTGGGAATATGAGAGGTGACTCAGTCAATGGGTTGTAAGAAATGGTAAACGGTGGCAGCAGCTCTATACCAGCCTCGCTACTGAAAGGTAAAATATCCTTTTAATAGCTGCCAGGGACCCTAGCAAGTCCTTCCCTAAAAGCATTTCTGTGAAAGATTAGCCTCGGCCAGCCTGTTGGTTTCTCATGATAGTCTCAGCAACTCACTTTCCACTGAGGTTATCCAAAACATGGTTGTGGAAATAGAACACAAACACCCTGGAAAGGAAGAAGCAACAAATCCGAGGAAATGATCAACACCTCTTAATCCAGGCCTTTCCTGTCTTTGTAAAGGATTTTCTTGCTGGTTGCCAAAAAACGACTAGTGCAAGTCCCTTATCATCATCAGATGGAGAGAATGGTCATGTTACACCCTTTGAAGTATTGTTATTTGCTGGCACAGCATTGCCTGACTTTGTGTATTAACTAAACATTATTGGTCGTGCTTCAGCGTGAAGAGCATGCTCTGGGAAAACTTTCAAAGGCAAAATCAAGATAGAGTGTACCGTGTTTCTTGTTTTAGCGTGACATGGTTTCGGGGGTGAACTAAAAGTGCTCATTACACGATGCACGACACTGTTGTTGCAAAACCTTCCAGAAATTCTTACCACCAGATGCTCTGTGGCATCAGTGCTTCCTTGCGTGCATCCAATTTGGCTGAAGTCGAATGGTTAAGTCTTTCATTCAACAAACTCCAGTTTGATTCAGTTAACCCTCATTGTGTACGCTGCGAAATGCATGGTACTGCTTCTTCTTCGCCTTCTTACATTTTTTTAGTCATTTGTCAGGCGTAACTAATTGAAACAAGCAGAGGAATTCTCTCAGAAACACAGGATCTACAGTTACATTATTTGGGTCACACTTTATTTCGATAGACCCCACAGATTTTCTACAGATGCTCCAATTATTAACAAACACTCTCTCCGGTGAAACTGAGTTCATTTTCTACTACATTTGGCTTAAGATCAGGTTTAGGACTGAGCTTTTGCGATGGAAGGTGAAGGTTGGATTTAGATTTAGGGGTAGATTTAATAAGGTCTAATACCTTCACCTTGAAGTTCAGTCGTATTTAATAGGTTTTTAAATGAAAGTTAAAGCAATGGGGACATCAGGCCTTCTAGGCCTTCAGAGATGTCCTAATGATTTACATGAAATAAAAAACATGTGTCTGTAATTTTAAGCTCATTTTTATTTAATGTAACCATCATGCTTGTTTTGTTAAACTCTGCAAGTATTAGTAGAAGTGCTGCTTTTCTTGTTTTTATAGCCCAAATAGAAATGCCTAGTTTTAATAGTCATGGTTCACCACTGAGGGAAAGACTAGGTGAGCATCTGCAAAGCATCTCCAGTGAACCCTCAGAAGTATTGCACATTTTTGTTGTGCTGTTTATTTCTTGACAAAATGGTCAAAAATGGTCTGAGCCAGTCAATAAATATTGTAAAATAAAATGTAGATGCATTTAATTATATAACGGTGCTGTGTTTCTCACAATATGAAACTGTAGAACGTTAGAACTGGAGCAAAGTCTCTAAACAATGAAACAGGATATAATGGTTAGTCAGCATGACGCAGTTGCTGCAGGCTTGGAATTGTTTGCAGGATCCCTTTGAGGCAACACTTCATTTTCAGACAAATTTGAGATGTAAATCACTGAAACAGGACCAAAAGCCCTTTAGAGTTCATGCCTGTAACCCCACTAAGTGTAAATCACACGTTTATATAGTGCTCTCAGTCAGCTCTGTCTACAAGTAGCTGCTCTGGGGCCTTCAGAACAAAGGCTGTACGCCAGCTCTGCACATTGCCCCAACACCCCCCACCCCCCAGCAGCAGCACTGTCTGGACGCTCGGCCACATTATTAAATTCACCACTGGCAGCGCTACCTGGAGGGCCCATGTATTCGTGTCACTCCAGCACTGGGGGGATCGCAGGCCGGGAGCCATGACAGCACACTTTCATTTCGGCCTGCTTATATAATAGCAGAACGCAATAAAACTGTCTGGCCCCACGTCTGGCTCCAGTCAGGCTGTTTTTATTGACCCAAAATTTCTGGCCCCAAAGATTATTAGGAGGGGGAAATGTCATGCTCAGAATAGAATCTCATACTTCGGGTCGAAACGTTGGACACCATTAAGCGGTCACCGGATAAGTGTGAGTCACTAATTACACAGCAGATGAGCCTTGTGTGTTTTAATGAGAAAGCAGGCGAAATAGAGACTCCTGTAACTCTGCAGTTGGAGGCCAAAGGGCGTCCTAGCTTGACGTCGTGAGTGCTTATGGTGCCAATTGCTCATTTTTACGTGAGATGGCTGTGCATATGAGCATTTAGCTTTGGTTATCTCTTAAAATTTTATGGCGTCATTTCGGTTTTCCCTTTGCTGGTTGTTGTGAGTCCTGAAGAAAGTTCCAAGATCCAAATGAAAGCTGAAGGAGATGAGAATGCCAGGCCTTCCCACTGTGGCAGATTGAGGACTGTCCTTTTTTGTTGCAATGAGTTAGGCAATTACAAATTCTCAACAGAGTGTGGACCACAGCTCTCATTCCACAATGCATTTTCCCCTCTGTAGCTGCATCAGAATGCAGAATCAGGTGTGTTTCTTTCTTTCTTTTCAGATCTCACTTTGATAATTGTGAAGAAAAATTATGCTGCATTGCATTTGAGAGAGTTATATCATTAAAGTATCTTTTTCCCAGTTCCTTTTTTCCATAATTTCCTGTTCTTTCTTTTGATTACAGATCAAGGAGACCAACAGTGCTCTAATGTATGCACGAAAGGGACATGATTAATTTCTTGTAATTAACCTCAGCCCATTAAGAAAATCGATTGCGCACTCAAATGTGATCCACTGTGCCTGGTGCATAGAGGCCCAGACCCAGAGCGGTGTAAAGAAATCTGTTCTACACAAACTGGTAGAAAGCAATCATTATAACACTGCTTACACAAAAACACAGGAAGCAAGGCAATCTTGGAATTCCTTCAAGATCAAGGCTTATAAGCATCAAAGCTGCACGGTTGGAAATGGTGGCAAGTTGGAAGTGAATGTGTTCAGACTTTAGGAAATATACTTTAACCCCAGTCAATATCAAATATGAATATAGATATCAAATATATACAGCAGTCCTCATGCATACATCATTAAACACCTACCGTGTTCTCGCTGAGAGGGTATGCTTTACATGGGCAGGAAGTAGGTTTCTCAAAATATCCACCCATAGTACAATAATCTGAGGGAGGACCACCTAGAATATTGCCCTGCATGCTAGATCTAACTAGTCTTTAATTCCCTCAAACAGAAAGACGAAAGAAAAGAAATAACGAAAGAGATAAACAAAGGAAAATGAGTAAATTGGAGTGTAAAAGTAGCACTGAGAAGAAATTGCTGAGCAAAGCACTAATGAGCCCTCAGCTTTGCTGTCAGTAGGTCCCCAGTGGCCCGTATCCTCTAGGATATCTAGGATAGAGTTACTAGGAATTTAGGATTGTTTATTAAGTCAAACCCATCAAAAAAACAACTAGCAACAGTCAGTAAACCGTCAGTAATTAGTATTGCTCCAGTACAGCAGGCACTGAGTATTTGCTTGTCAGAAATCCCCCATCCCATAATGTATGCAGCCCCCCCACAGCTTTCCTCTCAGGCAAAATCAGACGCCTGAGCTTGGAGGTAAAGGCAGAAAATGTGATGATCCTTTTAGTCTTCCTTTGCTTGACTCCTTAAATGGCCAGGGCCCACTGGCAGGCTCAAAGTTTATTATACAGTTCTATAACCTATGAAGAGCTCAGCCAGTTTGCATTGAAGTTCCTGTGATTACTGAAAAATAAGCCTTAGTATGTAATTAGCCTGAGATTTTAAAGCGGTTAAAATAACTAAAAAAACTGCCCAATCTGTGCAAAGTGGGTTACGGGAGCTTTTGCTTAGATACAAAGACATATTAAAGATGTAGCTTATCAGCATCACTCCTACTCTTTTCAGTCAGGAATATCTGCAGATACGTAAACATTGGCGTTGATGCACAGCATGCCCTTTCTGACCTTTACAGATAGTTGACTTTGGAGTCATTAAAGTTGGATCAATAATGCAAATGACTGGACAAAAATCTTGCAGCAATGCAGTGCAGTGTTCCACATACACACAGTCTGTCTCTTGCATAAGTACAGTGACTACTTTCATGGGAAATGGCCCATAGTTTATTATAGAAAATGTGCTGATTGTGGAATTAATCGTAGTTTTACTTCACCTACTTTTCAACATGGCACTAATACTGCAGTCGCAGTGCTTCTTCCCAGTCAGAATCACTGCTGCTGCTGGTGCATGTGAGTAGCTCTTACCCATAGATGGCAGTCTTGAACTGAGATGAACACAATAGGTTATTTTACGATGTGTGTGCCTTCATTTTCCTGCATAAGCAAATGCAACAGCACAAACTGTCATGATTTCTTTTGAGGACTCCAAGCTGTGCCTGGCTGAAATCTGTATGTCCTGGTTGAAATATATATATGGCCAGTCTGTGCAAAGTGCTGACTGTGGACTGAGAATGTCCCCTGGGGTGGGCAAGATTAAAGATCATTTGCTGTCGGCCTAATAGAGAGATCTTTTATGTATGATTCAGTTAATAAAAACGTATTGATTTGCGACTCCTCTTTGTCTCCTTGCTGCAGGTGAGCAGTTCATTCTAGTCTTCTTGGGTTACATGTGAATCTTCTGTTTTTGTGAGTGGCACACAATAGTGTGAGAAATTCTCATATAAAAGGAGACCTAACAGTAATTAGATTTTGCATTTAATCAAGCCTTTCACAGCAGTGTCAGCTCAATTATTGCTTCTGGTGATTGATATCCTCAATCTCCAGAGCGCACATAAATAACATTACAACAGATCCACTGCAATCTGTTTGAGCTCAAGCGTGTTTAGTTTAAAATGCTTTAACCAACTCATGGGTCACGTTATGGGGTACACAATGTATTGGCACACTCTTGTAGATGACTGTAGTTCATCTGTTGCTGCACTCTCAATGGAAAGAAACTACCTTCACTGATCACTGTCCACATATTATTTGGGTGGGGGACCATTGTCAGCACAGCAGTGACACTGATTGCATGGCAGCCTTTTCTTTGCACAGTTTGCATTAAGTAAGCTCTACCCTCATCAGTGGTCAGATTTTGACCACAGGACCCATTTTTTCCACTGACCACTTGTTTTGCATATATTGCTCTCAACTCAGCAGTTTCACTGAGGCTTTGCATTTGACCAACATCCAGCGATACACTAACATGCCACCAGCATATCGATGTCATTTCTGCGCTGAAATGTGGTAGTTACCTGTATTACTTACCTGGCAGGGTTGATACCATGATCACAAAGGTGGTTCCCCCAGGGCGAGGCTCTGCCATTCCACAGGAGTGGAGCTCACCCTTGCGAATTCCCCAAATGCGGGAATCTCAGCTGAGTAATTTCTGGTAGTGGGCGACTGCGTTCGTGCTCTCCGGTTACTGTACAGTGCTGTGTGTCTGCTACTGGCTGCTACATTTCCTTCAGGATCAATAAAGTTCATTAATAGTCAGGAGCAAACGAGCAGACAGCTAACGTGGTGGAGCAGCAGACAGCTAACGTGGTGGAGCAGCAGACAGCTAACGTGATGGAGCAGCAGACAGCTAACGTGGTGGAGCAGCAGACAGCTAACGTGGTGGAGCAGCAGACAGCTAACGTGGTGGAGCAGCAGACAGCTAACGTGATGGAGCAGCAGACAGCTAACGTGGTGGAACAGCAGACAGCTAACGTGGTGGAACGGCAGACAGCTAACGTGGTGGAGCAGCAGACAGCTAACGTGGTGGAACAGCAGACAGCTAACGTGATGGAGCAGCAGACAGCTAACGTGGTGGAGCAGCAGACAGCTAACGTGGTGGAGCAGCAGACAGCTAACGTGGTGGAGCAGCAGACAGCAAACGTGGTGGAGCAGCAGACAGCTAACGTGGTGGAGCAGCAGACAGCTAACGTGGTGGAGCAGCAGACAGCTGACGTGGTGGAGCAGCAGACAGCTAACGTGGTGGAGCAGCAGACAGCAAACGTGGTGGAACAGCAGACAGCAAACGTGGTGGAGCAGCAGACAGCAAACGTGGTGGAACAGCAGACAGCTAACGTGGTGGAGCAGCAGACAGCTAACGTGGTGGAGCAGCAGACAGCTAACGTGGTGGAGCAGCAGACAGCTAACGTGGTGGAACAGCAGACAGCTAACGTGGTGGAGCAGCAGACAGCTAACGTGGTGGAGCAGCAGACAGCTAACGTGGTGGAGCAGCAGACAGCTACTGTGGTGGAACAGCAGACAGCAAACGTGGTGGAGCGGCAGACAGCTACTGTGGTGGAGCGGCAGACAGCTAACGTGGTGGAGCGGCAGACAGCTAACGTGGTGGAGCGGCAGACAGCTAACGTGGTGGAACGGCAGACAGCTAACGTGGTGGAACGGCAGACAGCTAACGTGGTGGAACGGCAGACAGCTAACGTGGTGGAACGGCAGACAGCTACTGTGGTGGAACGGCAGACAGCTACTGTGGTGGAGCAGCAGACAGCAAACGTGGTGGAACAGCAGACAGCTAACGTGGTGGAGCAGCAGACAGCTACTGTGGTGGAGCAGCAGACAGCTAACGTGGTGGAGCAGCAGACAGCTAACGTGGTGGAGCAGCAGACAGCTAACGTGGTGGAGCAGCAGACAGCTAACGTGGTGGAGCAGCAGACAGCTAACGTGGTGGAGCACACAATAGGACACAGTGAACATGGTGAAACATGCAGAACCGTGTAGACCACCAACTTGGGGAAACAATAGACAGCAGATGTGATGAAACAGTAGCAGACCACGAACGTGGTGGAACACAGCATTATAGATCTAGAGCAGAGTGGAGCACACAGCATTGTACATCTAGAACACGGTGGAACACAAGATGGTAGACACTAAACATGGAACACGTCCAGCATTATAGATCTGGAACATGGTGAAACACACAGGATGATGCATATATTTACTGATATATTGACTGTTTCACAGCCTTGTAGATACTATACAGATTAATAAAATCACGTGACATTGAAATATAAAGTTAAGTGCTTTAGATCTTAGATGAAAACTCATCTTTTCTAGTAGACCCTTGTCATGTTGCTATCTACATGTTCTTTACCTCATTGTTATTTGTTCCATTTGAGTTGTCTTCATTCTCTCTTCCAGGCTCTGGACCAGCATCTCCTTCACTAACACTGAACCGTCATGGCTCTGCTACTCTGCCCTGCTCTGAGAGATGTTTTGGTGAAGGAGGTTATCAGACGATCCATGATCAGGACCTGAAGGGGAATCTCTCTTGCCATGACTGATGCTGATTTCACCAAGTGGGACTGGTACACATGCACCTGCAATAACAAGGACATCTGTGATGTGGCTCTTCAAGTGGAGCATGAGTCCTGACAGATCTTTCACCATTCATTGCTAACAGAAGCCAGTGGTCTAAATGCTTTGGTTTTCTCCTCAGCTTTGAAGTCGTCAGTTCAGATAAAGCCTGGTGAAATTCTGGTCCTGGTTTTGTACATATCAGCAATTTATAACAGCACAGGTGGACAGAAAAGAGGTGAAGAAGACGGTGCAGGCAGGATGGAGTGGGTGGAGACGGGTGTCAGGGCTGATGTGTGACAGAAGGATAGCAGCAAGAGTGAAAGGGAAGGTTTACAAGACAGCAGTGCGTCCTGCTATGATGTATGGTTTGGAGACTGTGGCTCTGTCTAAAAGACAGGAGGCTGAGCTGGAGGTGGCGGAGATGAAGATGCTGAGATTTTCGTTGGGAGTGACCAGGATGGACAAGATTAGAAATGAGCAGATCAGAGGGACAGTGAAGGTGGAGCAGTTTGGAGATAAAGCCAGAGAGGCCAGGTTGAGATGGTTTGGACATGTGTTGAGGAGGAATAGTGGATATATTGAGCAAAGAATGTTGGAGATGGAGCTGCCGGGCAGAAGGAGAAGAGGTAGACCTCAGAGAAGGTTTATGGATGTAGTTAGGGTGGACATGGAGATGGTTGGTGTAAAAGAGGAGGCAGTGGATAGGGCAAGATGGAGGCAGATGATCCGCTGTGGCGACCCCTAAAGGGAGCAGCCGAAAGAAGAAGAAGAAGAAGAAGAAGAAGAAGAAGAAGAAGAAGAAGAAGAAGACAGGTGGAGTGAATGGATCCAGTGGTCAGATCTGTACAGTGGATAGACGCTCACTGGAGTGCATGCCAGAATACAAACAGAGCATCTCTAACATCTGCTCTTCAGCTGAAAGGAGTGACTCCCTCTGAAAGTGGAGTTTACACCATACAGGTCACCAGGAGCAAAGCAGTTATTCATGTCTACACAGTGACCGTCCAAGGCATGAATTCAGCGTGATTCAGTTTTCCTGAAAAGATTTCTCCAAGATTTCATGCTTATCAATGAAACAAAAAAAATCAGTCAGAAATCATTTTGCTCAAGCAGCTGCTGAATTTGTGTGTGGTTTTGTAGATGATCTGCCACATACAGACAGAAATCAGGGGTCAGTAGCGCGAGAGCGGTTGATCATATTGCTTATATTGCTAGTGGTGCTGACGGGGGGCTGTTTCTGTAATGCTGTGATGAAGGAGGAATATTATGCAGCGCCCGATCAACATGGCTGGATGGTGTACAAAGAAAGAGGGAAAAAAAGTCTGTCCCTTCCCCAGTAATAACCATGAATCCCAAAACCTTGGGTACACTGCACATCCTTTAAAGTCCTACCAGATTATTAAAAGACTGGCTTGTTCCTGCATTCTCAGAAATAAAGGCACTGTCAGTAACCCTCTTCTCACTGGGGTGGAACCAGTCCCTTTAGTCAGGGAACATAACCATAACCCACTGAAATGATCTGTTCTAAGCTGTACTGACTCCACACCCCGTCTCGCCTCCAGGCTTTTATTTTACTGTTCTGTTTTAAAACATTTACTTATGAAAAGGTACAACTGCAAACTTTACACCTGGAAAAAACTTATTTATGGTTCACAATCGGACCTAAAAAACCACCCAGAACCTTTATTTCCAATGGTGCGGTGACTTGAGGTGATACCGATACCGTAAATGAGTTGGTATCACACATTACTTAAACTTTAAGTCGTTTTTTCTGTTGCTCATGCTGATATTGCAAAGAAGCAGCTAAACATGTTCAAGTGAGAATCGTGGATGTAAACATAATCGATTATGCCTTAAACTTGGCTCATTAATAGTTTCGCGCCACACCTGAGTGACTCCCCACTTTTCTTTGGTTACTTGTACTTTTTTTTTCATTGGCTGTTTCAGGAGTCAGTTCAGATTGAGTTGTTGACCGGTTTACACGATGATTACGCTCGAGCACACGTTTGATAAACTCAGACTGGTCTGAAACCCATCTGAGTCTGCAGCTCACACACAAATCTATTCTCCCTCCAACTGTCGACTCCAACTGACCCAAAAATCTACAGACCAGAACTGACCAGCTCAGACTCGACCCAGAATGAGAATCAGGGCTAAAATTGTGGTAAAAGTCGAGTGGTGTAACGTTGGCTTGAGATCTCTCCAGCTTTCAAGTTTTTAGTAGTAAGGGAATGTGAAACTCCAGGTGTCAAAGACGTGCCTGGTGGATCTATGAAAGTGAGACCTGATTGACAGTAGACGCCAATTTCTGAACGTAAATATAAAATGCAAACCAGAGTTAAAGAAAAAGTGCCATCATCCATGATGTGAACTGTCTGATCCCACACATCAAATCAGGCATGAAATATAAACTAGAAAGGGAAAGTTTGAACAAACTAAGCCGATAATCTAAACTAATAAAGTTAAAACGGTGAAAACAGATCCACTTTAAATTCAGTGCCAGCATAAACTCAGTGCTACCTTAAAAGAAATGCCACTTTAAATTTAGTGCTTCCTAAGCGCAGTTCCACCTTAGATGTTTTATTTGATGCTTTCACTAAAAATCACAGCTGAAGATTCCTTCATTTATGCACTATCTTCTAAGGCCATGTTTGGGACACTGGATTTAGCATCTGATACAGCAGTTTTCTTTAGTTTGCTTGCTGTGACTGTTGTAGCATCTAACCTGCATATTTACATATAGCTGACAGTTTAAGAGTAGCGTTATGTGAGAATGCTCGTCATTACCAACACAGGAAAATAAATACACAGTTGGAGTATTTAAACCACAAAAGTTTAAAACACTTCGCAGAAATATTCGATTTAATGTTTCTAGAACGAGAGTTCAGAATATCCTGCCTAACTGAGGGGCGATGCGTCGCGCGCAGGCACTGGCAGCCAGACCTTTTACAGCTTTATTACAGGATATTTAAACCTAGGGCTACAGGATTGCTCACCCATGGGAGCAGTCTCTGACAGCGCAGTGTAGTTTATAATCTAGACAGTATGTCACAACGTCCACAGATGTTTCATGTCACTGTCAGAACAAAAACTGGTATCTCCAAAACGATACTATACAGGAGGATTTCGCTTCACCTTAAAAAAAACTCGCTGCTGTCGAAAAAAGAACAAAATGTATTTTGTTGATTTATATTTTTCTGCGTCATTTGAACATGACAGCTGAACTTTACACTGTAAACACTCCAGAAATGCTCCAGAATGATTGTAATCTCTTTTTACTTTAGCTTGAATTAGAAGTGTCTTTGCTTTTTCAGGTCAAGTTACTGTTTGAGACGTTTGTTTTTCTGTGATTTGTTATAAGAAGATAATGAGTCTTATTCTTTAGTTCTCTGTATAAATGAGACACCAAACTGTTTTCCATTTGTACAGTTTGCTGATGTTTATTAAAGATAGTTATGAAATTTTTCATATGCTCTTCAAAGGTTCTGAATCCTGCTTCTGAAGGTTTCCCTGCTTTAACACTACATCATGGGTTTGTTGATGTGCTGACTTGATTAAGGCCAGCAGTGACTGCAGTGACTGTGCACTGATCTGGAGTAAGGTTTCTTAACCACTGTATGCTTGAAACACCCTCAGGCTCATACTGGGGGGGTCCCAGTGGTCCATACTGGACGTGCAATGGCAGGTTGCTATAAAACAATAAATAAATATTAAATGTATAAAATATTTCCAAACATAAAACATTGTAAGGAGGTCTGTGAAAACAGCACAAAAGATTTTTTGCCTCTTGACTTGAAACCAGATATTCTTGCCCTGCTGTTTCATCAGCCCACCTGCAACATCATGAACAAACTTTTAAGAACATTCCATGTAATTTGCTTCCATTCTGTATTTTAATGTCCACTGATGGACATTACATCTTGCAGGAGTGGACATACCGTGCTAAAAAAATCCTAAAACTGAAGTAAAAAGGTGAGTTTGTTTTCTTGTGGGCCTTCATGCTTACTAGAGACAAACAAGTTGGCCTGGATGTGGAAAAGGTTGAGACCCCCTGATCTGGAGCTTTCCTGCTGTAAGAACTCATGTTGACGTTCTGATGGAATTAAAGTATTAAGATGTTTGTTTTTACAGCTGTAGAGCATTGTGGGTATAAAATGAACTGAAAGAGTGAACTTAAAGGCTTCAATGACTGTAAAAAAACTAACTGTAGTGTTTCAGTCCAGCAGGTGGCGCTGTTTAATAAGGCATTTTATCCTTATCAGTGGAGGCTGGATGTAGAGAAAGGTGCTTCACACCTGTAGGTCTCACAGTCCCACCTAACTCACTACAGTCACTACTAGCTCACGATTATTAAAGTCGGTTCTGCAGAAGATTGATATGACCCAAAAAACAGAAATACAAAACTATGCCTTTACACGCATTGTCAGAAGAAGTACACAAATCAGTACAGCTGTCCTGCTCCAGCAGATTTACTGCATCTCAGGAAGTGGATGTTTATGAGCTTGGCCTCGTTTTTCCAAAAGGAACGTAGTTTTATAATCAGCTGGTGGAGAGCGTTCAGCTTTTGGGAAACCCAGCCCTGAGGAGTACAGATGTGTTGGGAGCAGGAAAACCACTAAAATCCAGGACTAGCATTGGGAACCTGTGACCTGCACTAGTGGCTCCTGGAGCACTGGTAACACCTATTAACACAATTTGAAGTTCTATATTTTAAATGACTTATTATTAGTAAGTATTTAATATGTATACACATTTATCGGCTGTTCTACTAAGTACACTTTCTATATAGGTGCATATTCTGGTTCAGCAATTACAGACTGTAGTCAGGTTACAGTACAATTACAGACTGTAGTCAACAGCTTTCTCTGTTTTTATAGCCTTTCTTTATTGGCCAAGACCCCCACTGCAAATATTAGGCATTATTTGAGTGCTGGATCTTTCTCAGCCCTGCAGTGACACTGTCATAGTGGCATGTTAGTGTGTCCTGCAGTGGATGAGAGAGGAGTGTTGCTAGAGTTGTTAAACAACTCTGTGTCATTGTTGGGCTAAGAACATACCAGCAACCAAAGATATCCATCCAACAGTCTCCCTGTGGTCAGAAACTCACCACTGAGGAAGGACTAGAGGACGACTAACACAAATTGTGCAGCAACAGGTTGGCTGATGTCAAACTTTATAAGGTGGACCAACAATAGAGGAGTTTCTCTGCCCAGACTACCACGTCTGTGTCACTGCTGTGTTGAGAATGATCTATTGCCCAAATAATGGTCATGTGCAGGTCAGAGCATTGCTAAAGACTGCATATAAAATCTAATAGATTATAAAGCAGATGGACTACAACCTGTAACTGTACAACTATAAAATGCATTTTGCCTAGATAAAAAGTCAGTGAATTATATAAGGTAGCCAGTAACTGTATAAACAAAATTTACTTACATTTCATATTAAAGCAATTTAATTTAACAATAATATTAGCAAATTGAGAAAGGTAACAAATGCGATCATACCTCTGAATGAGTGATGTTTTCACCTATGAGCGTTTCCCAAGTCCAGCCAGCGTAAGCCGTAGTTCTACCTCTCCTGTCGACGTGGATGAGTATATGGTGCAAAACGTCTTGTCCCCTTCACTTCCTCCTGGAAGAACCCTGGAAAAGACCTAAAAGCGTTTTCAGTCACTTTAGAGCCGTGTAACTACAATGTGACATCAGGCAGCAAACCGGCCTGTCTCACACCTAGCTATTTCTTGGTGTACTGACTGTCCATGGCGACTGGACTGGCCCATTTCTGTCTGTTCTCCCTGACCACCACCAGGATCGGCTCTACCCTGTCTGGCTGGCCTGACATCTCCTGCTGAGCCTAAACTGTTGGACAGCATCGACACAAGATTTTGAGCAGTGCTGATGATGTCCACTAATGGGACCTGACAAACACAGACAATGATAACAGTTTAATATGAAGAACAGAAATCTCTCCTATAGCAAAGAAAGATTAATGAAATAGCAAACAAACACTTTTAGTTTCAACCGAATGGCTCCCTGCAGCACTACAATTACATAAAGACCCTTGATAGTGGTCTGTCTCTAGCTTGACTGGCAAACTTTCATTTCAAAATAATTTTATATAGATTGGCAGCATCAAGCTTCTGCGCTGGTAAAGTTCATTCTAATGCTACGACTAGATAAACACTTCGTCTATGTACTACTGCCCAGTGCAATATCGCTTTCCTAAAAGAGCTTCTTCACAACCATCTGTACCTTCAGCAAGTTTAAGAAGCTCTCTGTAACTTCAGTAAAGGAACGTTATACTTAGCCCTCGCTGGAGTCTTAGCAGTCTCACCGACAGCTTAACACGATCCACCAACAATGATTATTCAAGCATAGGCTACAAGTTACTGAAGAAACACGTATAATATTTCAACAACATACTCTTTAATGGATGTACTCACAACCAGCACCAAATGTCCGTGGTTAAGCCACCACAGCATAACATTAAAAAATGTGAATATTGATTAATCACTAATAAAAGGAGCATAATCGCAGCGCTAACCAAAAAAAGTCCACGACGAATTACGGGATAAGCAGTAAAATAAATGATCAACAAGCAGATTTTGGAAACCCCTCAATACTAAAAGCATAAACTAAGAGGTTGACCTGTAACCAGACGACAGGCCTGCGTTTGGCCTGCTCTGTATAACGCTGCTGCCCTCAAAGATCACGACGGCAATGCTCTTCATTACACCATCTGAAACAATTAAAGCGTTTGAAACGAATCATTGTTAAACAACTGTACTGACCAGAGAGAAGAATGAAAGCTGTACCAGAGACGCAGTCGAGCTTCCTCTTACTGCTTCAGCCGTCTTGCTGCCCGCCAACAGTTGAGATGGGGGCGCTGGAGAGGACGCATGCACACTACGCCGAATCGATTGGTCTCTTACTCGATGCAGTTTACCTGTGAGCCCAATGACGTTGTTTTTCGGACATCTGTACATAAACATATTTGTTGTACACAAAAGTCTGTTTTCATACATTTACATACAGATTAAATCACACATAAAAAGCATGATGTCGTGATGCCGTGTGTGGTTTGTGAGAATACAACCGCAAAATCTACATCTAAATCCAAGAAACGACGTCATTGGGCTCACAGGTAAAGATGAGCACGCACTAGTAGTTTGCCAGCGATCTTACTCCTTAACAACGGGCGAACTACGACTCTCTTATCCACTATGAAGACCAGAAGAAAATGTGAAGCCGCATATTATGAAGTGATGGGACCAGTAGGTGGCGCTCTAAGACCGCAAACAACAAATGAGACCTTCTACTTCATGTACAGACTACATTCGAGGTCCACTGACACAATGACTCTTAATTTTGAACCAAAGTTATTTTTGTTTCAGACTAAAGGTTTGGGTTCAAAACCTGATTACAACTTCTCATATTGGTTAGTTTCTGACATGAGACCAGACCGAGGGCTCTCGTAGATTTGTATACACTGGCTGAAGGTGGAGGCCTTTACAGGTCTTCTAATTCAAACTCATGTTTGTTTCAAAGTAAAGGTTAGGTTCATAACCTGTTTCCAACTTCTAATGTCAGTTAGCTTCAGAACAAGCCCTGACCAAGTCCCACATTGCTTAGTTTCTGACATGAGACCAGTCCAAGGGTTCTCATAGGTTTTTACACACTGGATGAAGCTGGAGGCCTACGCAGGTCCTGTAAAGATATTCATTAGAATATATAATCAATAGTTTCAAAATGAAGGTTTGGTTGAAAGGTTTTGAACTATTGTATAGCTGTCATAGTCAGATCTGCCGGAGTCGTTAGCCACACTCTGTAAATGTTTACATTCCCTGTTTATATACAAACGGATAGAACAAAACTAATCCCATTTACCTGCTTTTTTTCCGAGTATACAACCGCCCACATGTCCGGCTGGACACTGAAGGACGACTGACTGCCGAGCCCCCCTGCTACCCACTTCAGACCAGCTGCCCACGCCTCAGCTACCACCAACCACCTTGGATGAGCTGCCCACCCTACGCTGATGTTCTCATAGACTCCTAGATATTCCTAATATCGATATTACTGCTATTAATATTAGTAGTATAATCACTTGTAGGTAGTTTGACCAGAGGAGGATGGGTCCCCCCTGGTGAGCCTGGTTCCTCCCAAGGTTTCTTCCTCAGTTCTGAGGGAGTTTTTCCTTGCCACTGTTGCCCCTGGCTTGCCCACTGGGGGGTTTCTGTACATTCTGTACATTCTTTCAGTCCTGTGGAAACTTTGTCTTTTCTGAAATCCTGTAAAGCTGCTTTGTAACAACATCCGTTGTAAAAAGCGCTATACAAATAATTTTGATTTGATGATTTGATTTGATTTGAACTATTGGCACGGCAGCATGGCCTCCAAAATCAAACATCCAGCAGTGCTGCTGGAGTTGCTGAACACTGTGTATACTTACTGTCAGCTGGTATTGGTCCACCTTGTTGATGGAAAGTTGTAGCACATCTGTCGCTGCAGTGCGCATTAGTCCTTCAACAGTTGTCAGCTCTGGCTTTTAGGTTGGTAGTCCATTCTCAGTCTAGCAGAGACACTGAGGTGTTTAAAAAATCCAGCAGCACTGTGTGTCTGATCCACTCAGACAAGCACAACACACACTAACGCACAACCACCACGTCATTGTCACTGCAGTGCTGAGAATGATCCACCACACCGATAACACCTGCTTTTTGGTGGTCCTGTGATTGTCCTCACGACTGATAAACAGGGTAAATCCTCTTTACTAGCAAATCATGCAGAGAAACAGATGGACTACAATCTGTAATTGTAAAACTTAGAAGAGCATCTAAATAGTAAGTGGAGCTCATATAATGGCGACATTCTCGAACACTTGTGTTCTCACAGGGAAAACGTTGGGTGTTTACTGTAGTAATGAGACAACGGTCTGAAGATTTACATTGAAAGCCTTTGATTTTTACCACATGCCCTTGCTGACAGCAGGCCTGGACATGTGCCTCAGTTGGGAGTTAAACTGCATCTGTAATTACATGAGTAAATTCACTAAGTGTAAATACAGTGGCTGATTGTTTGGCTTGAACTTGATGAAAATGTTCCGCTGATATCACCTCTTGGCTGAAGTGTGTGTGGACTCCTCTGTGTTGGAGGCAGGCGTGGCCAAGGCTTCCCTCTACGTTCTGGAGAGGGTTATGTGGCAAAGAATGGCAGAGGCCTTAGGCAGGCATGGTGCACAATACCTTGGCTCCCTCTCCGCTCTGGGCACCCACAACTGGTCCATCTGCTATAGACCTGGCAGGATGCCCGTTAGTAATGGGTATATGTAAATATGCCCTTCAGTAGTGGAGTTAATATGCATGCCATGCATGCAGTAACAAAATTGCATCAATATGAGAGCTAAAGCAAAGTGTAACAGATGAACAGTATGAGGTTGTGCAGGGGCATAAACTCGAGCCCAAACCCAACCCATTCCTGTGACCTGACCTAACCAGGCCTGAGTGGTACTGCTAAATTTGAACCTGGATCGCTCCCCAAATAATCTCAGAAACTGCCCAATGACGCATGAGCAGTTGAGCAGTTGACAAATTGTGCCGCGAGAGTTGCGCTACAGTCTATTTATGATATGCGCACCATTGTTTCCACTACAGTCTGCAACTGTACATATACACTATACACTGTCTGGAAGTTTGTAGACACCTTCTTCTGAAATCTAGAGTATTTATATGGAGTCGGCCCTAATTTTGCAGCAGTAACAGTCTCTACTCATCTGACAGGCTTTAGACTAGGTGTTGGAATAGTGCAGTGAGGATTTGATTGCATTCAGTCACAAGGTTCCTGGCATTAGATAAGAAACTGATATGTGGATGAAAAGTTCTGGATCACAAATGCCATTGCAGTTCATTATAAAGGGTCTGGATGGTGCACCACCACTCTAGATAAAGCAGTTTCACGGCTCCACAGCCCAGTGCTGGAGGCTTTAATACCTCTCTAGCCAATGCCTGGCATTCTGCATTATGGCCTAGGCCATAATTTAAAGGGGTGTCTGGATACTTTTGGACATGTAGTGTGTATAGTGGATCTAAGGTAGGTAGACATCATAAGGTGTCCAAAGAAGGTTGATCTAATACTGTGGCTGTCAAATGTATGTCTTCTCTTCAGATGTTCATTTATTCCATTCCAGCCTGAATCAGACATAATAGTCAGGAATGGGTAAATGTCTCATTGCATCTCATAACAGCATCGTTCCAACTTGATGCCTGAGACCACTTGTGTTAAAGAATGCATCATCTTCTGGGACAATGGACATCTCCTGCGCTTCTGAGTGATGTGATTTGATATGGTTATGCAGTGATCAGATATACTCACTTCTAAGGTGCACAAGCCTCTAAAGGATTTCTTAGTAGTGGCACCACAGGAACTCAAGCTGAGGTTAGTTGGCTCACATTCTTCCTGTTTACTTTAGTTAACTAGCAGACTGCAAAGTGTGTGTGTGTGTGTGTGTGTGTGTGTGTGTGTGTGTGTGTGTGTGTGTGTGTGTGTGTGTGTGTGTAAAATGTGTGGCACTCTTTGGGCAAACAATTAAATCACATTACAGTGTGTGAGAGACAGATTGATTGTTATGGTTTATGATTGGCTTACAGTTTTTACATTTAAATGGAAATTAAAGTTTTCTGAATGTTTTTTAATTTACATTCAATAGCGTAAAGAGTTTGTCGGTACCTGACAAGTTGCAAGAACCTACAGTTTTTTTTGGTGGGGTGCATTTACACATTTAATTCAGTGTGGTGACAGTTTTTCCTCATGTGCCTTTTACATGAAAATACAAACAATGTTTTCCAAAGAAATGTTGCTCCTTTTTAGCACTGCAGGAAAAGACGTCGAGAAAAGGCTGCAGCTTTTCTAAATAGAAAGATGTCAAACGCTCTACATGGCAGGGCAGCGTGATCTTGCACATCTGAAAACAAAAGCTGAAAGTACACAAGTTGTGAGCAACACTTATGTGACAGTAGTTTTTACAAGGAATGACACCATAACATCACTAAACATCAGTTTGGAAGCGAAAAATGCAGTTTATTTATTTATTTATTTTGTGCACAAAGCTGATGGAAAATGTTAAATTCTGATTCTCTCAGAGAATTCTCAAAATTTTCTGCAGAATTTTTCAGCAGTGTAGGGAATGACCAGTGCAATAGTGCTAATTCCTACTAGCACCTCTATGAGATTCACAGTGTTATATGATAACAGTGGTGTATATTCCAGCTTTAACATTTGAATATTTTAACATTCAGATAATTCAAAGCAATAACCTGCTGCATGTGTAGCTGTACTGTGACTTATTGTGCTCGACCAGTCAATTACGCAGTGCATGTTGATAAATCACATCTCATTCAAACTGCCGGTCAAATTTCACCACTACTTCTGGCAGCAAGCAGCTCAATGTGATTAAGTAGCATAAAATGTGGTCCAGACTACATAAACATCACTGACACCATTCAGTGCAAATCATGGGAATAAGGTTAGTGTGATTTTTCAGTCATTTGCCCTGTGATGCTGAATATCAATATAGGCCACTAAAGTGCATTAAAAACGTAAAAGTTGCAAAGCTTTTAAAAAGGTTTGAGACAGCTTATTATTATTATTATTATTATTATTATTATTTTGGGAGAAAAGTGTACACAGCACAAAACGTATCTGGTTCTGAACATTTTTATTTAACACAGGGTGATGGGGCCATTTTTCAAAAACACTATTCATTCTGGCCATAGAGAAATGGGGCTTAGACTCGGAGCTCCTAATATGGGCATAATGCGGACTACAGAATGACGCATGACTACAGGGGTCTATTAAAAAACTCTACTATAATAGAAAGAAACACTATAAATGATGATATTTAGCTCATTGCTATCATGCGAAGCCCCTAAGGGGTCGTGGTTATAAAAAATAATAATAAAATAAGGTTGGTGAAATTTCGTTCCCTCGCAAATGTTTTGCATTATGATGCAACAGCTTGCATTCACTGGCATAAGCTGTGCTTTGCTGAAGCTCAGACATGAAGCAGCTCATTGAATGTGATGGTGTCATGATGTCGCTTCCCCAAATCAAACATGACTTAATGATGTTTAGTGATGCAACTGAAACTGAGATCGAGGGTCCTCGTACAGTAAAAGTAACATTTACAGAGACTGCAGAGAACAACTGCTGGAAAACTCAGCGCAGACTGGCGAAGCTGGGAAAACAGCTTTACGTGAGCTATGCTAAAAGCAAAGCTCTGAAGTAGGCAGTGGTGCTGGGCACCTCTGGGCCTTTGTTTGCTTGCTGTCTGACGAGCACACATTTTGCGAGGCAATGCAAAACATTTGCGAGGGGACGGATTTTATTTGCGAGGGGACGGATTTTATTTGCGAGGGGACGGATTTATTTGCGAGGGGACGGATTTATTTGCGAGGGGACGGATTTTATTTGCGAGGGGACGGATTTTATTTGCGAGGGGACGGATTTTATTTCCGAGGGGACGGATTTATTTGCGAGGGGACGGATTTTATTTGCGAGGGGACGGATTTTATTTGCGAGGGGACGGATTTTATTTGCGAGGGGACGGATTTATTTGCGAGGGGACGGATTTTATTTGCGAGGGGACGGATTTTATTTGCGAGGGGACGGATTTATTTGCGAGGGGACGGATTTTATTTGCGAGGGGACGGATTTTATTTGCGAGGGGACGGATTTATTTGCGAGGGGACGGATTTTATTTGCGAGGGGACGGATTTATTTGCGAGGGGACGGATTTATTTGCGAGGGGACGGATTTTATTTGCGAGGGGACGGATTTTATTTGCGAGGGGACGGATTTTATTTGCGAGGGGACGGATTTATTTGCGAGGGGACGGATTTTATTTGCGAGGGGACGGATTTTATTTGCGAGGGGACGGATTTTATTTGCGAGGGGACGGATTTTATTTGCGAGGGGACGGATTTTATTTGCGAGGGGACGGATTTATTTGCGAGGGGACAGATTTTATTTGCGAGGGGACGGATTTTATTTGCGAGGGGACGGATTTTATTTGCGAGGGGACGGATTTATTTGCGAGGGGATGGATTTTATTTGCGAGGGGACGGATTTTATTTGCGAGGGGACGGATTTTATTTGCGAGGGGATGGATTTTATTTGCGAGGGGACGGATTTATTTGCGAGGGGATGGATTTTATTTGCGAGGGGACGGATTTATTTGCGAGGGGACGGATTTTATTTGCGAGGGGACGGATTTTATTTGCGAGGGGACGGATTTATTTGCGAGGGGATGGATTTTATTTGCGAGGGGACGGATTTTATTTGCGAGGGGACGGATTTTATTTGCGAGGGGATGGATTTTATTTGCGAGGGGACGGATTTATTTGCGAGGGGATGGATTTTATTTGCGAGGGGACGGATTTATTTGCGAGGGGACGGATTTTATTTGCGAGGGGACGGATTTTATTTGCGAGGGGACGGATTTATTTGCGAGGGGACGGATTTTATTTGCGAGGGGACGGATTTATTTGCGAGGGGACGGATTTTATTTGCGAGGGGACGCGATGTCGTTCACTTTTTTTTAAAACCATGGCGCCTTAGGGGCTCCGTACTGTCTCAGTTAATGTCTTGGCTTTAAAAAGTCCTAACAAAATCTTTGTAAATATCTAAAGTCTGAATAATAAAAACCGTTTTTAACTGATTTTTTTTACTGTGGGACCGCAGTTTGAGCTAATTCAGCCTAGTTTGTACGTATGCCTGCTAGTCTGGATACGCGTTGGCGTAATGATGTAAAGCTGCGACTCTTCTATTGTAAACACGCTGTTTGTTGAATCGGGCATTAGATCAGTGCTGATTCACCTTTCTGCACATGCCGGCGTTTCCACCCCATTTGAAACTGAGAAACCTCAATAGCATTGGTGTGCGCCGTAGACTGAAACCCCTCTGATTATCCGTTGAATGAGTCAGGATGTCGTTGGAAACCTCAGGCTTCATTTCTGTACTCCACCAACAATGACTCAACAGTTTCTGCCTCAGCTTCCTCAGACGTTACCCCTCATTCGCTAAAACCGAAAGCTCTCCTGAAAAGACGAAGACTGAACCGTTTTTTCAAAACGTCTGCATTAGTCAGGCAGTGGGATGTAAACCGCCGTTCAGAGTGGTCTGATGTGGAATCGGTCATTGTGGAGAAACTCTTACAGTGGTGGTGATGGGACTGGGGGTCATGATGGGTATAGCCGCTGTATTTACTAGTTTTACTTTCATAACCTAAAATTTTATTCATTTACCTTTAGTTTCCACCAGTGAACTACACGTCGTCTGAGTTCTTATATGGAATGTGGAGCGTGGTCACATTGCGGTAAATCTGAAAAACTTCCTTTTTTGGGTGTGATTGTGCTGCACAACACCCGTGCACACCCCGTGCATGCCTTTTCACCATGAATATGCTTTTAAATATATTTTAGGCCAAAACTGTTGTAAAAGAATGTCTCAGGCACCTGCAACCACTTCATGTAGTATCACTTCATAACACTTTGAACACTTCTGACTCGGTAAGTGTCTCTGGAATGGAGCATGTCACACCAGACCACTCTGAATGATGGTTGGTGTCTCAACAAGTTCATTATACAATTTTGAAAATCAGTGGAATCCCTTAAAGCTCACCTAGTACTAAGCCACGTGTAGCTAAGTCCATGGGCTCATACACATATAGACAGATAGATAGAGAGAGAGATGATTTATTGGACTGCAAGCCTGTATTGGGTTTTATTGGCTTTTTGTTTCTTCCTCAGTAAAAAAATCATTTAATTTATTCAGTTTTATATGTTTGTTCTCTTATAATACTAAAGATTCTTCAAGTCCTATTCAGGCCAACTGAAAACAAAGATTGGAGGTTTTTTAAAGGAATGAATAAATTAAAGCAGGTGACAAACTCTGTGGGTTTTACAATGCTGGCCTACGTTGGGGTTTGGGGTTTGCAATACACACACATTTTCTGTCTGTCTCTCTCTGTGTATATCTCTCTCTCTGTCTCTCTCTCTCTCTCTCTCTCTCTCTCTCTCTCTCTCTCTCTCTCTCTCTCTCTCTCTCTCTCTCTCTCTCTGTCTCTCTCTCTCTCTCTGTGTGTATCTCGCTCACTGTCTCTCTCTCTCTCTCTCTCTCTCTCTCTCTCTGTGTGTATATCTCTCTCTCTGTCTCTCTCTCTCTCTCTGTGTATATCTCGCTCACTGTCTCTCTCTCTCTCTCTCTCTCTCTCTGTGTGTATATCTCTCTCTCTGTCTCTCTCTCTCTCTCTGTGTATATCTCGCTCACTGTCTCTCTCTCTCTGCATCTCTCTCTCTCTCTGTCTCTCTCCCTCTGTGTGTGTGTATCTCTCTCTCTCTCTCTCTCTCTCTGTTTCTCTCTCTCCCTCTGTCTCTCTCTCTCTCTAACCCTAACCTATTCAAATACTTCTTACCAGCTGACTCTGACCACTTTTTCTACACTCCCTAACCTGTTCAAGCACAGCAGCATCCCATCTGTCCTTGTTACATGACTTCAGCATGGCTTGTTTGATATTTGTCCTGTTAGTTGTTTTCTTAAACCTCTATCAGAGCATGGAAAGTCAAGGTAAGTTAACAGAGCTTTTATTCCTTTATTTTACCAAATGCTGCAGAGATCTTGATTATATGTGATGAAGCCTGACAGCTTGATAAGCAAGATTTACTGGAAGCTTTTTTTGTGATCCAGCTTTTTGTGCATTATGATTAGAATCAATCATTGAAAAAATGAATTTTCAGTGCAGTTTTCCAGCAGATGTTGAGCATTGTTCTTCCAGTATTCCCCAGGTTTATTGCAGTTTGTCCAATCAGTGCATCCTCACCTTTAGATACAGAACTCATGAAGATGTCAAAGTGTTTTCTTGAGGGTATTTGTGACTGATTTCTGTTGACGTGACAAATTAAACTGATTGCTTTAAGCATTTGTCCTCTATAGTAAGCATGCTATGATGAGTGTAATGCTCTTTGCAATGAATCTAGATGGTTGGTGGACTGAAGCTTTGAGGCTGTAAAATTTACTGCATGCAAAGCAGCCAAGACTAATGATACCATAGTAACAGCCATGCACTGTTTTACTACATTGAGCTTTATCCAAGATAGATTGTTTACCATTTTGTCCAAGTTTCTGAACACGTCATGTTTCAACAGGGGTCAAAATAGGGGCCAGTTTTATTTGTGGTTCCAGGTTTTTTGTTCCAACTAAGTAAGAGCAGATCAGAGACCAAACGAGTGGTTAATTTGTATGAAAACCTTGTGCCAAACAGGCCCTGGGTGACTGAGCACAATATAGTAATAATGAATTATGTCTATATATGTATGGATCGAATGCATCATTTAAATGCATGTACTAATGCAGATGCCCATATAAGGTGATGTTAAGCTTTCTTCGTTAGTGGGCCAGGTAATAACACTGTGGTTTGCTGCAATGTATGAATGCCTCAGTTGGAAACAAGCCAATATCAAGGCTTTACACCTCAAAGTCACATGACTTAACGCATTGAGAATGGCTCACTCTTTGACTAAGCAAAGTCCTACACACTGTTAAAGAAGTGAGGTGCTTTCCCCGTCATTTGGAGCCTTATGAAGCAGTAGTGATTTTACAAAGTGAAAGAGTTAGTGAACTCATAAGGGAGTGATTCCCTGACATCAGCTGGCTCGTGAAGAAGCCGTGCCCTTCAAGATTCTCTCAAGACAGCAGAGGGTACCGCAGAAATTTGTTGGGCACAGACTTTTTTATGGCTGCCCTGCTGCACAAGAAACAAGATCTGTCAGAATTTATTAAGTGTCCCCAACACTGACACTTACCTTAATTATGCTGGGTAGAAAGGATGTCTGTGGTGGGGGTGGCAGGGGAATGGAGGCTTGTAGTTTTGTTATTACCTTCACTCAGTACAGGAAGATGTATAGACATGCAGTGGCCTCTATTTCTGTTCTTCCTCTCTCTGGCTAACACATTAAGCATATTTATCTTCCAAAAAAACATGCATCTCCAAAAAAGCAACTTGTTTGCAGGAAAGGCAAAAACATTAACTTTCACTGTTAGTTAATGTAAAAAGTTTTTATATTATTATTATTAGTCAATTTGGAGCATTCTTTTGGTGCAATGATCAGGAAATTTTCATACAGTGTAAAGGGCTTAATGAAGTTCAAATGACAGAGGTTTTTTTTGTTTGTTTTTATGGGCCCTGATAACTACGAAACATGTTAAGGGTCCATATTCTATATTGTTCTTGTGTTTTATGTTTTCCTCTGAGCTTGACTTGTGATGTTGTGAGGTTTAATGTACCAAAACAATCATAATTCATTTTTATCTCTCTATACCCCTCAGAATTAAACATGCTGTTTTTGTTACTGTGCCTTTGTGATATCTTTCTGATGTCTGTATATGAGCTCGGTTCTGATTGGCTGCTCCATTCAAAAAGCAGTCTGGGCTCAAACACTTTACAGTGGTGCTTGGAAGTTTGTGAACCCTTAAGAATTTTCTATATTTCTGCATATATTTGACCTAAAATATCATCAGATTTTCACACAAGTCCTAAAAGTAGATAAAGAGAACCCAGTTAAACAAATGACACAAAAATATTCTTGGTCATTTTTTTAATGAGGACAATGTTTCAGTATTACAGATTTGAGAGTAGCAAAAGTCTGTGAACCTTTGCTTTCAGTATCTGGTGTGACCCCACACCACATCACACTACATCTACCTCACACTCTTCTACAACTCCATTTCCGTGCTGTGCTAAATGTAAACAAAAACAAAATGCGATGATGTGCAAATAATTTAAATCCCACATTTATTTGCAGATAGTACAAAAACAACATATCAAATGTTGAAACTGATTCATTTTATTGTTTTTTGAAAAATATATGCGAACAACATATTCCAAAAATGTTGGGAGGGTGGCAACCAAAGGCTAGTAAAGCTGTGTAATGCTAAAAATACCTGGTGTTTAATTAGCAACAGGTCAGGAACATGACTGGATATAAAATGAGCATCCCAGAGAGGCTGAGCCTTTTAGAAGTAAAGATGAGGAGGAGGTTCACCATTCTGTGAAAGGCTGCATGATCAAACAGTGCAGAGAACTTTTGTTTTTCCTCATCTACAGTACAGAAAATCATTAAAAGAATATGGAGAAATCTTTGTATGCATGGGACAAGGCCAAAAACTAGTATTTGTTGGTTGTGATCTGTCTGGGCAGACATGATTCTGTAGTGGAAATCACTGCATGGGCTCAGAAACACTTCTGAAAACCACTGTCTGTGAACACAGTTCATCACTGCATCCACAAACGCTGTTAAACTCTAAAACACAAAGAAGAACCCAAATATAAACAGGATCCAGAAACGCTGCCACCTTCTCTGGGCCTGCTGTGTCCTCTGGGCTGAAGACCACTCAGCTTGTTATTAGTGCACAGTTCAAAAGACAGTATTGATGCTGGTATGAGTGAACATGGTACAGGTGTCGTGCACATCTGTGAAGGTCCCATTAATGCTGAATGATATATACATGTTGTGGGAAAATATGCTGCCCTCCAGATGACGTCTTTTTCAGAGAAGGCCTTGTTGTATTAAAAGAGTCCGGGTGCTAAACTGACCTGCTTGCAGTCCAAACCAGTCACCCTTTGATAACTTTTGGCACATTGTGTAATGAAAAATACAACAAATGAGCCCCTGAACTGTTGAGCAGCTGAAATCCTGTATCAAACAAGAAACTGCAGTTGGTCTCCTCCTCAGCTCCCAAACACAAAGTGTTGTTAAAAGAAGAGGTGATGAAACATAGTGGTGAACATGCCCCCGTTTTCTGGAATGTGTTGTTGGCATTAAATTCAAAATATTTTTCAAAAAAACAGTAAAATTTCTCCGTTTCAACATTTGATATGATGTCTTTGTAGTATTTTCCTTTAAAAATATGGTTTACATAATTTGCACATCATTGCATTCTGTTTTTATTTACATTATGCACAGCATCCCAATTTTTTTGGAAATGGGGTTGTATTTCAAGTATTGAGCACTTTAAGCACTGGTTGAACATGTCTTTGTTTTCTGTTGCCAAACATCCGTATCCTGCAGTAAATATGTCCTAAAGGCTTGTGGGTCTTGTTTATGAACCATCCATTAAACAACCAAGCATGCACTAAATAACCTTCCTCACAGCTTAAGTGGGGGACAGAAGTTTGAACTTTGAAAATGTACTTAGAAAATCAACAAAACATGTGATTTGACCAGGATCGTCCTTTTACATACAACTGTGTGTGGCCTTTCTTATTCTTGGGGGGCAGTCATGGGCTGGAGGTTAGGGATCTGGCCCTGTGATCGGAAGGTCACCGGTTCGATCCCCAGGACTGACAGTCCATGACTGAGGTGTCCTTGAGCAAGACACCTAACCCCCAACTGCTCCCCGGGCACCGTGGATTGGGCTGCCCACCGCTCCGGGCAAGTGTGCCCACTGCCCCCTAGTGTGTGTGTTCACTAGTGTGTATGTGGTGTTTCACTTCACGGATGGGTTAAATGTGGAGGTGGAATTTCCCCGTTTGTGGGATCAAAAAAGTATCACCTATCTTATCTTATCTTATCTTATCTTATCTTTGCTTAGATTTGGACCGGAGAAACATTGTGCATGAGCAGAATGTGACAGGTGTGCTGGGGGAGGAGGTGTACTTGCACTGTCTTTACAAAGGCCCAAATGACATCATCTATTCCTCCTGGAACCGCCCTGAGACTACGAGTGTAAAGAAAATTGCTGGCTACAAATATGATGGCAATCCATTCAACAAAGACGGCTTCTCCACTCCAGCATCGAAGACCAACCTCACTGTGAAGGTGGGCATAAACAGCCTAGACATGGAGGGATGCTACATGTGTTCCTTCAGTTCTGATGAGGAAGAAATAAAGGAGACCACGTTCCTCACTGTCATTGGTGAGTACAGATGAACTGACGTTAGCGCTAGACAGAGAATTTCTGGCTGCCACTCAATAATGTCTTTGGGGTTTGTTACACACTAGGGGGCACTCCTGAGCAAGTCCTAAATGAATGGGTCCCTGTGGAGTGTTCTGTGCAAAATCATAGTTTGAAAATGTTTCCTCAATTTTGAATAGAAAATTTTCTGTACATGGAATTGCTGGACTGCTGATACGGCGTTGTCTGATCATCTTTGTATTTCCTCTCCAAGCCCGGCCTGAAATAAACACCCGTGTGGAGGAAGACGTTCTGAATGGAACTCACTACCAAACTGTCACCTGCTCAGCCTTCAAAGCCAAGCCCATGGCACACATCCACTGGGAGATCCGTGGTGCTCCTCTGAATGAGGATATTTTCTCCATGAACACCACAAACTCTAAATATCCAGACGGCACATCTAATATTATTAGTGTTCTGAGGTTCCCCATCATCCTGAACAATGAGAGTGGGGTCTCCTGTGTCGTCCACCATCCAGCTTTGACTGAACCCAACATGACTGATATAAATTTACAAAGGTTTGGTAAGTTTTGATCGGAATATTGCTTTCTGCGGATTTGCCTAGATTTCTGCCTAATTAAATAATTAAGATGTAAACAAGGTGTTTACCAGAGTGGTTTGGAGTGAAATGTGCACTTCTAGAGAAACTTACTGAGACAAAATTGTTCACAGTGACGGTGATGGTAACCAGACGCTTTCTCCGTTAAAAGCTAAATCATAGAAATCACGTGAAATGGTTATGAAGACACTGCCTGATGCAGCACATTGCTTTGAGATGAGGTTTAGGCCAAATTGTATTTTTCGAACATATCCATGGCTGCAAGATGTTGTAAGGCCAAGTAACTTTATTTTTTATGCATATTAAGCTCAGAAGACGTGTAGGTCACAGATGGTTTTGAATAATAAATGAATTCACTACATTTGCCCTGTAAATGTTGCATCCCATCCCACTGAATTCCCACTGAATTATGTAAAAATTGTGAAAAGGCGGTGAAATGAATAGCTATGATTGTTACAGCAGCATGGGAAGTGTGTATGTGTGGGTGCCGTGTCTTTCTGTCATGCGTACCTGACCCCACGCTACCATGCTCCAGGAGTTCTCTCTGTCGGCATATGTTTCCTGTCTGGCTCTAAATATTCACATCAGCTGTTTGCGCATAAACATCACCTCCCCTGAAGCTGCTGCTGGGCACTTACCGACTACTTCAGCATAAGAAACCGAGGTGCGAGTGGTTTCTATAGCATTTATTTCACAGCATATGAAACTGGGCACTGGGATCTGAATGAGTAGCTGCTTGGTAAACTCAAAATGATGTACACTGCCCATCAAAAGCTTGAGAAGGCCTATCAAAATGTTTTTCATATAACACATCGCAAAAATAATAACACATTATCCATGCACTGTCATGTTAAGAGTAATCAGCTGTTTAAACCACCATTGGAGTAAAAGCTATTCAGTATATATAGAAGCTTGGAACAGAAAACAGTGTCGACGCACATTCAGCGGGAGACTGTTACAGCTGCACTGTTACAGAGCTCAGAGAGTCATAGAGTTAAAGAGCACCGTGCACGATCTTTCTTATCTGCTGCTATAATGCTCTATAAGGAGTCTCCTTACTGCAGAGACGGTACTGATCTCCTGCTGTCTGAACTGTGCTGAATCACAACACATCGTATTACATGTTTCCGCCGGAGAGGTCTCCAAATCACCAGACTGTACATAGTGTGGCTTTAATGGAAAAGTAAAAGTGAAAATTTAACATTACTTGTAAAAAGTTGCTAGAGAAGGCATAAGCACCCCTGAGCTCCTGATGAGCCACATATGCCTGTACACTTTACGATTTTATAGTCTTTCCTCACTTGTGAAGAGTTTCTCTCACTTGGTCTTTATTCCAGTCTCTCACATTGCTCGCTGAACAGAAACCTGATAAACACTTGATAAAATCTCGGTGCTATTTTGAACTGTGGCTTCTCAAACAGCTGTTTTTCTCTTTCTGCAGCGTAAATATGCATTGATGTATATGTATTGTCATGTCTTGATCTGAGGGTGACAAATGAACTGCATCACTTTTGGAATGTTAGAAGTCATCACAGGTTATAATAACATTTAGTAAAGTTTGCATTAGTTGTTTTGGCTAAAAAAAAGAAAAAAGCTTCACACATTATCGGTATTATTTATACTCCAGTATTTTGTTACTAGTCCCGCCAGTCATATCTTATCTGTATAAGAAAAATCAGAGTCGTATTGAATCAATTCAAACTGAATCATTCATTCATTTCTATCTGTACTACAGCTTCTCCCAATGTATCCATGGAAATGGTGCTGAAACAAAAGGAAGGGAAAGACTTTCTGCAGGTCATCTGCACAGCGACAGGAGGGAGACCTCCTCCAGACATCAGATGGGTCCTGCCCTCATCTGCACACATGCTACTCTCTCAGAAACACGAGCTGGGAATTGAATCAATAGCGAGTTCTCACTGGTTTCCATCAGATCTTTACGAGGGTGAAAATGTCACCTGCATTTTTGGGTACCCACTTCTTCCTGCCTTGCACACAAGATCAGTGACTCTGCCCACATATCGTGAGTATCAGCGTGGTAATCCAGGTGGCTTAGATAGTTCACAGAAATACTGTGCATTTCACACACAAACACAACCACACCTACATAAACAGAGTGTGTTCCCTTTGTTTTATCTCTTCTATTGTCTTTTTTAGGTATCACCTCTCTTAAGCTGAGAACCCCCAGTTCTGAGAAGGACTTGGTGGTAGTAGAAGAGGAGAGCAGAGATGTCACAATCAGCATGGAAGTAGTGGGGAATGTGCCAAACTACACAATCAACTGTACCAAGTGAGAATTCTCAGTATATAACTGTTTTACTTTCGTGCTGTGGTTATAGTCCATGTGATTTCAGTACAGAGTGTTTTTAACACTAACAGAGCAGTAAAATATGCCGATGCGAAGTCAGTAAGAGCTGGAAATATCGTAAGCAATACCTTGTATCCAATGCAAACCTTAACAGGACGCTGGATAAGACCAGAGGAGTATGCTTAAACCTCACGGGGCAGGACTGATAGGGCAACTATTTTCTCAGCATTATGTGTGGTTTTGCATTGTTATTCTACACTATAAAGTCCACTAATCAAGTGTTAATTGTCAATGTTCACGGACTGCAGGGACGGAGAACCTATGCCTAAAGTTGTGGAAGTGATTGGCAGTGACATCTTAATTAAAGGCCCTGTTGGCTTTAACCTTTCTGGGCACTACCTGTGCCAAGCATCCTACCACAAGCAAACCGCCAACTTGGAGCTCAACATTGAAGTAAAGCCAAGAATATTATTACCAGGTACAACGCAGTCTTCAAAGCCCCTCAGATTCCATCCAAGTATGATACGTTGTGCTGTGCGTCGCTGTCATGCTGGCAGCTCTGTAACAATTCCTTAGATATCGGAGGTGTGTATGAACGCTAACATCTATTTCCTCTTCTTTTCAGCAACCTTTCCACCAAACATAAGTTTTCATCTCTGGAAAGAAGCTGGCAACATCTATATTGAGTGCGTGGCGTCCGAGTCCTCTCCCTCTGCAAATGTGTCATGGGTTCTTCCACAAGACCTTAATGGGACAATCCAGTCTAACATTACTTCCTCCAATGGATCGCATACTGTCCGAAGCATCTTAACCCTGCCTGTCTGTGTGTCCCAAGAGCTCAATGTCGAATGTGTGGTCGAGCATTTAGACTTAGATGGCCAGGAGAAGCGATCAGTTGTTCTCCCTACCTGTGGTACGTGAAATTTCAGTGCATGAGATCAGAACTTAAGCAGCCTTGAGACCCGGCCTGCACTGGCAAGCACCAACAGACATGTAATATACGGAGGACATATGATGGTCCCTGTCCATTGACTGACAGAACGAAATTTCAGGGGTGTAAAGAGAGGTAGAGAGAGAGAGAGAGAGAGAGAGAGAGAGAGAGAGAGAGAGAGAGAGGAACAGAGAGAGAGAGGTACAGAAAGAGAGGGAGGTACAGAAAGAGAGAGAGAGAGAGAGAGAGAGAGAGAGAGAGAGAGAGAGAGGAACAGAGAGGAACAGAGAGAGAGAGGTACAGAAAGAGAGAGAGAGAGAGAGAGGAACAGAGAGGAACAGTGACAGACAGAGAGAGAGAGAGAGAGAGAGAGAGAGAGAGAGAGGAACAGAGAGAGAGAGGTACAGAAAGAGAGAGAGAGAGAGAGAGGAACAGAGAGGAACAGAGACAGACAGAGAGAGAGAGAAAGAGAGAGGAACAGAAAGAGAGAGAGAGAGAGAGAGAGAGAGAGAGAGAGAGAGAGAGAGAGAGAGAGACCAATCAGCCGTGTTTATTCACTGATAATAATGCCGTTTTCTTTAGTTCATGTTAAATGAATACAAATGACCGTTTGGACGCGGGTCTGTTCCTCATGTGTGCTGGTCAAGTTCGCCTCTGTCCTTCTTCACTAAACTGGACATCCCTGTAGTGCTTTTCCTATCGGAACGGCTGTTGTTTGGTGAATCTTTGAAATTTAAAAGCGCTTCGTTATTGGTTTCTACGCAAACACGCTCATCATTTACTTTTACTCTGTAACGTTCTGAACATTAAAGTAGTGAAGTGAAAGTATTTCATTAAAAATTCACTCAAGTAAGAGTCAAAGTACTATGATTTAATTCTACTCTAAAAAGTACCGTTACAGGGAAAACTGTACTCAATTACAGTAACAAGAGTAAATGTAATTCATTACTTACCCCTCTGCAAAAACGTGCATCGCTGCAGATGGACCACAGTCGGTAACTGTATGCTTACACAGTTTACCTATATGGCAGGTGACCTGATAAACTGGGCGGAGAGTATATCTACAAGGTAGCCTTCTGGGTCACTTCTGCTTTATGTTAAAAGACAAGCCTACCTCCGCTAAGACTGAGCGACTGGAAAGAGCAATAGCAAGGAGACAGGGAGGTGGTGGGGCATAAAAGCCCCAGGGAACAAGGAAATGTAAAAATGGAATGCATATAGGAAGTTAGGTAGGAAGGAGGAGGAGTTTCAGGTGTTCTTCCACAAAAAAGTGGAGTTGTTTCACATCTGTAACACAATTATCAAAGACAGACCCTAAGAACAGAGTCATATTTCCCTTGTGGGAAAACATCATCACTGTCTCACTCAGTACTCTTTGTGTTTAATTCTTTGCAGCCGGCACCAACATTACCCTGCAGTCTCACACTGTGTGGGAGAATGGTGTTGCATATGCAGAGGTGAACTGCAGTGCAGACAATGCACCTCCTGCTGCCTCCATTGCCTGGGATACAGAGGACTGCGCAAGTGGCATCAGCGCCTCTGAGCTCGGTAGTTTTGTGAGACAGCCTGGAAGTCTGCAGGAAGATGCCGGGGGAGTTTGGAGCACTGCACGTCTTTCTGTTCAGGCCTATGCTGGATGCACAGTGACCTGTGTACTGAAGCACCAGGACCTAGGGAGACCAGAGCAAAAGAGCTTTCCTATCCCTTTAATAGGTGTGTTTTATGTCAGTGCACTGTTTCATGAATAGGGTGTAGTGCAGCGGTCTGCACACTACACACCTCACTGTTGGTCAGTAATAGTTACTACAGGCATATGAAGTGTTAGAAAGTGTTAAAGTTCCATCCCATAATGCTACAGCCATCCGTGAGTCCAGTGGTTCATAATTGGCCTCCGTATCTCTGTGTGCTGGACGGCCCTTCCTTTCCTCCATCACTTAGGAAGATGCTGTTCAGCTGTTCTGTTAGCTCATGTAGCTGAATTGGCAGTTTGCACTTACATCCAAGCACATTGAGCTGCCTGATATCTTTGCTTTAGCTGCCGTCTGAAAGATTGGGGGTGGTTCACACGTCTTGGAGCCTTCACTCCCCTAGCTTGGAGAGTGGGGAAGAAAACTGGTCAAAAATCCAAAAACAAACAAAAAAACTCTTAAACTTTCTTAATTTAGCTGAGGAACCAAGGCATGTCCAAAGTTTGGAGTCCAAAGTTTGCTTTTTTTAGTTTTGCACTAGACCTACGAGGCCTATGTGGTTGACATGTAAGCTAACAAACACCTGCATTAAATAAAAGTTGTTGAGAAATCTCAGATAGAATTGTTTACGTGGTTTCTGTTGCTGTATGGCAGTTTAGCTATATGATGTACTTTTGTCCACAAAACCACAGAAGCAAACCTGTTTGAGATTGCTCAGCTCGATGCGGTTTGAGGCAAGGATGCGATGACTTGGGTAGGCAGTTTGCATGAAGGTAGTTGATGAGGTACAAGTTTCCATTATGTGTTAGCTACCTTAGGCTTATAGACCCAGTGTACAGCTAAAAGACAAAGACATCAAACATGTCTGGGCTTATGGACTGCATGTGGGGTCCCACCACTTAAACTGGTGGAACATAAGGTGTGATGTTAACCACTGTAACCCGTCTCCTCTTAGGTCGCCCTGCAATTCAATTGAATGTTGGTGCATTGAGAGACTCTGCACTCTGGGCTGCTGTGTGTGAGTACAGAGGCGATGCGGTTGTACCCAACATCTCCTGGGTCATTTCCAACCACAACAACACCATAATATCTGCAAACTTTCAACCTACATATGAGGGCATTAAAGTCTTAGTCAATACCACGTTTGAATTTCAACTGCACCAGTATGAGGGGAAGAACTTGACATGTGTGATCCAGCACAACTACGGGGAGGAAGAAAGAAGAACCGTACCTGTCCCAAAATACAGTAAGTATGTTCCTATGAAAATATGTCTCTAATGCGATTTGGATTGTTTATTTTATCCATGCGTGGACGCAGTACCCTGGGCCAGATGTTTGTGTCACATGCAGTAATCTAAAACAGTTCTGAGGCAGTGAATGGTTTCATGATTTTAACTCTGGAGGAAATCTGCTTTGTCTGCAGTTCTCTCATCCATCGTGGTTTTAAACAAAACCAGTCTACTGCATGGGAACCACGGGCAGCTCACTGCAGTGAACAGAATAGCACTGCAGGAAGCTCTTCCTCATCAGAGGATCGTTTTCAAAGTCATTGGAAACACGCCGCGGTCTCTTTTTAAATGTTTCAGGTATGCTCAGTCAGCTTTACTAAGTGTGTTCATGCATCAATTCCAATATAGCATTGAAGGAATGTATTACAGATTACCCTACTCAGTTTCTACACACATACCAGACTGTGCCAAAGGATTAGACACCTAAGCACACTTTTTAAAACTTGGCAGTTGTAAAAATGTATTTTTAGGATAAATGGAAATAAATATAAACAGTAAAACAGCAAAAAGAAGAATTTTTTATTTGTAAAAAAATTGAAGAGCAATGTTTGGTTCTTGATTTCTTCTGCATGCCACTAGCCGTTACATTCATCAAGAACCTTTGAGTTAACATAATGAAGCCTTGATTAGACAAGCTATGCGTTTAATATTAACTAAGGAGGAGAAGTTTGGAAATGATGCAGTGAACACATTAACATATGTAAAATCTTAGTTTATTATGATTGTATTTTTGTAATATTAGTGTTATATATTTTGTGTTTTTCCTGAGAAATTAAATGGCTGTTTTTTTTAAAGTTCAATCGTTTGTACAGTACTGTGTGAGTGTATGTATGTATGTATGTATAATATATGTATATATAGGGTTAACAGTGTAATAGTATATCAAAACAAATCAAAATAAAATTCAAAAAAGTCCAGCTCAATCTGCTAACAGACATTTTCTTCGATTTTACACCAGAAATATGAGAGATCGCTATGCAGTTAGAACTGAATGCCTACAATTCGCCTCAAAGTGTCTTGTTAAGTTGTCAATAATCTCAAATAGACTTGCTTATATGGAATCTGGCATTATGGAATATTGAAAGAGACCTAAAGACTTAGGACGCCATGCATGGACACTATATTTAGTTTTTTTTTTTTAATCCTGACTCAGTAATGCTACTTCTTTTACTTTGCTAAGGTGCCATTAACATGCTTTGGCTTCATTAGGGTCTTAGCTCCAATAAGAACTAAAGGTACAAATTTCAGACACAAAACAAGTGTTGGCTAGTTTATCTACATGTGGGGTGAAAGAACGACTGGCTGAATGTATTTTTTCACCAAACTTTCTCTTTAATATAACTGCCTCTCAGAGCTGATGGATCAGCTGCACACACTGTTGATTTGGCCCTGGTTTTTGCGGAGTTGGTGTCAGAGCAGGACACTGGTTTGTACACATGCCACGCTTCATGGTACCATCTCAAGGCCACGGTCTTCATTCAGGTGGACGTAACCAGCCAGGAAACTCATACGAGTGAGTATGGCATCATCTTAAGAGTCAGTGGTGTGTTAAAGTAGTCGCTTGACAAAAAATCTAATTTACGCAATTTTCCCTTCATCCTAAATGTAGCTGGAGTGGCCAGCTGAACATGACATGACCCGGTTCCTCAAGGCCCTCAGAGTTAAGGGGAAATTCTATTTTTCACAGTTTCTGAATAATTCAGTCATTGAGATGTAAACAAAGTCTGTCCCAGTGGTTTGGTGTGAAATGTTCTGTTCTAGAGCAACTGACCGACTCCAGTGGCGGCGATAGGAACCGTCATGATATCTACATGATAACACAAATGACTATTTAAATTAGTCTCCTGAGTGTTTATACGTAAATGCTGATCACGGTAAAATAGTGGTATATCTTGATTATGTTTTCTTTCAGGGCTGCTTTGCCTTTCAAAGCCTTGCATGCTGCCATAAATGTTTTGTGAAAATGTGTTTTTTTAGATCAGAAGCTTTCCTCATAACTATCGAACAACAGTGTCTTAGGCATCGGGCGTTCATAACCATCACGTCATTCACTTTCTGGGAGGGAGCTTTTAAAGGCATTAAACTCTTCAAATGTCTGGTTCCCATCACCACCACTGTCAACAATTCTGACTTCTTTAGATTCTTCCAATCAAACCCCTCTAAATGACTTTGTTTACATCTTTACTATTTAATTAATCAGGAATCTTGAATAATCTCCGAAATTCCCCTCTGAATTCATAATGAAGTGTTGCTGCACCAAAAAAAAAAAATCACAATGCTATTTTCCCCTTTCCACTAAAAGTAGTCAAAAAATCACATGGCAAAACTTGAATCATCTTGAAGCCAGAAATTTGTACATACTGTTTCAATTGTAGTGCAGTAAGTTTCCATAACTTGTTGGCTACTTTAGGCTCATAATTCCAGCTCGATACTATCAAAGCAGAGTTCAGACACTAAACATGTCTCGGCAGAATGTGATTTTCTGTCCTGGTGAATGTAACGATGATGCTTTTGAGGAACAGGGCCTTGTTCTACTCATCCTGGCCACCTCAGAAGCCTTTTAACTGCCTCACTCTGAAGTCACGTTGGCGTGCTCTTTCATGTTCTTTGTTTTTTCTGCACACAGTGACATTTATCCTCATCTGTTTCTCCTCTGCTTCTGCGATCACCCTCTTCTTGTTCGTCACGATGTGCGTGCTCTGGTGAGTCGCTCTTCATTGTACCTTCATTGCACAGGTAACCAACAGCTGCTTTGTTGGACTTAAAAACATAGGTGAGACTACAGACAAAACAGGAAGCGAGGTAGCACACCTAGACCAATAACGTGCCATGCTATTCATAAACAGGATGTGCAGTGGTTTATATAGACTGGGTACGTATCGCCACATTAACCACAACTACACCAATCGTTCAGCAAAAACAGTTTCTTTATAGCACTAGATTGGCAACCTGTGATTTCTACATCTGCACAAGTGGCATCGACTGCAATCGACTGCTCTCACAAATGTGTCATAAAGTAACAGTGTCCCATCTTTCGTTCATTACAGCAAACGAAGTGGAGAGAGTCGCTCATCAAACGAGGTATTCACAGTGGTACATTCTTCATGCTTGACCAGTTTACAGTTTTTCATTTGTTATTTTAGCACAGTCTCAGTTTAGCACAACCCTCGTGGAGGCTGCACTGCACAGTTTCATGTTTTCCCTGCTAATAAAGCTCAAGAATGTTTTGATCAGTAGTTATTGATCAGAGATCCAGTTGTTGACACCAGAACGGCAAGGAGTTTTGGAAATGAATGAGTAAAACACAGTCAATCTGAAAGTATTCTCGTCTGAAAGCACAACTCCATCTAAACCTTACCTCCACAATTTCCTCTATTTTGGCACATTATATTTGCAACACTACATGGTTTCAGATCCTCGTTTTCATCTTTTGAACCAGAAAGGTTATTGAGTACCAACTGAGCCTGTGTGAAAAAGTCCAAAACCTTAAGCTTGTTTCCTTTTTGGTTTGCTCTTGTGATTTTGGTGTCTTGCTCCGTGAATCAGCTGCGCTTGAGTTTCAGATGATGGACTGATAACCAGACATTCTGCTGCAGGATCTTCTGGTAGAGAGCGTAGCATAGAGAGCATTAGCTTCTGTGAAGTCGTCCAGGCCCTGCAAAGCTTCACTACCACCACCATGTTTAAGTGTCGATATTATGTTCTTATTGTGCAATGCTGAGTTAGCTTTACGCTAGGTGTTCCGGGACCCCTGTTTTCCGAAACGTTCCATGTTCGACTCATCAGTCCACAGAATATTATTCTTAACCCTCTGGGGCTCATAAAGCTGTTCCTCTGGGATAGTGGTGGTTTCCGTGTTGTAACTCTTCCATGGATAGCATTTCTTGCCTAGTCCCTTGGTAGAATGTAGGGATCATGAATGCTGACCTTATCTGAGGTGAGAGAGGCCTCTTTTGTGACTTACTAGACGAGTTGTCCTTGTGATCTTGGAGGAATTCTGGGAGGCCAGCAGTTTCTAGGAAGATTCCCCATTGTTCCAAGTTTTCTCCCTTTGGACTTAATAGCTTTCACTGTGGTTCAGTTGAGGCTTTCCTGGCTGATATTTTCCAATAACATTCTTTTTCATCTTTTAGCTTGTGTGACTTTGCAGGAAAGGTTCTATATAAGTTATACTCAGATTTAACAGGGCTGGCAGTAATCAAGCCTGAGTGTGTCTAGTTTATTTATTGAGTAACAAATGAAATGCATTTAGAATTTTCAAAATTTGAGAGGTATACACAGTTTGACAATAATGTCCTTGGGTTTGTGAAAGGCACTATATAAATGTAAATTATTATTATTATTATTATTATATGCAAATTGGAAATACAAAATTGTATTGTATATTATTTATGTGGAAATTTTGTTTGCATTTGAATTAGGTAAACACCATTTTTCAGTGTACTTGTGTTCTTTTTTTTTAGTATATAAATCTCTTATCTCCAAACCTCAGACACCAAATGTGTTGGCTGATTGATTACATTTGGGGAAAAACTGTAAATTATATTTTTCACAGAACTATTCCTTTGAAGTGCATAAGTAAATGTTACGCACAGTATAACTCAGATGCAGGGCAAACATGAAAGTGCATTTACAACCCCAATTCCAGTGAAGTTGGGACGTTGTGTAAAACCTAAATAAAAACAGAAAACGATGATCTGCAAATCCTTTTCAACCGATATTCAATTGAACACACTACAAAGACGAGATATTTAATGTTCAAACGGATAAACTTTATTGTTTTTTGCAAATATTCACTCATTTTGAATTTGGTGCCTGCAACACGTTCCAGAGAAGTTGGAACAGGGGCAACAAAAGACTGGGAAAGTTGAGGAATGCTCAAAAAACACCTGTTTGGAACATTCCACAGGTGAACAGGTTAATTGGAAACAGGTGAGTGTCATGATTGGGTATGTTACGGCATGGGCTCGTCCACACCCCGCAACATAAGAAGAGGGACACAACACAAAAGGTTGAGTTTAAACCAAAGAATACTTTTATCCAAAAATGTCTAGGGTATGAATGCAGTGTTAGTCGTGAACGAGTGGACGTATGTTTGTGTCAGTAGATGATATATGTAGAGGCAAAAGAAAAGAAGAAAGCGAGAAGGGGGAGGGGAGAAAGACAGATAAATCAAAGAGCCTGAAAAAAGAAAATAAACCATGCCTACACAAAGAAAGAAGGTGCCTCTGGGAGGGACAGATCCACCACCTTTTAAGCTATACCTCTTACCAGGTGCCCTCAATGATCTAATTAGACTAATCAGGCCTAGCTCCGCCCGTGCACTGGCAAACTAGTACCTGAAGGGAGCACAGGGGGTCGTCACAGGTATAAAGGGAGCATCCCTGAAAGGCTCAGTCGTTCACAAGCAAGGACGGGCGAGGTTCACCACTTAGTGAACAACTGCGTGAGCAAATAGTCCAACAGTTTAAGAACAACGTTTCTCAACGTGCAACTGCAGGAATTTAGGGATTTCATCATCTACAGTCCATAATATCATCAGAAGATTCAGAGAATCTGGAGAAATCTCTGCAGGTAAGCGGCGAGGCAGAAAACCAACACTGAATGCCCGTGACCTTCGACCCCTCAGGCGGCACTGCATTAAAAACCCACATCATTCTGTAACGGATATTCCCACATGGGATCAGGAACACTCCGGAAAACCACTGTCAGTGAACTCAGTTCGTCGCTCCATCTACAAGTGCAGGTTAAAACTCTGCCATGCAAAGCGAAGCCAAATATCAACACCACCCAGAAACGCCGCCGCCTTCTCTGGGCCGAGCTCATCTGAGATGGACTGACGCAGAGTGGAAAAGTGTCCTGTGGTCTGACGCGTCCACATTTCACACTGTTTCTGGAAATCATGGACGTCGTGTCCTCCGGGCCAAAGAGGAAAAGGGCTGTCCGGATTGTTTTCAGTGCAAAGTTCAAAAGCCAGCACCTCTGATGGTGTGGGGGGTGTTAGTGCCCATGGCAGGGGTAACCTGCACATCTGTGAAGACCCCATTAATGCTGAAAGGTCCATACAGGTTTTGGAGCAACATCTGCTGCCATCCAAGCAGCGTCTTTTTCAGGGACGTCCTGCTTATTTCAGCAAGACGATGCCGAGCCACATTCTGCACGTGTTACAACAGCGTGGCTTCGTAGTAAAAGAGTGCGGGTACTAGACTGGCCTGCCTGCAGTCCAGACCGTCTCCCATTGAAAATGTGTGGCGCATTATGAAGCTCAAAATACGACAGCGGAGACCCCCGGACTGCTGAGCAGCTGAAGCTGGACATCAAGCAGGAATGGGAAAGAATTCCACCTACAAAGCTTCAACAATCAGTGTCCTCAGTTCCCAAACGCTTATTGAGTGTTAAAGGAAAGGTGATGTAACACAGTGGGAAACACGCCCCTGTCCCAACTTCTCTGGAACGTGTTGCAGGCATCAAATTCAAAATGAGTGAATATTTACAAAAAACAATAAAGTTTATCCGTTTGAACATTAAATATCTCGTCTTTGTAGTGAATTCAATTGAATATCGGTTGAAAAGGATTTGCAAATCATCGTCTTCTGTTTTTATTTATGTTTTACACAACGTCCCAACTTCACTGGAATTGCGGTTGTAAATGGGGCCTCACTCCAGTTGTGTAAACAGCGTAACCACAGCTCGTATATTGTCTGTGCAGGTCAGGAAGCAGCGAGAGTCCCTGGCTGGCCTCATGCAAACCCCTTGCTCCCCAGAGCTCAATGGAAAAGGCCCAGAGTATGCAGAGCTGGTGCGCTACTCCATAGTGATTGATGTGAAAAGCCCTGTTTGAGCCCACGGCTTCAAGATTTCAGGAGGACATGTCCTGTGTGATGGTTTGAGGGGAATTTGAGTAGCTGCAGGCCACTTTCAGGATGCTATATAGGAATGTGAGTCAGTTTGAAAATAAATGCAGTTTTTGTTTGAAATTCACTGTGAGTTTAAAAAATCATTCTGTAAGTACTGACTGTTATTACTGATAATTATAAGTGGCTAATTACAAGGAGGTGCTGCTGGGAGGAAAAGACCCTGAATATATCCAGCGCTGTGCTACTCCATAATCATCAATGTGGCAAGCACTGTATGAGAGCAGGACTCCAAGATCCATTGTCAATAAGTGGCTCATCATGTTTGAATGGGATTTAAGTAGCAGTACGCCACTATTGACTTGCCATGTAGGAATGTGAAAGCATTACAAATATCCTCAACTTGAAATTTTTTTGTTAGAATTTCTGTTTGTTTTTAGATACTTTCATATTCTTCTTAACGTTTTGATGAACCTGCACAAAAATGTATTTGCTGTTAAAAGTATTGGTCACTGGACAACTTAGGTTTTATAGATCTTGTGTCTTACACTTTTTTCTGTACTGTATTATGTGTAAATGCATTAACTCATTAAAAGGCATTAAAGATTTCTATGCTTGGTCATCACTCCATCCCTTCAGGCGCACGAAAAAGTCAAAACTAAGCCCTGATTTTTTTTTTAATTAATATATTAAAATAAATGTTTTCCCCATAACTCTGTCATCAGACTGACTAGGACACCGGACTCTGTGTCTGACACTCTCTGCTGAGCTGCTAACAATCAATGAGGGGTAAAGGGGGAGGAGTGTGAACCCTCTGCAGCAAGAGCAGTTCACACTTCTCTGAAAGGGCACCCATGTTGAGACCTAACCAGTAACAATTTCTTTGGTATCTGTAACAACTGGGAAGTTGAGGCAGGACCCATATGGCTTTATTTGGATCAATATAACATTCGTGGTTATTACAGGCAGGGGTCAGTGTTCATGCAGACAACCAGAGTCCAGGCAAATCTATATTGACCAATTACAGGGACAAAACACAGAGAAGCTGAGGAACAGAAACGTGGCTCAGAGCTCATATGAAACAGCAAGACTTTTTCAATGACCAAACCAATATGCACAGGACATAAAGACAACAAGGTCCAGCTAAATGTGACAATGAGTGGCAAAGGCAAAGGCTCAGGCCTATGATGAGCTGTATGAGAGGCTGGACAGTAAAGAAGGAGTAAAGGACTCGTATCGCTTGGCTAAACAGAGAGATAGAGCTGGAAAGGATGTACAGCAGGTTAGGCTGATAAAGGATAGAGAGGGAAATGTACTAGTGAGTGACCAGAGAGTGATGAGTAGATGGAAGGAGGACTTTGAAGAACTAATGAATGAGGAAAACGAGAGAGAGAGGAGGACAACGGGGGGAGAGATAGTGGATCAGGAAGTGCAGAGAATTAGTAAAGTGGAAGTGAGGGCAGCTTTAAAAAGGATGAAGAATGGAAAGGCAGTTGGTCCAGATGACAGACCTGTGGAGGTATGGAGATGTTGAGGAGAGAAGGCAGTGGACTTTTTAACCAGGTTGTTTAACAGAATCCTGGAGAGTGAGAGGATGCCTGATGAGTGGAGAAGCAGTGCACTGGTCCCCACTTTTAAGAACAAGGGTGATGTGCAGAGCTGCAGTAACTACAGAGGTATAAAGTTGATGAGCCACACCATGAAGGTATGGGAAAGAGTTGTTGAAGCAAGGCTAAGGCGAGAGGTTCAGATCAGTGAGCAGCAGTTTGGTTTCATGCCCAGAAAGAGCACCACAGATGCAATGTTTGCGTTGAGAGTGTTGGTAGAGAAGAACAGAGAAGGTTAGAAGGAGCTGCATTGTGTCTTTGTGGATCTAGAGAAGGCAGATGATAGGGTGCCAAGAGAGGAACAGTGGTACTGTATGAGGAAGTCAGGTGTACCTGAAAAGTATGTTGGGGTGGTGCAGGACATGTATGAGGATAGTGAGACAGTGGTGAGGTGTGCAGTTGGAGTGACAAATGGTTTCAAGGTGAAGGTGGGGTTACATCAGGGATCAGCTTTGAGCCCCTTCTTGTTTGCAATGGTGATGGACAGGTTGACAGATGAGGTCAGGCAGGAGGCTCCATGGACCATGACGTTTGCAGATGACATTGTAATCTGTGGTGAGAGTAGAGAGCAGGTGGAAGAGAATCTGGAGAGGTGGAGGTTTGCACTGGAGAGGAGAGGAATGAAGGTCAGTAGAGACAAGACGGAATACATGTGTGTGAATGAGAGGGAGGCAGGTGGAAAGGTGAAGATGCAAGGAGTAGAGGTCGTAAAGGTGGATGACTTCAAATATCTTGGGGCAACCCTACAGAGCAATGGACAGTGTAGAAAAGAGGTGAAGAAGAGGGTGCAGGCAGGATGGAGTGGGTGGAGACGGGTGTCAGGGCTGATGTGTGACAGAAGGATAGCAGCAAGAGTGAAAGGGAAGGTCTACAAGACAGCAGTGCGTCCTGCTATGATGGACGGTTTGGAGACTGTGGCTCTGTCTAAAAGACAGGAGGCTGAGCTGGAGGTGGCGGAGATGAAGATGCTGAGATTTTCGTTGGGAGTGACCAGGATGGACAAGATTAGAAATGAGCAGATCAGAGGGACAGTGAAGGTGGAGCAGTTTGGAGATAAAGCCAGAGAGGCCAGGTTGAGATGGTTTGGACATGTGTTGAGGAGGAATAGTGGATATATTGAGCAAAGAATGTTGGAGATGGAGCTGCCGGGTAGAAGGAGAAGAGGTAGACCTCAGAGAAGGTTTATGGATGTAGTGAAGGTGGACATGGAGATGGTTGGTGTGAAAGTAGAGGAGGCAGTGGATAGGGCAGGATGGAGGCAGATGATCCGCTGTGGCGACCCCTAAAGGGAGCAGCCGAAAGAAGAAGAAGAATAATGTGCAAATAATTTAAACCCTATATTTCATTGACAATAGTACAAAGACATCATATCAAATGTTGAAAAATGAGACATTTTATTGTTTTTTTTTTTAATATATGCCCTTTCTGAATTTAATGCCAACACATTCCAAAAAGGGCAACACAATGCTGGTAAATTTGTGTAATGCTAAAAAAACATCTGGTTTTTAATTGACAACAGGTCAGTAACATGAGTCGGCATAAAATGAGCATTCCCAGAGAGGCTTTTAGAAGTGAAGATGAGGAAGGGGTTCTGTGTGAAAGACTGCACGATCAATTAGTGCAACAATTCAAAAATAATATTTTTCAACATAAAATAGCAAAAAACTTTTGCTTTTCGTCATTTACGGCACATAATAACATTTAAAGATTCAGAGAATCTGGAGAAATCTTCGTTTGCAAGGGACAAGACCAAAAACCAGCATTTGCAGGCCGTGATCTTTGGGCCCTCAGACGGCACTGCACTAAAAACGATTCTGTAGTGGAAATCACTGCATGGGCTCAGAAACGCTTCTGAAAAACACTGTGAAAACAGTTCGTCACTGCGTCCACAAATGGACCAGGCTGGTTTGAGTGCCTTGGGTCTACATGCTAACTATTATGAGCTGTGGTAAATGTGAGTTTTAAGCAGTGTAACAATGGATTATTGATAAAGAACTGAGAACTGTACTCCAGTCTCACTTCAGCAACCTGAAAATCTCACAACAGTCACCTAAACAAAGCGATCATTTTAATCTACCATCTGTTTTATATGGAATATTTAAAATCTAAAATTTTTCATAGCCAGAGACCCAAAAATCTGGCCTTGCCTGCTGCTACACCATGCCCCTACATCCCTACCCCTGAGTTTAGGTGCTTCAACCTCACCCATTGCTAATCTGTGTATAACATCAAACACACAGCCATGCAGTCTGCATAGACAAGCATTGGCAGTGGAACGTTTTTGACTCTTACTCAGCAACTTTAAACGTGGCATTGTGATAGGATGCCGCCTTTGCCACAAGTCTGTTTATGACATTTCTGCACTGCTAGATCTGCCCCGGCCAACTATAAGCGCTATTGTGTGAACTGGAAGCGTGTAGGAGCAACAACAGCTCAGCCACAAAGTGGCAGACCATGTAAACTCACGGAGCAGAGGTGCCAAGCGCTGAAGTGCGCAGCGTGTAAAAATCTCCTGTCCTCTGTTGCATCATTCACTAGAGTAGAGTTCCAAACAGTAACTTCAGCACATTAATTATTGGGGGCTTCCTGAAATGGGTTGCCGTGGCCAAACAGCTGCATACCAGCCTAAAATCAGTATGCGCAATGTGATAGGGTGGCTGGAGCGGTGTAAAATACGCTGCCATTGGACTGTGTAGCAGCAGAAACATGTTTCTGGAGTGATGAATCTCTTCACTACCTGCCAGCCTGATGGAGGAAAACACACTGCCAACAGTAAAGTTGGGTGGAGAAGGGACAATGGTGTGGGGTTTTTCAGGGTTTGGGCTCAGCCCCTTAGTTTTACAGTGAATATATTTTAGAAATATTTTAAAAACATTTTAGAAAATGATGCTTCCAGCTCTGCAACAGTTTGAGGAAGGCCCTTTACTGTTCCAGCATGACTGTGTCCCCATTCTCAAAGCGAGCTCTGTAACGACTTGGTTTGATGTGGATGAACTCCTGCACAGAGCTCTGACCTCCACCCCACTGAACACCACTGTGACAAACTGCAGCAGGCGCGAGCCTCGACCCACGGACCTGACCTCACAAGTGCTCTTCTGACTGAATGGGCACAAATTCCCACCGACACCCTCCAAAATCTTGGAGTGGAGGCTGTTATATGTAATAGGCCAGTTTTATTCGTTTATTGAAAGGTAACTGTTTATATGCATTTTAATTATGATGTTAAGTGGGTGCAGCCCTATGCAAATATTTGAAAATCACTTTCAAACGACATGTTTAGTTGATTTTCTAAGGGAATATACATTGACACGTCCTCAGGGGTGGAGATCTCCAGTTCTGGAGGGCAAAATTCCAGCACAGTCTGGTGATTTTCCTGCTCAATCACACCTAATTCAACTCATCCACTAATTAAGCTAGTTTAGCCCTCTGCACTGCTATTGGCCAGCTCCTCCTGCTTCAGTACCAAAGCTGTGCGCTGCTGCCGCCTGCTGTCAGTAGAATCCCACTGCAGGCAGGTTTTCTGACTAACCTTTATGCTGATGGTGCAATTCAAACTTCCCATGACTTAATTAATGAATTAGTTAATTTTTTGTACACTGGTCAACAACAAATTGAAGCTCTTCCTTCCTGGGTCCTACAGTGAGATCATACAACTCATGATTAAAGTCTGACCTTCCAGATATGAAGGTTGTTAAAATAGCACATTTACTGAAACTGATGCATGTTCTCTGCTAATGTTAGTGTGTGTGTGTGTGTGTGTGTGTGTGTGTGTGTGTGTGTGTGTGTGTGTGTGTTCATTTTTTTGTAATAAATGTGTGACAAAAGTGCAAAAAATATTGAAACATTTTGTAAATTTTCAAACTACAGAAAGCCGTAAATTCTTCCCCGTTTTGTCTGGAATTGTTTGGACTACACAAAATGCAGTTTCAGGAGAAATTGTAAGAAATGATGAAAAGGCAAGAGGAAGAGTGGAAGCACAAATATCTGGCAAAAGACAGAATGAGAGAGGAAGAACTGAGGGCTGAGAAAGAGAGAGCCCAAGAGACAGACCTCTGAAGAAAGAGAGAAAGCAGAGAGAGAGAGACCGAAAGGCAAAAGGTGGAGAAAGAACGAGCAGCAGAGACGAGAAGACAGAGGGAAATGAAACTGTGGGAAATTTTTCAAATCCAGCTGGAAGAAAAGCTAAGCAACCAGCAGGAGTGGAGAGAGGAGAAGAGCAAGAGAGCAGAAGTGGAAGAAAAGCAAGAAGAAAAAAGGAGAGAAATTATGGATGTGAAAAAATATCTTTTATTTCTTTAACATGAAATATTGTGTTTACCTGCACAATAACCAAATTACATGAGCTACTCCAGCCCTCACAGTGAAAACTGAGTTCAAGGGAAAAATAAACCAAAATGCATTTCAGGTCATGCTTTGTTGAGCAAACGCAGCCAAAACACTGCATTTTAGCTTAGATTAAAATATAATGCCACAAGTTAGAGATACACACGTGGCCTTATGCTGCATTACGATGGTGGGTGTTATATGGGAGGATGTTGTTATATATGGAAAGCTGATGATATTGGACCAACAAGAGCAGCCCGAGAAGAGCGATCGGGTCATTCACAGCACAAGTATTGGGACACTACTTGAATATTTACTTATTTATTTATTTATTTATTTATTGGTTATACAAACAAAAATGCCTGGTAGAATAATTCAAAATAAACCTGATCAATCTGTAAATAATTTCTGGGGCATTTTTAAACTGTTGTCAAAGAAAAAAGCGAATTATTAAAATGTGCAGTAGAGTCGATTCAAACTAGTGTTTTGTGATTTTATTTAATTTTGCCACATAACATTTTGTTGCTGGTTGACATCCTTAAAGGTCACAACAAGGTCATTAAATTAATGAGATTCAACAGTTAAAATGATAAAAACTCGTTTTTTTCTGATTTAAAAAGAAACACATGGCTGTGAAGAGAATTAGGGTGAAAAGATGCCCAAACAGAAGCACCGCTGCACCGAACAGAGCTCCAGTGGACCTGCTGAAATGATATGAGCCCTGCTAATATTTCGCTTATGACACATATTCGACACAAATATGACACATTTCTGAGTTTTGAGGCGGTTTCCTGAACTACCGCATGCTCAGTTTGTAATGCTACAGCGCCCTCTGGTGTATCATTTGGGTACATCAAGAAAAAGCGTTTTAAAAGTCTGACTTGAAATATTTAAAAGTCCCGCAGGATTTTATTGGATTTGTTTCTTTTTTCTTAATTGTGTTTGTTTTTAGCTGATTAAGTTTTCTACTCGTTGCTCGAGCCTACAGAAGTCTGCGGAAAGCCTCTTCGGCTGCTCAGCTGAAGCGTCGCTCAGTTAAAGTAGTTACTATGGGAAACGCACAACAAGCCCAGCAGCCCAGACACCGCCATCGCTTAGACCACAGGTAACGAGTAAACCACACGTTCGGTACTGTCCTTGAGTTTTTAGTACTGGTATTATTTTTAGCAGCTATATTTAATAGTGTACAGTGTCGTTATTTAAGGCTGACCGGCTTCTTGTTGCCAGCTAAGCCCAGTTAGCCAGTAACTAACTATAAAAGCTGGAGGTGTTTAACGACAGACTAAGCTCGTCCCCGCAGTAAGGCCTGGGGGTATTCATACACAGGGTTGGCAAACCTGGACTAAAAGCCTGTGTAACAGCTTTTGGCTCATACCTCATTGAGTCCTTGTCTTCCAGGTAAAGTGAATGACTGGTGTCTTGTCACCTCACTTGCTTTTCAGGGTTGCATCAGCTGTGTGGTGTGTTTAGGAAAATGGACCTGAAAGATGAGAAAACCCAAACTGCAGAGTAGCCAAGTTGACTTTCTTCCTGAAGGAATTGGCAGTAGCTCTTGACAGCTATGTCTGCTTCTCAGAGAGACTTCCATTCAAAGGCTCGAACAGGAGCCACTGGCAGAGCTGCCATCCTGAAGGGAGACCGCCAGGACAGGCTGCCGGCCCACTGTGCTGGATCTGGATCTGTTCCTACTTTACCTCCTCTCACATGCTTCTCACCAGCATTCAGGGCTGAACCTCCACCTGGTCGCACTCTCAGTAGGCCTCCGTCATCGCAACCAGCTGACCTGTCTGTGTTTGAGCTTCCCCAGTTGGTAGCAAAGGTGGGGCCAGAGGTGGCGCTAGGAGAGTCCATGTGGATGGAGGGCCCCTGTTTGGTGGCCTCGGCTCTTGCTGCTGATATTCCTCTCAAAGTCATTAAACACCCACAGGGAGTAAAGTCCTCGTAAGAAATTCAAAACACGCTTTATGTTGTTATCTTTTACTTTTGTTGTGTTATGAGCAGGTTTAACTTGTTAAGTCTGTATTCCTCAGTTCTGCAGGTGAGGATGCCCCTGTACAGACACATGGAGAGTCCGTGGGAAGCAGAACTGGGAGAGAAAGTAAAACTAAGTGCAGTCCACTTACGGGCTTTGAATTGTTTGAGGTCTTTGCGAAGAAAAGACATTTGGGGGAGCTCCAGTTTTATCATTTAAAGGCTTCTGAAGACGGTCCTTACAGGTAACCTTTCCCTTAAACCACTTTTCCCGTGTTCCAGAGGTAGAGATGCCATCAAAGTCCTTTTTATTTTCCGATACCTTTTTTCCTGTAAAAACTACCGAGTGAATCAGGACATCACTTTAATAGAAGCAGTTTACTCAGGATGGAAACCAGAAAGTATCAGGAACAATCTTCAAACCTGAAAGAAATGCATAACCAACATTTCTACATTATTAAATCATTCAAATGTAAACGGAATTGCTCACAATGGTGTGCTGTGAAATGAGACGGATCAGAGTTGTTCACAGTGGTGGTCATTTGAACCGGATGTCTGGAGCATTTACTGCACTGAGCGGTCCTGCATAGACATTTATTACACTAAACACTTACGCATCCACACCTGGGAGCCTGAGACGCTGTTTCACCACCACTGTACAGAAATCTAACGTGTGTGTTTCCCTACAATAAACCAGTTCCCATCAGACACCTTTGAATGAACCTGTTGACGTCTTACGTGACTGAACAATGCAGCTATTTTGAAAAGTTGGCAGAATTCAACTTTAATAAGTTTCCCGTTCATATGGTGACATTAGCCCATGTACAGCTACTGTTATGATCCCCTAATTAACTTGAGCTGATTTTATATCCAGGGTTTTTTTTATATCGACCTGAAATCATACCAGACATCAGATTAATGTCTGATGTCGATCCAGAAAGGATTTCAGCCTATAGGTGTGTCAGTTGATCTGTCTGATAAAAGGCCGATGTAAAGGGCAGGACCCTGTGTTTTACAGGGCTGTCCCTGCTCAGCAGCATCATTACACAAATCAAAACCACTGTTGCTTTCAAAGTAAGAGCTTTAGTGGACTGTGACTAATTAAGTTGGGAAAAGTGGGCTTCTCATACAGTCTCATCCTGTGGTGTGCTCTGCACAACAGTCAGAGACCATTGTTTATTCAGTTTCTTGTCAACATAGCATAAAAGGACAGTTCATTCATTTTTCATTTTACACGTTAGGGGAAAAAAACACGTCATAAATTTAACAGAAAATGATGAATATAAGTATAATGTTGTTAGACATCCCAGTTTCTCTGTTTTTTCACTTATTTTCCTTTGACCCTTCCCTTTCTTATGTAGGTGGACTATGTTGTATCTAATCTCCACAGAAATATCAGAAAAAATGAATAACTTGTACTTTGTTTGGAAACTGAATGAATGAAAGGTCTCTGAGTGTTGCACAGCACTGTATCCGCGTATAATGAAGTATTTCACTGGTATTGAATACATTTTTTTTTCTCTTCTCGTTTTTGCTCCAGACCATATGACCTGCAAGTGGTGCCACGAAACAAAGCAGGCTCAGATCACTACATCTTTTCCCCCACCTCAGTGATGCATGTGCAGGACGGCTGTAGCGTTGGACTTTTAACGCTGGCCGAGTGGTATCGAGAAGCAGTGCTTTGGAAAGCCCTGCAAGATATCCCATTTTTCCGAAACTACCTGCTATGCAAGTCCTTCAGACGGTAACTGAACACAAACTTCATCTTTCAACATCATTTATTGTAATACCTTTCCCATCTATGCAGCAGACGAGGATCCAGTCCCATCACGTCATGTGAACGCTTTATCGGAACACTCAACCCCGTTCACCTCCGTTTTCTTTCTTTTCAGGTGGAGGAGAAACGTGTGCCGGATTGTGTTTCAGTGCAGACGTACGTTTCTTCAGTCTCAGCTGCTGATGGCAGTGCCCCAGTTCAGGGAAGCTTTGTTTCATTTCACCAGGTGTGTGTGTGTGTGTGTGTGTGTGTGTGTGTGTGTGTGTGTGTGTGTGTGTGTTTGTTTGTTTGTCTGCTTCTTGCGGTTTTAATCTTACTCACCAGGACAAACTCAGAAAAAAGGCTCAGTTTGTTTGACATGTCTTGACAAATTTATTAGCTAACTCAAATAAACTTAAAAACTTAAGTTAAAACTGATTCATGTTTATCCGCAGGTTGCTTGAAGAACTTAAAAGAGTGCACTGGATTCCACAGGATGAGGGAAGGACATACACACTTCTAGAATTCCAGAAAGCTCTTCAGAAAATCAATCAGGAATCTCAAGGTGTTTTGAAGAGATTCTTACATTACCGTTCTCTGATACTGGCTATGGTAAATATGCTTTAATCCTTTTAGCACTTTGAACTACTGATGGTATTAAATACACATCTGAATGGATGAAATGTACATGCATAAAATTACCTTAAAGACAGATGTCAGTATTTTTAAAAATACCCAGTTTTTCACTGTGATGTCATACTGAGTGTATTTAGTTTGGAAGTGTGTATATATATATATATATATGTATATATATATATATATGTATGTGTGTATATATATATATATATATATATATATATATGTATGTGTGTATATATATATATATATATGTGTGTGTGTGTGTGTGTGTGTGTGTATATATATATATATATATATATATATATATATATATATATATATACACACACACCATTTACACAGGTGTCTAAGACTTTAACTCAGTACTGTATGTTTACACACAACACATTTGATAAAGCTTCACTCCCAATTATTTTTCATGTCATAAATGATCTTCTAAGGCCAATGTAAAACTTACAGTACTGTGAAAAAAAGGACACATACAATCAGGTCCAAAGATATTTGGAATTGAAATTTAATGAGGAACATGAGCTCAACATGCAGACTTTCAAGCTTTAGTCCAAATCAGGTGAACTATTTAAAAATTGACAATTATTTTCATACATAGTCATTTTTAGGCTTAAAAGAAGTTGGACAAAGTAACACTCATTAACTACACAGTCATCTTTAATACTTGTTTGAAAATCCTTTGTAGTTAATAACTGCCTGAAATCTGGAACCTGCTAATATCACCAGATGCTGGGTTTCGTCCCTGGTGATGCTTTGCCAGGCCTGTGATGCAGCTGTCGGTTCCTGCTTGTTCTTGGGGTGTCTTACGTTCAGTTTTGCCTACAGTAAATGAGATGAGAGCTTGATGAGATTGAGGTCAAGTGATTGACTAGGCAATTAAAGAACATCTCACTTCTTTGCCTTAAAGCATCTTGGGTTGTCTTCGCAGGACACTTAGGCTCACTGTCCATTTGGCTGAGCAGGTAACGCAGCCCTATTCAGAATTCACCCTGCTGCTTTTGTCTGCCTTCAGCTTGTCAATAAATACAGGGATCCAGTTCCCTTGGCAGCCATACACTAATAGCCTTCCTTCTTGGTGGGTGTTTTTTAATGTTCCTGTTATGAAGGGAAAGAATTCTTCTGTCATGCTCATTACCATCATTTTCCATTGTCTTCATGGCCTTTTGGTGTTTCTGTGGTCCCCAGTGTCTTCCTTCTTTTTAAGAATGAACCAGATATTTGCCTTTGATGACACCTAATGATTTTGTTATCTCTGAAGGGTTTGTTATGTTTGCAGCCTAATGATGGAGCTTATATTACAACACTTACAACGAACGCGAATCCTTTCATCTGCCTACTTGTAAATGAAATAAAAAGGGAATGACACACACCTGGTTGACGAACAGCTGAGCAGTAAATTGTCCAATTACTTTTGAGCCCCTAAAAAGCAGGGCTATATATAAAAATGGTTTTAATTCATCCATCCATCCGATTTGGATGTAAATACCCTCGAAGTCTGCTCTAAGCTCATCTTCATTATCTGATTTTAACTGCCGTATATTGTGGCACACAGCTAAAATAAGTTTGTCAACATCCAAATATTCATGGATCTGTCTGTATTTAGATTATTATTATAATAAATGTATGATGAGCTCCATTCTAGCCTCCTTTAGATATGTGTTGTTTTTGAAATCAGTAAATGGGGCTTTAATCAACAGCATTGCGGTGCTTAATGCTCATTAACTTTTAAAAAGTGCACACCGTTTTGTTTTAATGAAAGAAAATGAAAACAAATAAATAAACATTTCAGGTACAGGAGATCAGTTACAAAGCACACCAGGAGTTACAGCATCAAGTGGAACAACCTCAGCTGAACCAGAGTAGCCAGCCTATCCATCTTCAGCAGACCTCAGCCTGGAGTCTTAGTAAAGAGTTGGACCAGACTGAACAAGCCCTGCAAAGGCTGGGAACCATCGCTGCTCTTATGGACTGCATGACTGTTCAAAGTCTCGTTACCATCTCTAACCATGAGATCACGGCCTTCCTTGATAAGGTTTTGAAGGTGAAGCATGAAGCGCATGACCATTAGATTGTGTGCTGGGGCCAGTGAGAAGTTACCTGGATGGAAATAGTGCTACATTAATATGCATATTTATTATTTTTGCTGTTTTATATTCAGTACAATATACATGTACATGTGAGTTAAGTATCGTAACACACCAGAAGGTAGTTTAGTAAGAATTTTTGGGAGAAGAAGTTCTAAAATGATGATCTAATTGGTTTAGCACAAAATGCATTGCAAATAAATATTTTACAGGTGTTGAAATAAGTGAAGTACACGGTCTCTACAGTTAACAAGCTTATATATAGACTGTTTCTGCCAAAGTTATAGAGACATTTTTATGTATCTGCTGGAAAAAATAAGACACTTCTGCACTTGCCATGTTTTTTTCCCCTGTATTAAATCCAGCAAAGGAACAGCATTAAAATGAGCAGAAGTGTGTCCCCCGTGGAGGATGTGTCCCCCGTGGAGGATGTGTCCCCCGTAGAGGATGTGTCCCCCGTGGAGGATGTGTCCCCCGTGGAGGATGTGTCCCCTGTGGAGGATGTGTCCCCCGTGGAGGATGTGTCCCCCGTGGAGGATGTGTCCCCCGTGGAGGATGTGTCCCCCGTGGAGGATGTGTCCCCTGTGGAGGATGTGTGCTCACTTTCACTTAGAGAATCAACAAAATATGGACTGTCTTTTGTTTGACAGTTGCTTTCCGTCTGTTAAACTTCACAGAGGGAGCAGGAGCAGCAGGGTGGTCTTTTCCAGGCAGACCTGACATTTGGGGCAGATAGTCAACTTACAATCTTTCCACCTGTACACCTGTTCCAACAGGTACTGATAGGAGCGCTGCTGTCAGTGGGTGACTCTGCTTTACAGGTGAGCTAGAACTCTGAAGCTAGAACCGAGACAGAACAGTAGCAGTTTGTGACCTCTTGCTCACATTTATAAGTGCAAAAGGCGGTTCTCAGATCTTTAAACTACTTCTAAAGCTTTTTCGATGCTTTCTACAGGTGTTTGACTCCTGCAATTCGCCTGCCTCTAAAGATTCTCTGACGGCTTGTTTTCAGGATCTGTCTCCCAACTCCGGCCTCGCATGTAAGATGAGTGATGTTGTCAGTAGAAGTCCGTTTTCTCTGCTAACTGCAGTAACATCAGGTGCATCATGTTTATTATGAAGGTCGTGATTAATCATGTGTTAATTTCAGCGTCTGAAGACAGAGGAAAAGCCCTAACAAGTGCAGACATCTTTTCATCTATAAGGAAGCCTCGTCTTCCATCACCCACAAATCTGGTGCTACCCAAAAGAACCTCTCTTAGAGTTCAAGGGCAGAGAGTACGAGGGCAGTACTACCCCCTGTCCAGAGAGCGGCTGGAATGGCACCTGCGCCTCCATGTTAGGACACAGGAGATGGAGAAAGAGCAAGAGAGAATCACACAGGTGATGTAAAAAGACTCGTGCGAGATCTGTTGTTGTTTTTCCTTCTTGATGAAATGCGTATACTTGGACTTCTGTAAGCATGAGATTGATAACTGCGATGGGTGTATAGATGATATTAGATAAAATAAGGATTGCATGTCATGCATTTGACTGCTTGCTGGTCTGCATGGGGTATTTTGGTGAGGTTGTCTGTCTTATGGAAGTTAATGAGCTTGTATGTTGCAATATTCATATTTGTACTACTTAAAAACCTTGTAATTCAAACGATCCAGTGATATTTGGAGGAAAAACCTACACAGGACGAAATGCAGCGACTACAAAATGATGACATGACTTCTGAGGTGTGTAACAACTCACTTGCAGCTGTGTCTGTTTGCCCCCATCATCTAGGAAGCCCACCAAGAGATTCAGCAGTTGTGTGAACAGCATTCCTGGTTGGTAGACGCTCATTTGTTTACTACCCAGTGGAGCACAGCGTCACTGGAGAGCATGCGGGGGTGGCCAGCCATTAAATACAAGGAGCATATCCAGAAAGTTCACTTCTGGAGAGATGGAGTGTTCGCTATGCCTCCGGTTTTCACCACCTCCAATAAGCTGCTCACGCTCACCTGCTCTCACATTCAAGAGAAGCTAGGTGTGTTTGTGAATGTGTGCACCTCACACGTCTCGTTTCCACCTACTGATCTACAGTTTCCAGAAAAGATCTTCTGCTGCTTGGCTATTTAACCTCTTATTCTCCAGGACATATATTTTGGTTTGTCCTTTTGAATTTACAATTGTAAGGCAAATTATTCAGTAATCACTTTAAATAATTGCACATTTTTATTTTATTTATTTTATTTGTTTTTTAAAAGCTAAGATGAACAGAAAATTGTGTTTTATGGTAACACGCATTGCTATATGCTTACAGTTTACTGCTGGAAGACAAAAATCTTTGTATTATTTTATAAAAAATCATTTTTACAGAGCAGATCACTGAAAAGACACCATCTGTTTATAGTTTATAGCCCAGATTTGTGGAAAAATGGCTCAACTTTCAGTAGAAAAACCAATATTTATTATAAGAGTTTAAAATTACGTTACCCATCAATTTGACTGGAAAGAAGACCGTTCCAGCTCATATGACACCCACGTTTTGAGTGTAGCTTATGAAATATGAAAGTTATGAAGAATATGACACAGTGCATTTTGGAACCTCCGGTGGTCTCGAGGAGTTTAAGAGGCTACGTGTTTGTTTTTGTTGGTATAGTGCCCTTGCTGACCACCATTGAGGAGGATTCTTTAACGTTGATGTCTGAGGAGCTGCAGTTACATTCAGCAAACCTGACATCTGAACTGAAGAAAGTCGTGGAGAAACTAAGGCGCGAACCCACTGACCTCAGTGACTTCGCAAGTTATGCTGCCACGGTATTAATTACTCTAATCATACCAAGCGGCGTTCACTGAGGATGTCTGACTGGTTAAGTTGTTTAAGCCATTGTTTTTACATGTAGGTAAAACGCTATAAGGAGATGTCAGCTGGTGTGCAGCAGCAGCTCGACCACCTTCGCTCTCTTCACAAGATAATTGAGCTGAATTGTAGAACCTTGACTCCAGGGGAGAGTGCCTGTATGAAGCAGGTAGGGAGCACAGACTGTGAAACATGCCTACTTATTGTTGTTTAGAACATATTGGAAAAGCATCTTTTGCAATATTGTTATTTAAATTGTTCACATTTTACATACAGTACTGTGCAAAACTCGGAGACAACCCTTCATTTATTTCATTTATTCCAGTATTTTTTCACTCTTTAGCCTTTGTTACAGCTACTGCTCTTCTCAGGAGATTTGATTGGAGTTTTGCAGGGCTGTTGTTTCACATCTCTAAAGTTTAGTCGTAGACGTTGGTTGCATTTTCTGCCTTTTAAGACCCAAACAGTCTCATACGAATTGGGTGATGATGCCTGGGTTCTTGGCTGGTCGGTCCTTTCCTCTGAGCACCCCAGCAGTTTCTTCATTTGACTGGCGTTTTTTTTTTTCTTTTACACATCCTCTTAGTGTCCTTTCAACACTTTGGATGGACAGGGATCTCCTGTCCCTCAAAGATGAAATCATTTTCATTTGATAGCTGTTTGTGTGGTTTACTAGGTTCTGTTAAGTCCCATTTTTCTGTTATCTTTTAATAATTAAAAAAAAACTGCAATTTTGGAAACTCCTGCTTCTCCACTTGTTTCTCCACTTCTTTGGTCAAGTGGATTTTTTAATATCTAATTTCCTCAGAAGTATCTCTTTAAAAGTGAACAGCTGGTACATTAACTTACTTTGACTGGAAATCAGATAAAAGAAGGCTGGTCTCTGATTTTTGCTCTATGCTGTACGTTTCTGTGCATGTTTTGTTGTAGACGCTTCAGCTGTGGAAACAGTTCGTTCCTCTCCTGAAGCAAGCAACACACACAGTCACCCAGCAGCTGCCCCCCATGACTAACACTCTGGACTGCGCCGTTTCCTCACTGACCAAGGAATTAGAGAATCTGGTCTTCAGTGCCACAACTGGACCTTATCTTGACCCAAACCAGAGCACTGACCACATGATTTCTGAGCTCAGAATAATGAGTAGACAGTTTAATGTAATAGCTGCGCAACTGAGTGAGCTGAGTATGAACAGCCAGAGCCTCAGAGGTAGGATCTGTTTTCTCAACATGAAGCACAGAAACTGAGTCGAGTGTCTGGACATTATTTATATTTCTGTCATTTTGTCAATACGCCATTTAGGATACCCGTTGGATCTGACATTCGTGACAACTGCTAAACAGAATATCGAGGCACGGAAAGAGCTTTGGGAGCTTACGGGTGTGTTGACTGCACAGATTCAAGAATGGAGGCTCTTGCTGTTCAGCAAGGTACACTTACCTTGTAATTCGTTGCTATGAATCTCTTAATTCTGCCAGTTTAATTTAAATTCCTGTGTCCCTTGCCAGTTTGTGGTATCCAGAGCCCAGGAAAAGGTGTCTGAATGGCTTCAAGAGACAGTATCACTAGCAAAGGTCATCCCTCCTCATGATGCAGTGCTTCAAGAAACCGTATGCAGTCTTGATGGGTTTAACCAGCACCTGTCAATACTGGCCAAGCTAAGCAGCCCCACCCTGAAGTACAAACACTGGAGAAACATCTTTATGGGTAAGAACGGGAGGCTGCAGCCATTTCCTTTGGAGCTGAGAATCATATGCACATTAAACAAAATCTCATCCTCTGCATTTAAATCAACCACGCAGACACTGTGAAATGCAGCCAGTGCTCGTTTTAGTGCATGTGGACTTTTAACACCTCCCTTGTAGTTTGAATCACCTGAAGTAATTTACGTAGGATTAGCGGTCCTCTCGATTGGAAGCCACACTCCCCCAGATTTCTGACTGTCCAAAAAAAAGACATTCGACGCCACAAAATGTTACAGGAAGTTTTATTATTTAGGGGATTAATGGAATATACTTAGGTTATAGAAGTGTGTTAGGAGCCTTTGTGCAGAGTGATGTTTGTTTTCTCCAGTACTCTTAACGCAGGACGATACACTGCTTGACCGTTTGTGCAGATTGTGCTAATTCAGATGATTTGTACTGGTTCCTAGCACAGGCTAGTACTGAGTAGCAGGCTGACCAAACACAGAGAACATACATTTTCAGCCATTTGCTATAAACATCTACTTCTAGTGCTATATCAGACTGTAGTTACCCAGCCAGTAGCTCCTGTGCTATACTGTCAGCTGTTCTATTAGGCAGTTTAGTGTGAGGTCAGCAGTAGTGAGTTGTGTCAGGGGTATAAGACTTCCTAGCTGCCCCACCCAGCCTGTAACTAGACCCCTCTACAGAGACATTAAAGTTAAAAGTTAAATCTTTTTTTACTTACTTCTCTTTCATTTTCAGGTTCCATTTGACTGCAGTTATGTGCAAAAATTGAATGCACCACATAAAAGGTGTACTAGAAACATATTGTTATTATTAATATGATATCCTCTGTCTAGGTATTGGCCTCCCCTATGACCCAGAACAGAATTTAACTGTGGCCGATCTTATGTCCAAAGAACTGCTGGAGCATCAAAATAAAATCAGCAAGGTTTGTCAAGACAGCTGCAAACTTTGTACTGTGTCCTGAATTAATGGGTTTAAATATTGGTGCATTGATCAAGGCTTTACAGTGTGGATTGTCGTTGTCTAGATCTGTAGAGAGGCCGAAGCTTCAGCAGATATGGAGCATGTGTTCCGGAGGCTTCAGCGGAGCTGGGAAGGGACAGAATTCAGGCTTGCTAAGTTCATTGTTACTGTGTGGCAGACAGGCCAGAGGGCTCTACAGCAGCAGTCCCGTGACAGTGGAACCTTTACCATTATGGGTACATAAAGGAAACAGCCTCTCTTTAGTGGCTTATTTTATTCTGTCTGTCTGTCTATTTAAGTCTGACTGCATTTTATATTTAAATTTCATAGAACATCTGTTCATCACCACCCACCCCACTTCTGTTTTGAACCAGTCCCTATACAAACAAACAGCACAGCAATCCGTGCTTAAAGAACAGAAGCCTCAGCACAGTATTCAGCTCTCTGTTCTCTCATCAGGTCTAAACATCCTGCTGGCTCAGGCTGAGGACAGTGTTATGACTTTATCCAGTACGCTGCTTTCTCCACATGCTGCTGAATTTAGAAGGGAGGTTGAACATTGGATGCAGCTTTTGCAGGAGCTTGGTATGTATATAGATATACATACACACTACCATTCAAAGCTTTGGGACCACTTGTCATAATCAATATTCTCATTTTATGCAGTAATTATGTATATGATGTAGATTTAAATATTATAACCAAAGACTACATTTCAGATGCTTTATTCAATATTTGTTTTTGGTGACGTGTGCACTGTAATTATCTGTTTATAGTTATTTCTTGTCCAATTTCAAGATGCCTACCTTGAAATGTAATCTCTGCTTTTAACATATGGGGGATTCTGGATATTAATTGCTCTGTTCAACATTCTGGTCATTTCATATAAATATCTGAAACATATTAAGTTAAACAGTACTAATATCTTCTTAGAATCACTTTATTTATGTATCCCAACAAAGTTGGTTTTATATCGTCATCGAAACAGTAATGCCAAACAGTAGCGTGCATCAGTATCTTTAACTCCAAACATTTTACCACGTTATTGTTCACAACAGAGGAACTGCTAGATTTTTGTGAAAGATACCAGCAGAAGTGGGTTTTCCTTAGCAAGCTGTTCTATGAGACGTGGGTCAGCACACAAAAAGCTGAGTTGGTAAGTTGTTTTCTTCTTTCTAAGTATATATTTTACAGACGTGTCTGTGTTTACTGCAGTTTCAAAACAATCAATATCAGCATTGTGCTTAAGACTAATGTAGGATTCTTGTATTGCAGCTAGAGAAGTTTTCCCCAGTGGATAAGACGTTTCGTGAAATGATCCAGTTTACGTTAAGTGACCCACATGTTTTGAATTTCGTACAATTGAGGAAGACTAGAGAGACAAGAAGTCACTTCCAGGGACAAAATCTGCGCACTCTCTTCATTGAAGGACTTACAGCAATGGAAGAAATTTCCAATCAGCTGATGCATCTCTTAGACTCACAGCGTGGTGAGTTTCCCAGACTATGCTTTCTCAGCGATGGAGAGGTGATCAAAGTTCTCCAACACCACCTGCCGCCCTCCTCCCTTCTCTCACTGGTGCGCAAATGCTTCAGAGGAGTGAGATGGCTTGAGGTTAACAACTCCAGTGAACGCGACAAGACAGACGTTTCCAATGAAATAGATCTGTCCACCACCCAGATGTGGGTAAGTGGTGTGTATGGAGCTCTAAAGGAATACATGCCCTTCTTCTGTCCTCTAGAGCCAAACCTAAATCCTGTGATTTGGCTTGGGCTTTTGGAGAAGAAGTTATATCAAACAGTGAAATGGCTGATGTTCAAATGCACTGCTGCTCGACTTTGTCCTGTGCCAAAGCAGAATGATCGTGAACGGGATAAGGAAGATAGTGATATTCCTGCACCTGATCATTCTCGCATCTCCAGTGCATTAAGAAAGTATGTGGAAAAACATTCACATGTCCCTGAGCCACCAGCTGTTTTGCAGTTGATAACTGAATATCCACTGCAGTGCCTGTTGGTGGCAGAGGAAGTTTTCTGGTGTCGTGAAATGGAAATGGCTTTTACTGACCCAGCTCAAACCAAGTGGGTACCAGTTAAGTCACAGAATGCAGCAAAACTTGAGAGCCTGTGTCAAGCCATACGAGATGTCACTGAAAATTCAAATGATAGTTCCTTGGCATCCCAGTACACGGTCACGGCGCTTCGTGCCTTGGTTTTACTTACAATGAAGCATTCCCAACAAGTTGATCAGCTTGTGGAGGTACAAGATAGATTAGAATCGTCTTTTGAATGGCAGAGGCTAATAAAATATCATTATAGTGCTATTGATCATTGGACTCAAAGCCACGTGTCTCAAGAAGACTCAGACTTCACAGAACAGTCTGTTAATGTTAATGTCTTGGGAACACAGTTGGCCTATGGCTACGAATATGTAGGGCCTGAAAACTGGATGATGGTCAACACTCCCTCAACAGACCGAGCATTTTTGGGCATTCTCCTTGCACTCACCAGTTTCAGATGTGCCTTTGTTAGTGGACCCCTCATGTCTGGTAAGAAACAAACCGTATTCCAGTTAGGATGGGCACTGGGACAGCAAGTAATCGCTTTGAGTTGTTGTGCAAGTACAAGTCCTTTGATTGTTTACCAAATGCTGCTTGGTGCTCTTCAAACTGGTGCATGGCTAGTTATTGATTCTGTGGATTCAATGGAACAGGGAACACTGTCTATTCTAGGGCAACATTTGACAGATGTTCATCAGTGTCTGTCAGCACTTCAGAGAAACATCCAGCAAGAAGTGCAAAAGCTAGAAGATCATAATGATAAATGCTCACTAAAGACCAGAGATGAGGATTTCACTACAAAGGCTGAAAGAGAATGTAAGGTACCGTTTGGAGGGAAAAACATTTCAGCCAACCTAAACTTTGGCTGTGTCATAATTTCATCAAATGGGTACTCGACTGAAGTACCAGAAAACTTGAGAGTTGCTTCAAGACCTGTTTCACTGATGCAACCTGACTACAGCGTCATTGCAGAGATTATGCTAGTTTCTCTGGGCTTCTCTGAGGCTACCAGCATGAGTCGGCGTCTGATTACTCTTTTTAACCTAGCTAAGGATTCATTTTGCCTTCCAAATGTCACGCGAGATCAGTCTTCCTGGCTTGTGCTGCTCAGAAAAGTCATGCATGCCTCTGAACACCTTTACAACAATTTTGAGAAAACTGATGAAGACAGATTTCTTGTGAGCGATGAGCAGAGACCTGTTGACCTACCTCTCAAAGGATCTGACAAAATACAAGAGGAATTTAAAGACTACTATTCATCTGTCTGTAAGCGTACCAGCAAATCTTCCATTCTTAATGCTGTTAGAGAAGAGCAAGCAATAATCAAAGCAGTCATGTTTGTACTGTTGCCTGCTATCACTGAGCCTAAGAAGGCCTCACATTTCCTCACCAATTTTGAAGAAATTTTTCCAATGGCAAGATTCACTGAAGCACAGTCCATTGCGGAGAGTAAGCGAAATCTCCTCCGAAATGCTGTCACAGATGAGTTGGACCAAATGGGCTTTTATGCTGACGCGCAACAGCTTCACAATGCTGTAACCTTGTTTCAGACTCTAGAGTTCTCTAAGGCAGTTGTGCTTGTTGGGCCAGCAGGGAGTGGGAAGACAACTTTATATCAAGCTCTTGCAGGAGCACTTCGAAGACTTGCAGCAAAGTGTGTGGAGGCTGTATCTGAGGAAGATATGGAAAACACCAAGCTTTTGTCAACTTCTTGTTGGTGCTCTGTTAACACTGTGATCTTATTTCCTAATGCTTTTTCCCATGAGGAGCTTTTTGGTGGGTCTGATGAACAGCCAGGGACTTTTAGAGATGGAGCCTTCACGAAAGTGATAAGAGATACAGACTGCCAAGATCATTTAGGTAATGATTTTTCTAAAATCAATCAGAAAAAGGTTGAAACACGAAAAGTTAAATGGCTGGTACTAGATGGGGAACCCTTAAGCCAGCCTGGATGGTTTGACTCTTTGAGCACCCTTGTTCAACCCAGAGACCCTTTTCTTAGCCTTACGTCAGGCGAGAAAGTTCAGCTGTCACAGGAGGACCTTCAAATAATTGCTGAGAGCACCACTCTTAGCGATGCAGCTCCCTCAACACTGGCGCAGTGTGGCCTGGTATATGTTTCTGGAAAGGATCTGTGGAAGTCTGTATGGAAAGCTGAGATGGATGCTTTGTACAGGGATTGTGCTCTGGACAAAAGCACTCTGAAGATGTGGAGCTGTCTAGCTGAAGATCTTTTCTCCAGAACTCTCGTTTTCCTAAGACATAATGCATTAGCCACTGTAATGTCCAGTGATGGAGTTAAAGACAGTAAATCCAGTCCAGGGATCACTGATGGTTTGCGAGAGGTAACCTCATTCATTAAAATCCTCCATGCCTTTTTGGGAGAGTCTGGATGTGGCCTGAAAACAGCAACTAAGCAGACTGCAAAAAGAGGTAACATTCGAGATGCATTAATTTAAATGATTTAAATGTCCAGTGCCATTCAGTTTCCTGCTTGCATTAATCTTTAATGATCCATTGTTTCAGTGGAAGCCCTTACACGATTACTAATATCACTTGTAGAAGTTTAATTGTTATTTTCCCCTGCAAGACATTGGTCCCAAGCCATTTTCCACAGAAGTACAGGCAAAAAACCTCTTTGCAGTAGCCTATATTTGGGGCTTTGGAGGACAGCTGCATCCCAGGTATGTTCTCAAAATGTTGCTTTCAGAAGAAGTGCAGTGGCATTTTAATGTAAAGAATTGTTTTTATTATGCCCTTGATTTTAGATACTGGCCACACTTTGATATTCTTGCACGAGAAGCCTTGTTTGAAAGCCGTTACAAAATTGAAGTGCCAGCTGAGGACACAGTATTTGAACATTTCTTTAGCCTCAGAGATGGAATGCTGGAAGACGCTAGCACTGCCATCAGCTTAACCAGGAAAAGGAGACCACAGCATTTTCACACTTCTGTGCCACAGGTTTGCTCATTCATAGACTGTTTGATACATTTATCTTTATAATCCAGTGTTCAATTTTTCAAGGGCTAGTCCGTGGAAGATGCTCTCCAGAATACCCATATATTATTATTAGCACCAGAAAAAATGTATTTGCTGTTGATCAGATTGATCTTACAGAGAATATTTTAGTGAGGAAAAATGATTGAAAGAAAAAATATTTAAATACAAATATAAACATTTTTACCTGTCACTATTATTGGCACCCCTGATTTTTCAGTCTGTGGTTCTCAGTTGTGGACTTTCTTCTGGAGTTGACGTCACAAGTTGTGGTGTAAGTCAGGGTACTGGTTTGACCACTGCAAACTCCTTATTCTGTGGTCAATTAACAATTTTTGGGTTAAAGTAGGCTTTGGATTGTCCTGCTAGAGGGATAAGGTTTGTGTAAAAGTGTTCTGGTATTAGATTATCTACTATGCCTATATATATATATATATATATATATGTATATATGTGTGTGTGTGTATGTATATATATATATATATATATATATATATATATATATATATATATATATATATATATATATATATATATAGTTGCTAAAACGCTCATTGACCATAAACCCAAAATCAGAGGTAGAGACTTTTGCTCATTGTTTTGGTGACTGCATTATTGTAGGTTTGGAGATCAATATACAACTATTCCCACGATTGTTCAGCTGTTCTTTTGTAAGCAATAATTGTTTTGTTGCTCATCAATGATGCCAGTAATTCTGGAGGGCATTGCATTATATGTCTTAAACACTGTAGAACAAGTTCTTAAATGCAGCCTAAAATATAAAAAGAACTATTTGGCATTTTTGTGATTATGTTGGTTGGAAGCAAAGAAAAAAAATCTTCATGATTCCTTTTAACTTTAACAAAAATGAAAATCTTTGAAATCTGAAATATCCTAAACTCTTTTACATTATAAAAATATCTTTGGTGCTTTATATTTGTTTTAAAGCACCATTTGGATTTTTAATCAAACTGACACAACGTGTGACCCACAGCAAAGTATATATAGTATGTATGAAGTATTTTTATGTGATGGTTAAAAGGAAACCTCCGAACACAAAACAGATCCCTACCAAATGCGAAACAGCATTTTATTTCATGTGAAACCAGCAACTTCATTTTCATTTATTTTGTTAACTGTATTTTTAACCTCCCAACACAGTATGAAAAACATGCATACCTCTTGGACCTCATGTTGGAAGCCCATCAACCAGCACTAGTAGTTGGAGAAGCAGGTTCAGGCAAAACAACATTGTGCAAGTCTTTGTTATCACAAGAAAGACCACATATGCATTTACCAGCTTCTCCACTGCTACATTCTACGCATCTGCGTAAAATACTTGAAAGTATGGGAAGTTACAAGACTCGACTGGCTCCTCAGGGTCCTGTCAGGCAGCATCCTGGTTTACTTCTGTTTGTCGATGACTTACATGAAGTACCTTTTGGTAAGTAAATAAACATCCTCAGTTAGAATAGCTTCATTATTTTCCTTAAAAAATAGGAAATGCACAGACATGGAATATTATGGGCTGATATTTTTCATATACATACCTGCCAATGCCAATACAGATGCTGCCACAAACACTTATACACTACAGATATTAGGACTACATATGCCTGTGTTAGCATTAAAGAGAAATGTAAGATTTATTCCTAGAGGGTTACAATTTTAACATAAAGCTTGGTGTAACCTAAACATTCTGCTCTTGCAATAAATATGTCACCAAACATTAATTCGAAACAATGGTCAAATCTAAACATCTGTCCTGTGTCATCATTTTTTAAGCAAATATTTTACATTCATGGCATTTGGCTGACACTCTTATACAGAGCGACTTACAGTTTGATCATACACAAGTAGGCGAAAGTGGTGTTAGGAGTCTTGCCCAAGGACTCTTATTGGTGTAGTGTAGGGTGTTTGCCCAGGTGGGGGATTGAACCCCAGTCTCCGGCGTAAGAAGGCAGAGGTGTTACCCACTACACTATCCAACCACGTTTTTCCAGATATGCCAAATATCTGCTCATGCCAATATGATTCCTATATTACTGTGCTTCTTGATTAAAAATGGTCTTGTAGTTTTAGTTGTTACCTCTTCTCTTTTCCATCTCACCAGATGATAATAATGGAAAGACATCAATGCTTTTGGAGAACTTGCGTCAGTGCATCTCTAGGGATGGAGTGCTGACCTCAGATGGCCGTTACTTTAAGTTGTTCTGCTCTGGAGCAATAAATTATCTAGGTACTTGCAGCACTTTTGGAACAAACAAAAACAGCTGCAAGCAGATTTCCCCACGGCTCTCGAGACTGTTCACTATCTTTGTGCTTCCTGATGTGACAGTAGATGTTCTGTTTTCTATGCATTCCACACAATTACAGCAGTGGCTGAAAAATTTCCCATTCATGCCAAGGATTGCTGATATGACACGATGTATTGTTGCTGCCACATTTGATGTATATCATGCTGTGCATAAGCATTTTCACTCTTCCGCACATGCTCCCCACATTGTGTTTTCTCTACATGATCTTCTAAAAGTGTTCCAAGGGATGCGCCTATGGGATCCAAGAACTCCACCTTCTCCTATCCTGCCTCAATTTGCTCCAGCTTCTCTTCGTCAAACAGCAAATGTGCTCAACATTGCTCATCTGTGGATGCATGAGTGTTTGCGTACCTTTGGAGATCGCCTGTCTTCAGATGAGGAGATTCAAAAACTGGTGTTAACTCTAATCCAGGTGTCCGAGGAGAATTTTGGTGGTAGGCTGGTGGCTGAATCTCAGACTAGTGGAGCAGACCGATCTGGCCCAGCATGTGATGATCTAAACCAGAATCAACATTCAACTCCTATTCAGCAAGATGAGGATCAGCTTATCACATCAAGAAAAGAGTTTGAGAATTCTTCACTGGCTGAATTGACTAGATGTTCAAAGCACTCTGAGGAATCGGAGAGCTCTGAGGAAAAGATTAGCTCAGACTCCAGCTTTTCAGTGAGTCAAATCGATGATGATTATAGCGCCACTTCTTCAAGCAGATGGAGCAAAAATGAGAAAAACAACCCTAAAATAGAGTTCCGGTCTGAATCAGCACCAAGCACTAGATGTTCACCTGAGATTCTTTGTCCTGAAGACTCTTCTGAAAGTTCTAGCAAAACAGTGAGCCAAAGCATGGCTCTTCAGTATGAACTGAATCACTCCGATATTTCAGCATGTGAAAAACCTCAAGCCAGTTGCAAATTGCTTCTTCAGATGCTGCTTGAAATGGGTTCTTCTGCCTGTAGTGTAGTCTACAGCCCAGAATTTCGTGAACCACACAAATGTATAGCACAGCAACAGGCTAAGCAGCACTCAGTGTACCAGGAGAGAGACCTGGACAGTCTGGTACAGCAGCTGGCTCACATTATAAAAAGAAAAGAGGAAGAAGATAATTGTGTATCTGCCAACTTTACTGTGTATCGCAAAAGGATACAACAACTTGTGCATATCCTACGTGCCTTACTTATTCCTGGTGGACATGGAGTTCTGTTTGGAGCAACAAAGAAAACAGGCCGAAAGACCACCGTACGCCTAGCAGCTTACTTGACAGGGTATCAACTAATTGAGATTCATGGTGGAAATGAGGGCAAACTAAAGGAGATACTGAGAGCGGCTATGAAGCAGATTGATGTGCATGGTGGACATGTAGTGTTTTTGATCCATGAGACGATCAGCCAGACCACTAGAGATAAGCTAATGGTGGCCATGGCTAATGGAACAGGCCCAGGGCTTTATTCAGATGAAGAACTGAAAGATATGATACCAAATATCAGTGCCGTAATGAAGAACTCTCACAATCCTATAAGGACTGCCCAGGTCTTTGAAAAGTAAGACCTATATAATTGTTTTTTTTTTTTTGGTTTTTTTTTATATTAATCTCAAAAAATGGTGTTTTATAGTCAAGCTCATCAATCAGACATATGAAATGCTCAGCTAGCTCAGGGACTGTTCTTTATGTACTCTTTAACTTACAAATATGTCACACTAAATAATGTTAGATTATTATTAATATAGATTAGCAATGTCTCTCTGTTATTTCCTGTCTTGTCATTCTATATGCAGCCTATATGGTGTACACTACAATTAATATATATCTGATCAATTATATTTCTCTTCAATTCAGGTATTTCAGAAACAAACTAAGAAACCTCCACATGTTCTTGTTACTGCCTCTTAACCAAGGCAGTTCTGAGAGACCGTCTGGACAGTCATCTGTTATTGTGCCACATGTTTCCAAGGTTGTAAGCCTCTGCTTGTGTGTAGAGGTGTACCAGCCATGGAGTTCTGAGACTTTGGTTGAAATTGCCTCACATCATCTAACCCGTCTTCAGATTTCAGAGTCAGATGTTCAAGGTTGGTTTGGTCTTGTTTTATAATGCCCAAAAGTAATTGTTCATGTTTTAATCACATGGGTTTTGTTCCATTTCCTTTCAGCTGACAAGACCTTAGTGGCCAGTATTGCTCAGGCGATGCCTGGAATACACCAATCTGCTATAAAATATGCCTCCACCTTCCTGAACATCCAACCATTCGGCCCTCATACCTATTTCGAGCTAATGACATACTTCTCCCACCTCAGTGTCCACCTCTGTGAGCAAGTTAGAGGACCTGCTAACAGGTACGCACTGATGGCATGTGATGTGAGTAGTAGGTGTGGTTAGTTATGAGTAGTAGGAGTAGTTGAACTAGTAGTAGGTGATGATTGATGATGACTGACATGAAACAAAACATCATTTTTCCTGTTGCGTTTGTGAAATTCACTGCATAGCACTGATCTACTTACTTTGGTCACTCATTTGTCCGCCGTGGTGCATCAGAGTGGCAACAGTTCTGGCCCGGGTGAAAAATATGACTGACACAGCACAAGAGTACAACCAAGAGCTTTTCAGACTTCAGGCCAAAGTTGATGAGACCCAGAAGGTAATAATATATTTGCATTATCTGAATGCCATATTTAGATATGAGTTTACTTAAAAATTCTTAGTAGGTCTTTTTTGCAATAGGTCAAAAGGTTTTGTTAATTTTCCAAGTCAAGATAAATACACATCCTCTATGGGGAACTCACCTCTGTAGATTGTGATGCACAATTAATTGTTTATTTTCTAAATTAACAGCTTGGAACAATGGTAAATGCTATTGGAAGTATGTATACATATACATATATATATATATATATATATATAATGTATTCATATAGTCTGATAGTATATTAGTATATTCAGTATGTGACACTTTTGTCTTTTGCAGTTTAACAGATGTCAGAAAATATCAATTTAATGTGTCACATAATGTGTCACACACATATGTAATTTAATGTGCATCGTGAAAAGTTCTTAAAAGTATTGTCATGTTACTTTTTGCCGTATTGGTATTTAGAACATGTGGTAACTCATAGACTGCTTTTTGAATTAGGCACTATAAGAACAGGCCTCAGTTACATATATCAGTCTTAAAGGCACTGTAACAAAGAGGTTCACCACAGGCTGGAAAATGGTCATGGAAAAATGAATTATGACTGTTTTTGGCACATAAAATCAGAAAATGTTACACGTAAAAAATCAGAAAAATCAGAAAATGTTATATGTGGCCTCTGGCTGTCATGTTGTAATACAACAGCAACTGATTATAAATGCAAATGCCATCTACGACCCCAGTTCCAAAAAAGTTGGCAGAGTATGAGAAAAACTAATAAACTGTGTTTAATTGAAAATGGTACAAAGACAAGATAATAAGAGTTTATCTTATTAACTTTAATCTTATTGTTTTTTGTAAACATACACTCATTCTAAAATTTATGCCTGCAGCACATTCCCCAAGGGTGGGAAAGGGGCAGTTTAAGACTAGGGACATAGTTAAATGTTCAGAAAACATGTCCAAGTGATGCAAACAGGTTTGGGTACAGAACAGGAGTCCAGGAAAGGCCTAGACCTTTAAAAATCCTAATTTTAAAAGAGCTTAGCCTAAATTTAATCAGCCAATAGGCCAGCTGTTTAAAAACAATGTTCTTTAAATGAGCTTTAGCAAAACTCTTATAAGGCATTTCACCTTCTAAAGGTGTATATTATGATTAAGAGAGGCAGATAATCCAGTAAAATCTCTGTAAGGCCAAAAACCAGAACTGAAGATCCATATTGACGTATGTACATCACATCAAATAGTCACTGTTTTATTTGAAATCCAGTGTGCTCAAGTACACATAGCCAAAACAACAAAAAACTCAGTGTCCATTTAGCTAAAGACGGCCCTGTACTTTAGGTTTACCAAAAATTGCCATCAGGCAGAAATACAAAGCTCATGACTTTTCTGCCGTAGTGGCTGAACCAGCTGCAAGTAGCTGTGGACACTGAGCGCACACATTGTGAACAAGCTCGCCAGCACTGTCTACTGGAAGAGGGGCGACTTTCTCATCTAGAGGAACAGTTAGAACTAGCTGACCAGCAAGCTCAAGAAGCCCTGAATGAGGTTAGACTGACATTTTCAACATAGTGCGCATTTGCATGTCTTTTGTTATGCATTGAGTATTTTGTGTTTAGAATGACTGACTTGTGTTCCATTTAGGTGAGCCCATTGTATCAGGCAGCCCTTACGGCCTTGCAGTCTTTAAACCAGTCTGACCTTGATGAGGTGCGACACTACAGACATCCCCCTGATGGAGTTGTCATGCTTATAAATGCTATTTGCATGCTATTCAATCGTCCATGCAACTGGGAAAGCGGCAAACAACTTCTAGGGCAGCCCAATTTCTTACAGGTTAGAGACCAGAGTGTGGAAAATCAGTGTCCGGCACAGATTGGTGATTTTCCTGCTCTTATCACACCAATAAATGTGGCAATTAACTGCTGAGTTCAGTCATATGCATTAATAACGAAAATTTATTAGAAAAAAACAATTCTGGATGTCCAGTCCTGGATTATGCCCCCCCCCCACCCCCCCCAACATAATCTTTACCCTTGTTAGTTGTTATTTATTGCATTAATTATATAGGTTGTTAAAATAAAAAAAAAAATTTAAAAGAGCTTTTTCCCTTTCTGTCTCTTACTGTATCAGGAATTGGAATTCTTTGACCGCTCAAACCTAAAGGATGAGTTGTTTGAAAAGCTGGGTCAAGTTGTAAAGGCACCAGACTTTCAACCACACTTGGTGTGTGATGTGAGTCGAGCATGTGAATCTTTGAGCTGTTGGTTACAAGCAGTGTACCAGTACGCTTGTGTTCAGCGGCATATGGCCCCACGGGAAGCCCAGAAGAAGAATTTGCTCAAGAGCATGTCTGAAAGCCGCGCTCGGCTGCGAGTGGCTAGGCTGCAGGAAGAGGTTGCGCGAGGTAAGTTGGAGGATATGGAGAAGCAACAGCAGTTGGTGAGAAATAACTTGGAGGACCTTGCTGCCCAGCTCCAAAAGGTTGAAGACCAAGAGAAGGAGGCTGCTGCTGCTATCGAGCAACTGAGCGACCACACTGAGAAGTGGATCTCAGTTGAAGAGGCAATTATAAGCTGAATAATTTTATATTTTTATTTTCGATGTCGCACAAAAATGAATCAGTTCCTCAAAATCTTTATTTCCTTTTCGTAGGAATTAAAAATGAATAGCCACACCATTTCTGGAGATGCACTGATTTTGGCTGGTGCCATAGCTTACTTAGGCCCATTTGGGCCTGACATTCGACTTGATCTGCTGGAAAAATGGAACGAAATGTGTCTCACAGGAAGTCCAGAAGACCCACGAAGTGGACCACAGTCTACTTGTTTTCAGGACTCCCTCTTTGTACCCATTCCTGTGGCTATGGAGCTTCACAGGGCTGTGGCTCGAGCAGTTGGGGTTGATGACCATCTTATACAAGCAGTGCCTCCCCATCTGCTCTTGAAACTGTTGCTGTGGGGTCACAGAGTTCCATGGGCTCACAGCTGGGCTTTGCTAGCAGACACACAGCAACATGTGCTGACAGGTGGTTAACTCTATCATTATTGTCTGTTGTATATCAAATATGATCTTTTATAAATTTGTGATTTCACACATTTTGATGGTATTTCAGATCAGTTCCTAGGAGATTATGGAAGATCTCATAAGGATGAGGAGTATGAGCTTGTCGTTTCAGCAGACGACCCGGAATTTCTTGACAAACTCCGGCAGGGAGCAGTGAAAGGTGTGCAGTCTGTGCAACGTTTGCTCATCACCTTTGAAATCCCAGTGTCCTGAAGCACAACAGGAGCTGAAGATGTCTCTCCTGACATGCTCACTTTTTAACAGGTTTGAGAGTGCTCCTTACTCATGTTGAGCACGCTGTTGCCAGTGAAGACTTTCTCAACGTCTTAGCTCGGCCTGGTGGAAGCCACTGTCTTGATGTGTTCCATCCTGTTGAAGCGCTTCATTCTGAATTTCGCCTCTTCATAAGCACTGCTCTTCCAGTACGGGCTCTGTTTGATGGTGAGAGATTGTTGCCTTATAAGGCTTTAAAACTGATCATTTAAAAAAATGTTTATGTAAAAAGGATGATTTACTTTTTATCTGTAAGAATATATTCAATGTATTGTTTATGTATGTATGTTTCATAACTTCTATAATGTTACAAATCACACATTACTGCTACTGATATACTAAATGTGCATAAACTAGTAACCTGGACACCCTTATAAACCTTTGTCCTTGAATTCAAGTACGGTTTTTAAAATAAATACACATTACTGTAATAATAACACATTTCCATGGCTTCCCTGGGCTAAACCACCTGACTTGTTAAACTGACCAGCCTAGCTAAGGGAAAGGGCCACTGAAGCATGAAGGTCACTTGGGGTCTTCCTCATGATGCAATACCATGTCTACTCTTTCTTAACAGCATTCTTTGTTGGTGCTGTGTGACATTTGTGGAAATCTAGATTTATGGACAAAGGTTTTGAGTGTAAAGCTGCCCAATTTTGCAACATGCTATGACTCTACAGATTTCAAACATGAAAGTGTTTTGTTTTGAAATGTGTATGATAAAATTATATGCATATATGGTAGACAGACATTTGCACTACATTTTAGACTTTGAGAGTCATACATGCCTAAAATGAATTTTGATTCACTGAAACTGTTTCCACATAAAGGATTTTGTCGGACCGTTCTCTGTGAACCCTAGAGATGGTTGCGCGTGAAAATCCCAGCAGATCAGCAGTTTCTGAAATACTCAGACCAGCCCGTCTGGCACCAACAACCACGCCACGTTCAAAGCCCCTTAAATCCCCTTTCTCCCCCGTTCTGATGCTCGGTCTGCACTTCAGCAGGTCGTCTTGACCACCTCTACAGGCCTAAATGCAGTGAGCTGCGGCCGCGTGATTGGCTGATTAGCTATTTGTGTTAACAAGCAACTGAACAGTAAAGCAACTGACCTAATAAAGTGGCCGGTGAGTGTATGTGCTTTGTTTATTATAACCATTTCCATTTTCTCACTTACTTCCTGCTAGAGATTCACCCCTTAATCCTAGAAAAGGTCAAGGTTATTGATCTCGCCTTAAGCACCTCTGAGGTCCAGGATATTGTACTGAATAATATTCTCCAGTCTGAGTGCTCAGAGGTGTGGATGCAGCACTGCCAAGCAAAAAGAAATAAACAAGTACTTAAGGACAAGCTTCACCTAGAGGAGGTACTGAACTACACTTTTTCACAATTTTGTTTAAAATAAAGTGAATATTACATTAAAATGTCAAATCACTGCAACATTCATACGTTTCAGGCTTCCTTGATGGATTTCATGCTGCAGTCTTTCACACCACTGCTGCAGGACCCTGAGTTCCTACCACGTGTCTCAGTGTGTCAGTACATTTCACTGAAACTTCACGCTGAGATTGACCAGCTGTCCAGTAATATAGATTACCACAAACCACTGCTTAATGAGTTTCACCGCACAGCTGTACTGGCCACAGACCTCTATAAGGCTCTCCAGGAGGTTGGACGACTGTCCCCTTTCTATTCCTTTCCTCTGCACAACTTCTTGCTCGCTTTGCGGGAAGCTTTAGCCCTGAAGGGCCCGCCAGATGTTGCGTGTAGTGGGGAGGCAGTCGGTGGTGTGGTCATGTCAGAAATTTCACACAGGATTGTGTCGCACATACTTGCTCAATACAGACCCTGCTTACTACAGAGTCATGCAGAGGTACTGAGGATGCTTGTGTCTGTAGTGTTCTTTAAGCACAATGAGGGCTGCTCTGAGGCTGAACACGTCACGTTCCTCAAAGGAATCAGTGACATGGAATCCACAGAATGTGCTCCATTATCTGAACAGTCTGCTGCTGAGCTTCCAAGCTGGATACCACGGCACATACAAGCTGATGTTCGTCTCTTAGAGAAAATCCCACCCTTCCATGGCTTGGTCTCCTCTCTCAGGAGTTCATCTAGACAGTGGCAAGAGTACCTACGCTTTCCTTCATCCACTGTGGTTGGACCTGTTCCTTGTCAGTCACATTCCCACCTGACAACATTACAGCGTGCTATTCTCTGGAAAACATTCTTTCCACAGTGGCTTGCAGCGGTGGCAGATGACCTCACTGCCTGTCAGCAAGGACAGTCTTTGTCTTCAGGTGTGGCAAGTGGCCCTCACCCTGGTTCTCCAGAGGCACTCTCTCACTGTTTGTCTAGACATTTTGGGCCTGTAATTGTAACCTTACCCAGTCAAAGCCAAGACGAGTCAGGAAGCATCCACCCTCTCTATTGGATTAAACAAGTTGCCCGGTACCAAGCTGACGAGAAGGGGGTAAGGTTTTATTAGCTTTGCTTTGTTTACATCAGGTACTGTATTTTCATATATGAGGATTTACATTAGTGTTCAAAAATGAGTTTCATATTATTTTTTTTTTATTTTGTGCAAACAAGAAGTGAATAAAATGATAATATACTGCATCAAACTATTTCTTTGTCAAGTTATCTGCCTTCAGATTTCACCACCATGGTTTTATCATCATCTTGGAAATGTGAAGAATTCTGGATATTAATTTTATGATTTCAATCTTAATGATTTAGAATCAAGTACATCTCTGTTTATTATACTGGACACATCTAAAATTTCTTTAGTAATATTTAAAACTTCAAAGTGTCCTAATTCTTTGAAACCTTTAAGACTAACATATAAGAATCACTGCAACTACCTTTGTTTTGTCTTATTGACAACATTGGTTTCCAAAGTTTTGAATGCTAGCGCGTACTTTTCTCATACTCATCAACAGGTGGAAGTGACTGTCATTTCTTTTGGGACCAAATGCCAAAGAGATGTTCTTCTCTCAGCACTTGACTCAGCTGGTCAGGCTGGCCATTGGCTGGTCTTGAACAACTGTCACCTGCTTGACCGTTGGGATGTCGAAGTGGTTTCTCAACTAAAACAACTGATGTCCTTCACAACAAAAGGTTGCTTTGCTCTTTATTATTATGCCTTTAACTGGAGACTTAATTATTGAGACTTAATTACCACTCTAGACTTGGTTAAATAATGGTAGAAAAAGATGTTTTTTGTGTTTCAAATGTTTTGAAGGGCAACTGGCAGGTCTGGAGACAGTAAAGGGGCTCAGATTGGTTGGAAGATGTGCAGAAAACCATGTGCACCCCAATTTCCGGTTGTGGTTTATAACAAAAGGCAATGCTCCACTTTCTGTTCCAGGTATTTGATTGTTTTCAACCGATTAGTCTTGTCATCGTGACTGCATTTTACCTTGATCTCACTATGGCCATTATAACAGCAGTTCTATGCTAATTCTACATGCGCATCAGTCTCAAAAGTGCTGTTAGCTTATTGCCATATTACACTGAAGTAAAATATAGAGAACGTTGCGGCAGTCGTGGGCTGGAGGTCAGGGATCCAGCCTCGTGACCGGATGGTCGTCGGTTCGATCCCCAGACCCGACAGCACATAACTGAGGTGTCCTTGAGCAAGACACCTAACCCCCAACTGCTCCCCGGGCGCTGCGGATTGGGCTGCCCACCGCTCCGGGCAAGTGTGCTCACTGCCCCCTAGTGTGTGTGTGCTCACTAGTGTGTATGTGGTGTTTCACTTCACGGATGGGTTAAATGCGGAGGTGAAATTTCCCCATTGTGGGACTAATAAGGGTCACTTAATCTTACTCTGAAAAGAACCTCATTATGTTTTTTCCCAAACCTTCTTGCAGTATGAAAGTGACAGTTATGCTGCTGCTCTGTTTCCTAATGCAGCTGTAGTGAGGATTGATGCCTTGCACTTGGTGTGCGGCTCTCACTGGGACCTGAAGGATGAGCTGTGCTCCTCTCTGAGACAAGTTATATCCACAACTCTTCCAGCCACCTCATCTAGATACACCGTACAATTGGTAGAGCCTCTTATTCGCTGTGCTATTCTTCATTCTGTGTTGTTGCAGAGACAAAAGTTAAAGCATCTAGGACAAGGGAACCTTTATAACTGGTAAGAACCTTCCACAGTGAATGTTAAACAGTGAACAACAAAGAAAGAAATTAACTGCTCATTTTGTTGTTTCCTCAGGACTCAAGAGGACCTGCTTGCTTTGGTTGATGCTCAGGTTCATATTGCCCAACATTGCAGAGACCCCACTGGAGCACTGGAATACATAGCAGGTACTATTGGTTCAGTTGATTATGGTAGTCGGGTTATTCCACAAACTCTTAAAAAAAACAAATATTCAGTGTTTTCAGTTTTCCTTTTAGAAAATTACACCAATCCAAGTACAAGCTTAATCTAAAATATGTTTGTAGAGAATCTGCAAACTGATCTTAAGAGTGCTCCCTACGAAATTTGGATAAATCAGCCGGGCATAAAGGGAACGCTGCGTGTATTTACTTGAAGAGATTGACTCCGTGAACTGCGGTTAAAGTTTTAGTTTCATAAAACGATTGTAAGCTATTTTTCTTCATATTCATCAGATCACACAGCCTTCTTAAAGCATTAAGAAGAGCATTACTCTTTCTTTCTATAGCTTACTTGATATATGGTGGTCATGCGTCAGATTCTGCTGACTTAGAGGTTGTGGAGGCAGTGTGCAGAGTTTGCCTACGACCAGCACCTCTCATGTGGGGAAGTGGCCCTCACACGCTTTCAGAAATGATCATGACAGGATATTCTGGTATGAAAACTCATTTGCAGTACTAACCTTTGAGAGAAACTTCAGAAACTGAGTTTAATTAATTTTCTTCATGTTTTCAGATGAGAAGGATCTACTGAAAGGTCTGGAGCAGCGTGTTCAAACCACACTGAGCAGTAATGAGTCTGGTGCACTAGGCTTCAGTGCATTTATGACAAATGAAATGGTGAAAGTAAGAAGTCACAGACTCGGCATCCTGCTCCTTCAGTCCCAAGGCAGCTTCTCAGCTGTCAGAGGCGCAGCCGTCTTGAATCACATCCCAAAGTTCCCAGACTACAAAAAGGCTCAGGAAAGATTACAAGCTTTACACGACGAGATGAGCTACAGAGAGGGGAGCAAAGGCACGTGTGAGGGAACGGTGTCATTAAGCCCCTTGCGTACTTTCCTTCAAACCGAGTGGGAGCACCTTACAGAGGTGGTGTCCTCATTTCTCAACACTTTTCAGCCATCCTGTGTCCCCTCTGCTCCTTCCTATGTTACATCATCCACTATTTCAAAGCTGGAGACTCGAGCGCATTTGCTCAGAACGTATCAGTCGCTGGAACCCAGTGGTTCATGTCATGTCTACTGCTTATCTGCCTTTGCTAACCCCCGTGGCTTTCTGGCAGCCCTGATCAGGGAGACTGTCCACATCAGGCAGCGAGATGTCAGCCACTTTTCGCTGCATTTTCAGGTAAATTGTCAACACCAGAACAGGTTTGCAATGCTTTTCATTCCAAATTTCAACATTCCCACAAGGAATTCCCATAAGGGAACTCAGTTGCTCCAAGAGGGCATGAATGAAAGAGGACCCGGGAAACATGGAACTTACATAGTACACTTTGTCTTTACATCTTCAGGTCCTAGATGCTGCACTATCTCCAGCCTCGATGCCTTCAAGCGGTATCTGCCTTTCTGGACTAGAGCTGCATGGAGCACTGTGGGATACAAGGCTTGGAGTTCTGCAGGACACCCTATCCTCTCAGCCTTGTCCTCTTCCTTATCTTTGGGTCAGAGCTCAAGAGAGAGGCACTGACAGTCCACACTCCTGTTCTATGCCTCTGTATAACTGTCCCCTGTACCTGGACAAGGACAATGAAGATGAAGCCTGGAGCCTCTCAGAAGTAAACATTGCCACGCATGTTCCCCTCATGACAAGATTAGAGCCAGCGCTTTGTACTCTGAGAAGAGTTCGATTAGTCAGCACACTCCAACACAGCACAGTCAAGTACTAACTTCATTCCACTCAAGGATTTTACATAAAAGTTTAATCAAAGTTTACATAAACCACGATGCTTAACATCTTACCAAAGTTCAAAACATTGCTTTAAAAGTCAGTTTTAAAAATACACATAATGGGAAACACACAAATGACTTTAATCTCAGTCTGATGAATTTACAGAACTCGTAGCGGTTTGAACAAACTTCGTATTCTGGCGAATCGTTCGGGCCAGCCTTAGAACATTTACGCAAAATGGAAGCATTATTTTCTACGTATCGTCACACTGTGCATCTCACATGACCTCACCGCGGCCTTTTGTTTGTGCTCCCTGTTCTGTCTGCATCCTAGTTTTCAGTGTAACCTATCGTTTCTTGTACAGACAGGGTTTGAGTTGAAGTCCTATTTTCTTCACGTTATCTGGAGCATTTTGTATCTTGATAAACTCAAAGCAGTAGAAGTGGGTGTTTTCTGTGTCCTGAGGATGGAATAAGAGCAAAAGGAATAAATGAACAATAAAATACTCAAAAAGCTACTAAAAGTACAAGCAACTAACTGTTTTAAGACGTGAGCTACACACGCTTATCAATCTAATGGTAGCAGCACACAGGAGGCCAAAGGTTCCAATATTGCTGTAGATTCATTTCCCTCTGCATTCTCTGTGAAGCAGCCACTGACTCCTTGTTCATTTAGCTTCCTTCATGAGCTACACCTACAGCGCCTTTACCTGTGATTATCACATTTTTTAATTCATGCTTTAACGTTTCACAAAAGTTTTGGTGGTAATAGTAATTTAACTGTCCATGAAATTCGTCAAATGCTTGAAAATCAATCTACAGCAACTCACAGCTGCAAAAAAGTCTGGCCTTACCTTACTGACCAGCTTAAAGCCCAGACGTGACAGTGCTCCAACGAATGGGCGTATATCTTCAAACCTGCTCGCAACTTCTGCAATTTTGAGAACACCCCTTCAAAGGATGACAAAAGGAAAAAGAAAATCATCATTTTCACATTTTAGATACTTCTTCTTTACCGATACTGAAACCTTGAGCCAACAGATGCCTCTGATAAAAACCCTGATAAAATGACTCAAACACTCTACGTCCATATCCCTACTGTTATCACATAACGGCATGCGGTTATAGTGAAATTATGACATGACCTGTTTAATGTTTTGTAGTGCTTACAAGCAACAGGTCGACGTGATGATGTGTTATTTCTGTAACATGTGTTTGCAGAAATGGTTTCGGCCGTGACGGCTGTCTTTTCAGGTGTCGTAGTGCCGGTGTTGGGCTTCCATTATCACAACGCCCATCGTGTTCTCTCTGCTCTGAACCGTCAACATACGAAGTGTTTGTGTCAAATGGGACCTGCACTGTGTTTAACCTTAACTGTCCTCCCTTTAAACTTGAGACGGGAGATTCAGCCACAGCCTTTAGCTAGTTGTAAAGATCACACATTAATCCGTATATCTATAGAAATGAAAATTATGAGTTTCATTTGATTAAAGTGATCAAAGAACAAATTACCCATCCACCAGGACTCTGTTTGCCTCGGCCAAAAAGTCACCAAGGTTGGTCCCCATGAGGGAGAGACAGAAGACGGCAATATCCACTGTGGAATCTGCAAGTGGTACCTGTGAAGGGACAAATGAATAGGAACCCATATCATCAGATAAACCTTCATTTGAGAAGCTTCCGACACACCACGACTCACAATACAATGCATAAAACACTGCACCAGGTAAATATTAAGATTACTGGTAGAGAGTACTAATATTGAAATTTCAGGACATTTTAATCTGATCTAAAATTCCACAGGATGTGTTTCATGAGTCTTCAGATTCTGAACAATGAAGCCCTGGAGGGATGTGAAGTTTAGCGTTCTTCACCGTGAGCACAAGCATACGAGAATTAATCATCTTAATCGTGATCTACACCAATAAGCAATCCGAGTTCTCTACGCACTCTTAGTTTTAACTATGGTAAATTTGGTCTTAATCTAGGAAAAACACCCAATACAAACGTCAAAACATGATTCCACGTTAGCAAAATTTGACAGCACTTCTGTGTCTAAACAATATTTAGTAAAAATAGCGTTGAAGCTGACTCACGTGGGCCATATCACAGGCAGTGACCAGGTCACAGACAGGGGCCAAATCAAAGCAGTGCACTTTATTCTTTACACTCAGTGCGATCTTGCAGTCTCCACAGCCGAAGTCGGCTACAACCAAAGATGCTGGTCTGCAAAATCATTTTAAAAAGGACAAATAGTGTTTAACCACTTTACACTCGGGAGAAAGATCAGCATTAAACATTCTCTGGAATTACGAACAGAAGCAATGTGTCTCACTTCTGTCGAATGTAGGAGATGACGGAGTCCACAGGGTTCGCAGGCCAGCGTCTCACTTGTTCTGTGTAGCCCTTGTGGTAAATCCCAATGGCGTCAGGATCCTGCTTAAACATGCGTTTGGCCTCACCGCTGGTCGAGGTGTAGAGCAGTTCGTTGATGTAGCGGAATCGAGCGGATTCTAATCGCTTCTCCATCCGTGCCCTTAGTGCAGTGGAGCGGTCGGTAGAACTCTTCCTCTCCTCTTTACTTCTTTCTCGTTTGTCGTCTGTTAATTCCGCGCTGCCGTCAGTGACCTGGCCCTTTAACTTCTGTGTGGGGGCCTGAGAATCTTCATCCTGTTTGACTGGCTTTTGTTTCTCACCTTGTTCTGTATTTGCTGTACTGGGCTGTTTGCAGACGGACTCCTCTCCCACGCGTTCTTCATCTTTCCTCTTCTTTTTCTTTATTTTTGTGGCCTTGTCTTTCTCAAGAGTCTGTGGATTTACAGGGACAACAGAGTCACTATTCTGTCTGGACATCATTTTCGCAGATGACCGCTCATCAGGTTTTTTCTCCTCTTCTGAGGACGCTTGTATTCGCTCCAACTTCTCTTCATTCTCTCTAACCATCGCAACTCCGTTTGGATTCTGACGGTATTTATTCTTGCACCGTCTTTTGCTCTTCACTTTGTTCCTCCACTGTTTGCGAGTCAGCTTGTTCTCTGTGGTGTCTTCACTGCCTTTCTGTGGTCCTTCAGCATTCACATCTCCTCCCGACTCATGGGAAGTCCTGGAACCTGTAGAGGGAAACAGTTCGTCAGTGCAGGATAACAACTGGAAAAATGGGCCGTGGCTGATGTGCCGATTCTGACCTTGTTGCTTTGGTTTTAGCTTTGTCTTTCGCTTCTTCACGCGCGTTTCTGAGGCCTCCACTTCCTCAGGCTGCTCTCCTTCAGTAACAGCACCAGAGATTTTCTTCCGTTTTTTGGGCTTTTTCTTCTTTTTATGTCCGGGCGCAGGTGCTTTCTCCACTTCCTCATCACTGCTGTCAGGATCTCTTATACCGTCCCAGTTTGGCACTGACCCCAAGGTCCGGAGAGTTTGCCTAAGGCAGCGCTTGCTGATCGCCTTGGTCTGTTTAGGGGATCAATGAAAATCATAAAAATGCAAACACTTATTAAACATCTATTTTTCCCGCTGTCAGCTGATTAGATTGAACTAAATTGTACCTTCACTAATTGGTCATTTTATCAGGTACATCTACCATCTGGTTGCATCTGCTGGCCTCTCTACCTCGTCCAACACTGACGCCAAACGGACAAGCCAATTCAGTGCTTATCAAAATAAAAAACTTTGTCCGCCGTCGTCTCAGTTATGTAATATTTTCAGTAAAACAATTTTCCCCAACTTTGTAAATATTTATTTTTATTTCTGTGCAAAATAACAATTACATTATTATTGTAGCTTATTATATCGTTATTGCGATATAATGTGACCGGGCGAAATATTTCATGCAAAAAAAAAATGACGCTATTTTTCATATCACTGCTTATGATATCAGTTTTTCAACAGCTCATTATTTGACCTTTCTGTGAATATTGGGGGGAAAACTGAACAAGCTTCCAATCTCAGCTCCTCTGAAGACTTTAAATGATGGGACATCCCCTTTATTACGTAATTTAATATGAAACTAAACTATTTTAATGGCTAAATCAGTCAGTTTGACAATGGACAGCAAAACTCAAGGACAATGATAAATTATATTTTTCATGTGTTCATACTAAAATCATTAGAGTGTGTTTAATTTCTACATGTACTATTAATGTGAAAACACACCTGAGCATATTGGAGCTGCTTGTCTGAAATTTTGTTTAGTCTTTTTTGAGATTTTGTTTATGTGGACATGCAAAAATGCCAACATTCCTAAAATACACATAAAAATATTTGTTCTCCACTTGTATAAAAAACATGCCTGTACTATATTAACAGTGAACTCATATATTCATATATCGCTGCTGTCGGGAGAAAACCTCGCATCTCCGTTTTTCAGTTTTTGACATATATTGAAAATGCCTGTTGGCCTCGCCACTGTGTGTATATTTCATGATGACCGGACCAGAAGAAAAAGTTCTGGTTCCATTGACTTCCATTAAAAGTAGAGCAGTTTTTTCCTTCTCCTGTAAAGTTTCCATTAGAAGATGAGAGGTTTTCATCCGACAGCAGGGGGAGGGATGAACACGGACCACCGCAGGACCACCGCCACCGGGGTGGTGGGCCACCCTCAGCCCAGCTATGACCCCAGTATGTAAGCAGTGCACTGCTGCTGCCTCTCAGCCACCGCGGCGTTAAGACCACACACCTCAGTGCTGCTGCAGGTCTGAGGATAGTTTACCATCAGAAAGTGCCCAGCCAACAGTGGTGGTCAGAAACTGACCCTTAACGAAGAGGCTCAGCACAAACTGCACTGAAAGGACGAACTACAGGCTGTAAACCGGCGTGTCGCCATGAGGACGGAGGAAATGCACCAAACGCGTCGGGCACAAATGACCAGTGTTAAAATGACCAGTGTGAGCAAAGTAAAGGGTCAGTTACCTGCCCAACGACTGCCTTACTCTTCAGTCCAGCAGGAGGGTCCGGTTCTTCAGCCGACTGGCCGTCCGCCCACTCCTCCTCCTCGGCGAACATGTTAGTGGAGACCCGGTTACACAGAACCCGGTCAGCTCGGAGTCACACAGGGGACGGACACCACACCGGTACGGTCAGTGCTAAAGGCTGGCAGGCTTGACCGAAACCGTTCCACCTTAAATGATGAAACGCTAGAATGTAACTGCTGTTCCTTTTAAGGTGGAACGGGAAGATGCGAGCGAGCTGGCGAAGCCTCCTCGTTTGACTGAAGTATCTCGGCTGTAAGTTCGCGGACGACCCTGTCCGGCCACTGCCCGCAGTGAAGGCCAGCCGCTCTGGGGGCCGGAAAACCGTCCTCTGGTCAGACGACGCACACGCGGACCACACGCGGACTCATGGCATCGTTTCTTCGTCGTACAGCAGGCTGGACCAGCTGACTGTAGCGCCACCTGCTGCACCAGCGGGTTTAAACACGCCGGGGCTGAACGGACAGCGCGGCCGAGCTCAGCGCGTCTCTGCGGTCCGAGCCGACGCGCCCGCGCCGCTGAGGAAGGTAGAAAGGCTCGGTTCCTCATCAGCTCCCGGTTTCACTCCGCTGGGTCTCATTCTGTCGCTTTTCCAGCTCTTTATGGGGGCAACACTGTTTTACTGAATGACGCTCAAATCAACAGCACATTAAAACGGATTAATCTCAACATCTCGCGATATTCTCAGATTAGACAAAGCCCATTTATATGACACCCAAACCAAAATCCAACAGCAACGGCAAAGATGATATTTATTTATTTACGTAACATTTTCGACACACTTAAAAAGCGAAAACCAGAAAAAGACCAAGAACAGATGATGAAAATAAATGAAAGAAATTCAAATAAAACATCATTCAAATGAACGGTCACTCTGTTATTATGCAGCTCTTAGTGGAGAAGCCTTGTTTGAGTCCGATTTGCACCCTCTGAACAAACAGTCATAACTCAGGAAATGTTCACTCTATCGCTTAACCGGGTAGATGGTGTGAGATGAGACCCCTTGAGGATTATTTAGGTGTAATGTTGTGTGTATTGAGGAGAAAATGTCTGAGTTATGACGAGTTAAACAGAGAAAATCCTGAAATAAGCAGATTCTGATTCTGAGAAATTTACATGGGAGTGAATGGGGCAGTTTTCTGGGCCTAGTGCCAAACAAATGCTCATAACTCTAAAGCTTATTGATAAAGTGATGAGATATTTTGAGGTTTCAGAAAGGACGAGTTTCTCTACCATTTAAAACTGGAATGGAGTTTCTGGGTTAAAGTTTAAGGATTTTAAAGCCGATTCCCTGCGTGATCGGCTGTGTCTGAGACTGAGTGGCCTGCTGTGACGTCATCGGGGTCAGTTATAATCTGAAGCTCTGAACTTTCCGCCGTTCATTTCTTATGGGAGGTTTTTAATTTTTAAACTTAATTTTATTAAAAACTACCAATCCAATCAACTCCAAACATACAGAGCACAAGTCACAGCGCCGAGACCTTCAGAACGCAGTTTGAACAGAGTCTGTACGTTAAGCGGCTCGGGCTGCATTAATCACAGAAAAGTGTGGAAGAAGAAGTGAGATAACAATAGAGATAACTATAGAGATGACAGTAGAGATGACAGTAGAGATGACAGTAGAGCTTCTTCAAGCTCTCTAATAATAACGAGATGGGTAAAACGGAGAAGAAAGTGCTTCTAAAATGTCAAATGATATAACATTTATAAACTTCAGTAAACCGCCGTTTTAGTTTTAGTTGCTAACTGAGGACACTTCATTGTCTTGGCACTGAATATTCCCGCATTCCCGCATTAGCGGAACAAAGGAAAGACGAGAGAAAACAGTGCTGCACTTCCTCGTCGAGTTCAGTAGGGGGCGGTATGTACTACACTGAGTTCAAAGTCGACGGTTTAGGCCAGAGGAAGAACGAAAGCAAGAAGACAGCGAAGTGGAGGAAAGAGGAGCGTCTTCATATCTAAACATCGCACTGAGAGCGGCGTCCTGCGCCGGTGAGCTCCCGCCATGGCCTCCCAGCCGCCGCCGCAGGCGGTGTCGACCAACCCCGCAGCGCACCAGGCGGCGGTCCTGCAGCCCCAGCAGCCGCCGCTCGGCCCTCAGCAGCAGCAGCAGCAGCAGCAGCAGCAGGACTTCGACCCGGTCCACAGGTTTAAGATGCTGATCCCGCAGCTGAAGGAGAGCCTGCAGGTCTGTCCGGCGGCTGTGTGAGATAAACCCCGCCGTGCTGTGGGGACAGTCCGGCGCCTCTTCGAATCGCTCCGCTCCACCTTTAGCGCTCGCGCTGCGGCATTTAAGGTGGGACGGGGCGGTTCGAGCAGTTTGCCGGCTTCAGTTTCTTCGCTGGCCCGCGTCCCGTCGCGCGCGCCGCCGGCTGCCCCGCCTTCACTGCTTTCTTGTCTGTTCGCCTTTCAGAGCGTCATGAGCGTCGCGTCGCAGAACTTCGCCCACAACACGTCCATCGACAACGGAGTGTAAGTTCACGCGGCGCACGCGCGCTTCCGGTGCCGAATCCCATTCGGGTCCCCTTTGATAAACCAGGCGCGCGCGTTCGCTGGACAGATAGCGCAGCGAGCGACGCCGGAACTACGGAAAGCGAAAAGGCTGCTGAGCTCACCCAAGTCGGCGAGTCGTGACCGAGACTCTGTGCTCAGTGATTTCGGTTGGACTGGACGCAGACCGGCGCGCGGATAACGGCCTGTTTGCTGCCCACTGTCCAGCACAGCTGCCGTACAAAAAGTGTTTGGACCTTTTTCGCTTTCCGTAGTTCCAGTGTTGCTTAGTGGCGGTGTCTGTTCGGTGAACGCGCGCGCCCGAGGACCTGACCTGTCATAGGGAGCCTGATTTTGAAGGGGCACTGAATCGGATGCAACGCCGGCTCAGGTTGTCGGTTGGCCTAGTTATCTAACATGTTATTAAAGGGGATTAAAGGTCTGATTTCAGGCATCAGACATCAAACTGTTTAACAATCAGCACATCTGGTTCTCATCACCACCACCCACTCAAAAGATTATCTAGAACGGAGCGTCTCACGTTAACGGAATTATGCAGGGAAATCGGTGGAATTTCCTCCATGAGAATGTAAATTAACTTGAGCTCAATCTAAGTACTTGATGGACGTCACTATATAGGGAGCAGGTAGCCATTGGAGATTCACCCACTTATCCTAGCTTCAAAGGTTGATTGGATGTCCTAATCCAGGGGTCTCTGTGGCAGAATAAGTGTTTTGGTTATTAATCGCTGGATGATCATAAGTAATACACTGCCTGTCCAGAAGTTTCCACCCTTCTCTTCATAGTTTGATTTCAGAAGAAACGCTCTACAAATATTTGGACAGGCAGTGCATTGGGTTTTGTGCCAATATTGCATGAATTATAATTTTTCATTTTAATGTTTTCCTATAAATTGAATATTTTTTTAATTTCAGTTGAATTTCATTTTTTAAACACCTTTGTCTTAAAAAGATTTGAGTCCTTGTTTCTTATATACCCCCAAACTGAATAGGAATGCACGCATGTATATCGATGGCGCGGACTTAACAGCTGCAAATGTGACAAACCAGCAATGCATGTGGGTAAAAATGTAACATTCACCTGTCACTGGTTCGCATCACACACGGATCATGAATATATAAATGTGAAGCCACAGTTAGAAACTGATAGACATTTCTAGAGTTTCCCTTGGTTCTGAGTTTGTAGTAGATATAAAAGTCAAGCCCCTTTTCATCCTCAGAAAAAGTAACGATGGCACAGTTCAGCGATTCGACAAGAGTTTAGAAGAGTTCTACGCCCTCTGTGATCAGCTGGAGCTCTGTTTGGTAAGCACTTCACATTTGTTATTTTATTTTATTTTAACCATAAAACAGGATATACGCTTTTTTCTGACCCTTTAATGTGATGTGCCAGTAAATTGTGCTTGTGATGTCACAGCACGTGATTAATGACTAGTCTTTCAGCTGTATGGTGGGCAGTGGTAGCAATACATGTTGCTGAAACTCATCAACTCAGTAATTAAGAGGGGCGTCTAAATACTTTTAGCCATATTATGTAGATCAGTTTGGACTTTTTAAGAAACCCCAACCAGTGAGTTACTTCTACAGCAGTGAGGAACTATAGCTCAGTTCATTAGTACATCACTTGTATGTCCAAGTCAGTTTCACAGCTCAAGTCCTGGACGGCCAGTGTCCAGTACAGTTGGTAGCCGTCACCCTTGCTACACCACCCCTGATCTAGGTAACATGCTTTACTTAGTCTTTTTGCTAACGCTTTGTTTGGTCCTCTGTAGCGGCTCGCCCACGAATGCCTCTCCCAGAGCATCGACAGCGCCAAACACTCTCCAAACCTGGTGCCTACAGCTACCAAGCCAGACACCGTGCAGACAGAATCTCTGTCGTATTCTCAGTATCTCAGCATGATAAAGTCCCAGATTTCCTGCGCTAAAGACATCCACAATGCTCTTCTGGAATGTTCCAAGAAGATTGCTGGAAAGACGCAACAAGCGATTCTGTAAAGGAGCTAAATACTGTTAGCAACTTCATGAGAGTCGACATGGTTTTAGGTGGAATCTGTATATAAACACCAAATAAAGACACTGAATATTGCCGTATGTAATGAATATGAATATTGCTGTATGTAATGCTGAACGTATAATAAACGCTCATGCTTTCGGTAGACGTTATGGTGTTGGTCTGTATCAGAAATATGTTGTAATATATCCGTGAATATATTACTGACCAGAGAGTTGGTCTGAAGCACTGAGAGGAGTGTTCTAACGACGCTACAGCCGGTCACGCTGCAGAACAGATTCGTGACGTTTTGTGTTGCAGTTCTGCAGGAATCTGAGTGCTTTTTGTTTGTTTTAAATCCTACAAAGATTTTACCCCTGGATTTCTTTTGAACTGGTTCAGGTGTGTGGGGGTGTGGCCGTCTGCACTGCACCTTATGGACAGGCCCCCTGAGCTACAGTCCATTTAGCACTGACTTTGGCGAGGAAGGCAAGTTTCCCCTGATGTGCTGCTGAAGGACTCAGGGGGACTGAAAGTGCTAGAAGTGACTGGCTGCTATAAATAATGAAAATACAGCACTAAATGTCAGGAAACGTGTGGACGCTCTACAGAAACACTGCCAAGAGGGCAAAACCACATCTGTGATGGCGAAGTTGGCATAGCTAACAAATACGCCTCAACTACTAGAAAGACTGCTCACCTTGGAAGTCGGGTTTATACTGGATTCCTATGGATATTCATGTTTAACCCACATATTGCTCACAAGGAGCTTCCTATAAACTCAAAAGTACCAGATCTTTCCACTTCCCAAAAGACTTGATCTGGAATATCTGCTTTAAAATGCCGGCGCGGTTTAAAGATGCAGAACATTCATAGAGATGAGGATCCTTTATCAAACGTACAGCTGGGTTTACAAAATTTACAAGGCTTTTTTTTGGGGACTTTTGGGAATCCATGCAAGTTCATCTTTTTGGATCTGATGGCATCCTAAAAGCTCTCCCAAGTGGAGGGGAGTGCATTGTCCCAGCATTGGTAAGGTTCTCATATGGGGCGGTAAGAGTGCTCAATACGAGGGGAACTTTTCACAACTTTCCAACAAGGACACTGCTGCGTTCTTAAGGAGAATCAAGGAGAAATGTGACCATATGTCATGAACTTGTGCACTTAATACTAAGGGTCAGTGCAGTACTTAAAAGTAGTGGACATACCGTCGTTCCTTTTTTGTTGGATTTAGTCAATTGTGTACCATTTCTTGTAAGCCTTGATTTAAAGTTGTATAATTTCTTTATTTTAAAGATAAAAATAATTCCATTTTTATTAAATATGTGTAATACACTGGAATTTTGCCATCCCTCCCTGAATTTGTTTCACTTAGAAACAAATGTTTGTATTTTGGGGGTTTTGGGGGGGCCACTTATTTATTCTAATTACTGTATCTGAACATGTTTACTAACCAAGTTCATCACTTCATGACTGCAGTTTATCCACACTTGCTCAGTGTAATCACACTTGCATAATGATACACACACAAGCTCTTTCTGCAGGTTTTAATGCATATTGGCTTTAGTAGCATCTTCAAAGTAAAAAAGACAGAGCGTCCAGGAGTTTGTCACCCTTTTTAGAACAAAAGGTGATCTATTATCTCCATGATTTCCACAAGATAGTATCCAGAGCTGGACTGTAGGTCTGAAGGACGTTCACACCTCTTAATACAAATAAAGATCATTCGTACATTCCTCATCACCACGTCACGTCTCATCTCACCAAGAAATAGCCTTAAAACGTTATACTTCATAGGATTCAGCTGCAGCTTTGCTTTCGAGCTTCCAAACGGAAACGATAAGCTGAATCTGGGCAACATGCCGGGCATAAGCCAAGGCCTTGTACTCTTCTTGAGAAAAGTCGGTGCTGAGGCTTCCGTTGTGTCCTGGTCTGAATTTGCTAACTAAGATAGAAACCTTGTAATTTGAACACGGCTGCCGTATTAACGCCAGGGGGAACGTGGCGGACGGTTGGGCTGATTTGGTCCAATGTATTTCAAGGGAGTGTATTTGGGCTTTTCAATCACCTCCAACCCAAGATATGGCTGCAAGGCGTCTGGAACCCGTACCGTTCCTTCCTGAAAGAAAGCAGTAAATATCTTACTTTTCCCAGAGGTTTTGCTAAGCTGTAGTCCTGGAGCAGCAAAATAAAAGACAAAGACAGAACCATTAAGGTACATTAGCTAAAACACAGGAAAGTCCACCAACCTTTCTAAATACTGCCTGATTAAATGGTTAGGATGTAAAGGTTATTCAGAGTGGTTTGATGTGAGATGCAGTGCTCATGAGAAACTTGGGGTCAGAACCGTCCTGGTGCTGGTGAAAGGAAGGAATCAGTCCCAAGTGCTCAAGCCTCTAAAAGCCACGTCACGAAATGCTCTTTTAGGAGGTGGATATCAGCACGCTGCCTCATGTCTGCGGCATTATGCTATGGCAGTTCAGAGAAGGGTTTGGTTTAAAATACATTTTAATCCATTTCTAAGGGACATGAGATGAACATAAGCTGGGATTATCTGTACTGTTCGTTTTATAGAAGGTAAAGGGCAGCGGACTGAGAAACGGGCGGGACTGATGTGGAGCGTGTGGCTGGGACTACAATCACAAAGAAATGCAAGTAAATATTTCATGACCCCACCATCCTGTCCAAATGGGCTTAGGCCAAGTAAACTTCTCCACAGGACACCACGTCGTATCACGGCACCCTGAATAACTGTTTACATCTCAACAAAAAATCATGCAAAAAAAAAAAAAAATCAATCCCTTTCAAATACAGTCTTGTTGCTTGGCTAATATTTAATGGTTAGTGTCATTAGGTTCTCTGTATATTTGCACAAATACAAAAATGACACTACATTATTACAGCCTCTGCAATTATCATGCTACACTGCCTATTACAGAGAACAACTGCAATTAATGTGTGATAAATATGACAAACAAACTAAAAGCTTTATATGAATTTTAGTCTCAAAGTGAGTGCAAGAAGAGCGAAAACCCCACCTTTGTTTGATGAGTCTCCAAAAGTGCAATAATAGTGCGTGGAATAGCACAAGCTGTAGCGTTCACCTGGCAGTGGACAGACAGTGTTGGTTAGTAGCTGGCGGCTGGTCTGTAACAGCGCAGTAACCTTTCTTTGATGTAGGCACTGATATGGGAATTCTGGGTGAACGCCAATATTTTTCATGTACGTTTCTGCTGGTGCTGATACGTAAATATCTAACATTTAGTAAAATAATAAATGCAGACGTTCTAGTGCAGTAACCCAGCGCCACCACCAACGTTCTGCTCTTCTGGAGCACAAAAAATACGTCAATCACATCTGTTTGAAATATCAGCCACATCTAAACATCTGCCGATATCATTTTTCCACCAGAAATATGTTAATACTGAAGAACGTTACGGTGAAGAGCTTTTATAAGTATTAATCTTGACCAGACAGCATCATGCAGAGCAGCTGAGGTCTGTCGGGGCAGCTAGTGGAATCCACTCACCGTGTGGGCGTACTTCAGACTGCCATCTCCTCTCTCGTAGAAGATATTAAGCCGCCGGCTTTGATAGTCAGTGCAGTTTGATGCACTGGAGATCTAATAAAGAATTATGATGATGAGCAATGTAGCGAAGACCAAACAACACAATCAAACATCTGCTACATCTCATTCCAGGGAGGAGTTCTAGACAAGGTTTCACAGAACAATTAAGGAGAGAGAGAAATGTTAGCGACTATCCTGTACATCACCGATTTTCACGACCTTCTAGACTACGCTGTCCCAGTCCAAGCTAACAACTCGCTGCAGAGATTATACTCTGAGAAGTGAATATCTGAGGAAGATGAAACTTGGACCTGCAATTCTAATATAAAACACTCAGAAGTGTTGAACTCATTCAAACCGTGTTCAGCGCAGCGCTTACTAATGCAGCTGTAATGCACTTAGGACTATTTCTGGAAAGCACCAGACAGCTTAGTAATACATTCACTCTAAGCTGTTGAATAACTGAACCGCTGTGCTGACCTCGCCAAAGCTACCGCGGCCTGGCATCCAAGCTTCAATATCATACTTCCTGAAGGCTGGTGGTCCCAGCTCTTCTGTGGGCATGTCCAGAACCCTAAGAAGGAAGTAATAAAATAACAGACTTTAACAAAACAACCCACTGCTTATAAGAAATCTAATTGTTTTTATCACATGAAAAGCAATTATACATATACATATATATATATATATATATATATATATATATATATATATATATATATATATATATATATATATATATATATATATATATATATATACACATACACACACACACACACACATATATATGTTCAAAAAAATCTAAAATCATTTTAATTATATTATATAATTATATATATTTGCACAAGCAATCAATTTGGATCCATCACTCACAGATATTGCGTGTTAATTAGTTTTTGTTTTTTTAAATCATAACTGGGACAAGTCTATGTAGCATTTCTGGGCTGGGACATTAATGTCATAAACGGACTGATTAAGAACCACAATGGATTAAAACGCTCGATTTATGCATCAAACTGTGAATGTCCCAAGATAAGTAATACCAAGATCAAAGAATGGTTTTGTAAGAGAAGCAAGTTTTCACTCTGGGCGGGGGGCTAACTGCATTCTGAACAGCATTCTAACGGGGTATCCCACCTCTGCCCCCAACACAATACAGCAGCAGTTCACGGTCAGTGCGTGGCAAATCCACAGATATTCCAAGTATTCCATTTTCACAGGAAAATCAGAACTAAGCCAATGTTCCTGGACCATGACGAGAGCCACGTTCTGAAATCATAGAACGTAGAACTGCAGGAACTGCCATGAGAGCTAAACGGTCTACAAATGACATCCATCTCGAGTGATCTGATCCTATAACTGTTCACACCTGGCACTTCTATGCGTCTCAAAGGAACCTCCAATGACGGGATTTCATGACTGGAGGACAGGTGCCACCTATATTTACTACGTCAGTCTCGCTGCGTTTGTTGTCATGACTGAAAAGGCTCTTACAAACATTTAGACCACACGACCAGCTAACGTGACTTATAAAGAAATGAGAGAGGAGGTCAGACGGTGATTCAGATAAAAGACTGAATAAATCTATGAACAAAAAGCCAACTAATGCCAGCAAAAGCCAAACTGACATCTACACATTTTCACACGTACACTTCACACACCTGTAATGGAGCTTGAGGGAGGAGAAAATCTCCTTCTGTAACGACACGAATTCATCTAACAGCTGAGAACTCTCCTCACCCGTCTCATCTGCCGTCACACCAAACATCTCCACCTGCACAAAGAAAGAAAACGAGCTGACTCCGACTCGCCACGCACAAGTTTCCTTTATATTTAGACACTCTGTCCACAGCGATTCACAAAAACAGTAGAAGGCGAAGTCATGAAGTACACAGAGTCAGAAAGGGTTCGAAACCTAACACGACTTGTTTAAGGTTGATCCAGTCTGAGTTTACATTTACACGAGCAACAGCACAGCATGAGCAACAACCCGGCGTTATTTAGGCAAAAGAGACGAAAAACTCTGATCACCATTAAAGCAAAGAATGTTCTGTCAATTCTGTTTGAGCTACCAGATGCAGACTGACCAGCACTGCGCTGAGTGGCCGTCCTGCCTATCCAGAGAGGGCGAGAACATGCTCTCTTGGACTCCCAGCTATGGATGGATGTGGCATCTTTACGGATTAAATCCGTAATCTCCTGCTGATAGGGTCTAACCAAACGTTTAACCAGTGTTAACCCTGTGGCTTCTGATTACCTTGTTAAAGTGATGAACCCTGTAGAGCCCCCAAGTCTCTCGGCCAGTGTCCGTTTCTGCTCGGTAACACGTGCTACTGCAAACTGTCCTTAAAGATTGAAGTACAACACAGAAAGATGGAAAACCGTCTCAAACAAAGCTGCTCCATTTTAAACAAAGCAAAGTGTAGAACACGCGCTGTAGAATTCAGGGTGTGATGTGTGGAGAAACGTTGGGCCGTCTGGACATAAAGTTCTCTTACCTGACAGGCACATCCGTTAAATTTACAGCATGGTCCATGAAGTAACCTTAGATACGAGATCAAGAAAACCTTCTATTAACATTCATTGTTTTGGTCATGTTTTGTGTTAATGTCGTTATTATGTTTTAGCAAATCATTCAGGTAATTTGACACATCATATTTCAGCCACATCACAGTACATAGTTGGAGCCATTTCTGGATGTTGTAGATACGCTATATTTCCAAAAGTATTTAGTCACACATCCAAATCACTGAATCCAGGTGTTCCAGTCTCTTCCATGGCCACAGGTGTATAAAGCCGAGCCCCTAGGCCTGCAGACTGCTTCTACAGACATTAGTGAAAGAATGGGTCGCTCTCAGGAGCTCAGTGAATTCCAGCGTGGTACCGTGATCGGACGCCACCTGTGCAGCAAGTCCAGTCGTGAAATTTCCTCACTACTAAATATTCCACAGTCCACTGTCAGTGGGATTATAAAGTGGAAGGGATTGGGAACGACAGCAGCTCAGCCACGAAGTGGTCGGCCACGTAAAATGACAGAGCGGTCAGCGGATGCTGAGGGGCATAGTGCGCAGAGGTCACCGACTTTCTGCAGAGTCCATCACTACAGACCTCCAAACTTCATGTGGCCTTCAGATCAGCTCAAGAACAGCGTAGAGAGCTTCATGGAATGGGTTTCCATGGCCGAGCAGCTGCATCCAAGCCTTACATCACCAAGCGCAATGCAAAGCGTGGGAACAGTTTGGGGACGGCCCCTTCCTGTTCCAACATGACTGCCCACCAGTGCACAAAGCAGGTCCATAAAGACACGGATGAGCCAGTTTGGTGTGGAAGAACTTGACTGGCCTGCACAGAGTCCTGACCTCAACCCCACAGAACACCTTTGGGATGAATTAGAGTGGAGACTGTGAGCCAGGCCTTCTCGTCCAACATCAGTGTCTGACCTCACAAATGAGCTTCTGGAAGAACGGTCAAAAATTCCCATAAACACTCCTAACCCTTGTGGAAAGTCTTCCCAGAAGAGCTGAAGCTGTTATAGCTGCAAAGGGTGGGCCGACATCATATTAAACCCTATGGATTAAGAATGGGACGTCACTCTAGTTCATATGCGTGTGAAGCCAGACGACCGAATACTTTTGGAAATATAGTTTATATGGCTTCAACTTACCTTGCATTTGCACATGCAGCGACAAACTGTGGTTATATTCATTATAAAAGAGGCTGTTTCTTTTCAACACAGTGCCATATGAAGCACAGTTACAATACTGGTCTTCAGCCTTGCCCTTTACACACAGACACTCTGATTCTCTGAAGTTCCTTTTACACCCAATCATGACAGCATCATGTTACTTATTCACCTGTTTAAATGCGGCACGGTGTTTGATTGTTCCACAATGTTCCTAGTCATTTAAGTTAAGTGACTTTTTTGATCCCACAAACGGGGAAATTCCACCTCCGCATTTAACCCATCCATGAAGTGAAACACCACATACACACCAGTGAACACACACACACTAGGGGGCAGTGAGCACACTTGCCCGGAGCGGTGGGCAGCCCTATCCACGGCGCCCGGGGAGCAGTTGGGGGGTTAGGTGTCTTGCTCAAGGACACCTCAGTCATGGACTGTCGGCCCTGGGGATCGAACCAGCGACCTTCTGGTCACAGGGCCAGATCCCTAACCTCCAGCCCACGACTGCCCCAACGGCCTCAGTTCCAACTTTTTTGGAATATACAGCAGACATCAAATTTGGAATTAGTGCATATTTACAAATATCAATAAAGTTGACCATGTAAAATATGAAATCTCTCTTCTTTGTGCTGTTTTAAGTAAAATATATTTAAATACAGTTTACAAAATCATTGCTTTGCATTTTACCTACTGTCCCAACTTTTTTAGAATATGTTTGCACATCAGGGCCCTGCGTTTTAGAATATACAGCGTGCTGCGATGCCCTATTAAACAGCGTGTTTAGATTAGAGAAGATATAAAGCTTACAGACGTGGCTGCATCATTATCCAGACAATGTCTACAGATATTTTGCAGCTCTTCCTCACCTGCGATACCAACTTCCCCTGTGCCAGCCAAATTAAAGTCAGGGAAGCGGGCTGGGTCCAAAGAGTACACCTGTGAGCGATGAGCATGAGGCTGCATCCCACAGCCCTCCTGCACGGACAGACAAACACATGAGGTTATAGTGGGTTACAGGGATAAACGTAGCTGAGCTAGAACACAGAAATAGAACGTGCACTTCCTACAGACACTGGGAAACATCCAACATTAAGTCTGAGTGTATTTGAAATCAAACTAATCTGATTTGATGCTCCGAGCAATTTCACTGCCTAGTTCTTACAGAAGGCACAGCGCAGGTCAGTCGAAAAGAAACAGCGTTACTTACAAACACGACTCCTTTCAGCACATCTGGAACGACCATGGGGATAAAACCCTGCAAGTTACAAAGAAATACTATTTCAAGATGTGAGCTGTAACGGTCAGGTGTTGTTGGGATGATTGCCTGCAGTCACACCTGATTGGGGCTTAACTGGAAGATTTCTATTACGGCAAAACTAACAGCAAATGAAAGGGGCAGTCGTGGGCTGGAGGTCAGGGAACCAGCCTCATGACCAGAAGGTCGCTGGTTTGATCCCCAGAGCCGACAGCACATAACTGAGGTGTCCTTGAGCAAGACACCTAACCCCCAACTGCTCCCCGGGCGCTGCGGATAGGGCTGCCCACCGCTCCGGGCAAGTGTGCTCACTGCCCCCTAGTGTGTGTGCTCATTAGTGTGTATGTGGTGTTTCACTTCACGGATGGGTTAAATGTGGAGGTGGGATTTCCCCGTTGTGGGACTAATAAGGGTCACTTAATCTTAAAGCGTCTAAAGTTGCTCTGCAGTAAATAAAGATTTAGAGAGAGATGCTTATTTAAACACTATGCAGACATAATTTAAAAGCATTCTCTCACACATGCCTCACTTACCCTTTTCTGAAGGAGATCCAGAGCAAAGTTTTGCAAGGCAGTCTGAAGTCTGGCTCCTGCTGCCCGGAGATAGTACGATCTATGACCTGATACGTGGGCAAGGCGTCTATAAAAGAAGAGACATTTAGAATTCCCACAAAAAAATATTTGTGAATGAGCGATAGGGGGCGCATGTTACCGTTGTCTTATGATGTCCAGTCTCTCCCCAATTTCTAGGTGGCCTCGGGCTTTGAAATCAAACTCTATTTTAGAAACAATGACAGGAGTAAGAACACCACTGCAGACTGTATACCAACACACAGAAAACCCCAACAATTACACCGTCTCACATAAAACATACGGTCGGGACAAGCAAGACACTTGAGAGATATAATCTATTTTTTTTTACTTTTTTGCTGTTATTTTAATGATAAATAATATCTTTCAGTGCAAACATCATAAAGGATGAAGTACAGTTGTGTGATGTATAGTGAGATCGGGTGTTGTGGAAAAGGGAGTATCTGAATGCATTACATGTCCACTTTAGTTACCATACCAGCTTTCTGCCCAACCACTTCAACCACCCTTGCCTTGCTCTCATCTCCTACGGGCTGATGGGAAGAGAAATTAACATCTGTTGTCACATTAATCCCCTTCACACGTCATCAAAAATGAAGTACAACGTCATGCCTGCCGGAGTTTTTCTGCAACTAACAGCAACATTCACCTTCTACAAGGTACAAGAGAAACGTTGAGAGACCTCACGCCGCCCTCGCTTACCACATCTGGATGGGTCCTGTTGGGAAGCCTCAGGGCACGGCAGTAGTACTGCTGCTCCAGATCGCTCTGCTGAGGGTACAACTCATTCAGCCTGGCTCTGATCCCTCGGCCCTCTTCTCTGGCAGTCCTGTACTCTGCCAGCTGAAAGATTCAGGCAGAGGATCACGAACATGTCAGACATCATCTCAAAACCATGTGTACAACAGAAATGTTTTAGTTTTATTTTTCTTGGGACACCACAAAAACCCCGGGATTGAGAAAGGCCTATTTTGCGGGTCTATTTCTTTATATGGACTAGAAAGTTCAAAGTTTACACAAAACAGTGATGAAATTATGGGTTTCCGTGATTTGGGCCACTGAAACACCAAAGCTGCTGTCTGTCTGTGCAGATTAAAGAGCCCAAAGCATCTCGCAAACCAAAAGCCCTACTGGGGATTCATATTCAGACTGGAAACCAGCACGGCACTGCTTTCAAAACTATGTTCACAGCACTGCTCTTCCAAAAGATCAATGAATCGTAAACTTTACTTATATATAACTACAAGACTTTACAATTACAAAGATAAACTAACACACCCTCTCAAAGCAACGTTATGAGTTACGAATGGCATTTTTCTGCCATAACTTTTGCACAGGCTGCATTTTATGCTTTATTTTTCCCCCCAATATGTTAAGATCAGCAAATAAACAGTAATTGTGAAGACGCGGGTCCCCTGTAGAGAGAGACTGAACTTCTTTTCATTTGTAAAATTAACTTTTGATATAATTGTGTAACCCAAAATAGAAACAGCTGCTTTTGAAATTAACGAGTCGTATTGGCAAAGCAGGGTAAACGCTGCATCTGACGTTAGACACACGTTCAGCTTTTCAGCCAAACGAGGTGCATTAAAGCCTGAACTCACCTGGGCCAGGGCCTTCTTGTCATGCTGCTCCTGTAAGAGGAATAAACGAGGAACGTTTTACATTCTGACTTGGATTCTTTAGCATGGCTTAAACAAGTAAAGCAACTACAACTAAACCCTAATACAGGGTTTCTCAAACTCTGGGCCACAAAACACCCACTGGGCTTCGTACTTTGTGCCCAGGCCAATACTGAGGTGGGCCAGGGGTCCATAGTGGGCCTTTGATGTCATTCAGTCATAAAATCAGTTTAAAAAAAAAACCTGACTTAACAACAAAAAACAAATATGCGTCCAGCTACTGCTTGTTATCAGAGAACGTTCATCTATGGTTGAGCAAAATGAAATTCGCTCCCTACTGTTACAAAGTACTGACCATTTTTAATCCATAATCGCTCAGACGGCTACTGTAATATTTAAGAATAACCTTAAAAAGTTCCTATTTTTTGGAGTCTATACCGTCTAAAGCTCAGAGCTACTGCTCATCGTGCTCTAATACGCATCTAACGGTCGCTGTCGGTACGAGTCAGAGGACACGTCCACACCACAAACATCACAGAACATCAGCCGCAAATATAGAATATTGGTGTCCATGATTACTAATTATTGGCATTGGCCCTGAAAAAGCCACAGCGGTCAGCTCTGACAGTAAACGCGGCCACTCAGGACAAACAGGTTTAATGCAGCTACGTCTTCACTGGTCGGGTTTAGAAAAACGACTGAATGACCTTCAGCAGCAACAAAAACGTCCCAGTTAACACGAATCTAAACTGATACTGACCACAAGAGCTCGAACGGCAGCACTGACCACTTTCTTCTTTCCCTCCAGCTCCTCGATCTCCTTCTGCACCTCCAGCATCTGCTTCCAGACCGAAATCTGAGCAGAAAACAGCACAACTGAGACGTCCAGCCCCACAGTGCGTCCCCTCAGCCGCTCACCTCCACTTAATACATGACGACCTGAAGGGGTCAAGGTCACGGTTAGGGTCCTGGGGTCAGGGGACAATGAGGACCGAGAGGAATTCTCTTGACCTCAGCTCAGCTAGTACCACCCTTAAGCTACTGGAACAGGATTTGGGAATATAAGGTATGGCTATTTTATTTTTATGGAGATTTTCTGGAGGTCAGTTTTATTTATAATAGAGACCAAATTTCCTTAAAACGTGTTTAATGAAACGTGACCGTGGGGCCAAGTCGCCCCCTGCTGGCTCCTGGTGGCGTCCAGTGGTCAGTGTCGTTATTGTGCGCTTTGTCCGTGATGCAGTAAAACATTCCTTACGATAGTCTGGACGTCGGCCGGCCCCAGGTCTCCCCTCCTGTTCTGCAGGTCAGTTATCAGCCGGCCCGTCTCCCCGCACACCGGCCCCATGTCCAGCTGCGGCTTGTCGCTGTAGCCCTCCCTCACGTGCTCCCACAGGCTGCTCCTCACACTGCCGGACGAGCACGCTCGCCACGAGTTCTGTGCGTCGCGGACGCGACGCCCGGCCGCGGAGGCCAGGAGGGACAGCGCGGAGAACCTGCGGAACGCTCCCGCACAGGACGCCATGTCGCAGCGCAACCACGGAAGCCGCGCTGGGGACGGAACGAGCAGGACGGGTAGTTCGATTCAGTTTTGCGAACCGATTCTTTCGAACAGCCTGTTTAAAAGAATCGAACGCTTGGTTGACTCAAATAACAAAGCAGCCTACTGCGGGTTTTTGTACATTTGCAGGAAAAAGATCTTCTGCGTGGAGCTGAATCTGTAGGGAGCCTAAAAACACACATACAAACACCTTTCTCACATAAAAGCAGAGTCATTTCAAACCAGTGTTTCATTTAGAATTCTGTTTATGACGAGATATAAAACCATTCCGTTGAACGATCAATCGATAAAGAGACCGAGTTGCGCGGAAACGTGTAGAAGTGCGTGATGGACCTGCCGGAACACCTGGGACGGGAAGATGCCCTGTGAGCAGGTGAGGCGCAGGTGAAGCCTGCAGCGCAGAAAGCGGAGCCGCGTCTGTCGGGGAAACTATTTAACTGGATTTAATTCGTTTATTCTGTCATTTTTAGGCAAAACTGCGAAAGATTATCGTCTCAGTTTTATTACATTAAGTCCTTGGCCTAACCATTTAAACAGCATTCAAAGTCGTTTATGTGTAGTAATTTATCGTTTTTATTTATTTTTTTTTTGGGTGAAGAGTAAAAATTATTGTCGGACTTTTATTATATTATTGCGTTGATGTGCCAAAGAAAGTTCGATTCATTTGAACCTGTGAGTCGGTTCGAGAGAGCGACTCGTTCCAGAGCGAAGCCGCACTAATCGGCCCGGGGTGACAGTGCGGCCGTTACCGGGCTCGTATGTGGGGGGAACGTTAACTCGGGGCGACAGTGAAGCCGTTACCGGGCTCGTATGTGGGGGGAACGTTAACTCGGGGCGACAGTGCGGCCGTTACCGGGCTCGTATGTGGGGGGAACGTTAACTCGGGGCGACAGTGAAGCCGTTACCGGGCTCGTATGTGGGGGGAACGCGGCCGCGCTTCAAAACAAAAGCGTCGCCGTTTCAACGAATCGGTCCAACAGCAGCGACGCCCGTAACTCAGAAAGTTCGAGGGCGGGTTCCGGCTCGGTTCAGGCGGAGCAGCGAAACCCAAACAAACTTGTTGGAGCACGAACGGGTTTCCAGGCGGCCTCGTACTCGCGTCATATCCGCTGCGCTGAGGAAAGGGAAGCGTGCGGGCTGCTGTTCCGGCATGGAGCCCCAGAAGAGCGCCGCGCTTCAGCTTCCAGCCGGCGGAGCTCCGCTGTCGCCCGCGGGCAGACGATAAAGCCGGGCTCGAGTCCGCCAGCCGTGGTCCCGAGGTTCCAGCGGAGGGAGGCGGAGACCCAGACCCGGTGCAGCCGCTGGGGGAGATGAGGGGCGTGCTGGGGGCCGGGGCCGGGGCCTTGGCCGGAGCCGGCGCCGGCGCGCTGCTCTCCGCCGGAGGCTCCGACGATGAGCTGGCCGCTTTCCGGTGAACGAGTCCGGGAGCCGCCCGTGGGCTGTGGGAACGGCCTCATGTCATTGCGGCACGAACTGTCGACTGTCTGCGGCCGTTTAACTCAACCCAGCTAGGCTAACTGACCGCCCCCCACTGAGGCAGCGCGCCCGGGTCGTCTCTGAGGACCACAGGCACACGGCTTCAGACCTAACGGTAACAGTCCGGCCCGGTTCGGCCCGGCCCGGCCCGGTTCGGCACCCTTACTATTCTACATTAGTGTCTGTCGGCTGTTCTCCCTGCGGTTCTGTGTTCTCCCTGCGGTTCTGTGTTCTCCCTGCGCTTTTAGCCCAAAGGGTTCCGGACAGAACCCCAGAATGCTGAGCTGGGTGAGGGGGGGGGCAGTAAATAATGTTGCAGGACTTAAGAGAAAGTTGGACCCGTCATGATATTAATATAATCAGAAATCTGATCGGATGACCCGTGAGATGACCCGTGAGATGACCCGTGAGATGACCCAGTGCTGTTCCACTGTAAGAGACACCGCTGAACCCGTGACCGGTGATCTTATGTGATGTGAGCAGGACCAGCTTTGCTCTTCTCATAGTGAAACACGCAGGTGGTCGCGGGCAGTGACCGCATTACACACAGTGAGGTCAGAAAAGCGCGCGCCGTCGTGCCCAGCCCAACATCGGTCCCTGTACCCACAGCAGAACCTTTGATGGAGGCTTAGAACTGTTTATCACAGGTTCCTGAAAATGATGCTTTCCATCATAGAAAGAACAGTGTGTGTGTGTGTGTGTTCAGGTGGTTCTTTGAGTTGTTACGGTTCTATATGCAACCATTCCCCTAACTAAAGAACCTTTGAGTGACCGCTGTTTAACCGTTTAGGCTCTGCGGCTGCTGGTGGAGGAGCTGCCAGCGTGCAGTTGTGTAAACGGTCGCCTGTAATCAAACGCAGAGTTTCTGAATCTTCCAGGTGCTTTGTGTGGCATGCAGTGGTGAACATCTTCATAGTGACGTGTTAAAATACCAAACTGCCCGTTTATCCTTCAACCGTCTCTCAGATGAATGCGGTAAAGGGTGGGACAGTTACCTGGAGACCACAGCCATGGCACGATGCTGACGGCGGAGGTGGGGAACCCCTCTCTGACAGCGACTCCGAGGAGGAGGACTTCCCCGATGACACCACTACACCCCTGGGGGAGTACGTTACTCAGGGTGAGATGCAGCTCTTTTGGTGTTCTGGGCCGTTTGTGTCTCGCTGCTTCTCTGCCTTTATCATTTTGCAGACAGTAGAACGTCTTTCTTTAAAGCCGTCGTTCATTATTATTATTATTATTATTATTATTACCTTGTTTTAATGATGTAGAGCGCCCTAGGGTTTGTGAAAGGCGCTATATAAATGGAACATTATTATTATTATTATTATTATTATTATAGTAGTTCAGCACGGATGAAATTCAGGGTTCAGACGGTGGCAGTTGTAGCTGTTGACCATGCCTGTTGTTTGTTTTCGTGGTGAACAGCATGTCGTCCCGTGTCGTCCCGTGTCGTCCCGTGACACCAGCACGTCTGTGAGGAACGTTGATGACGCTGGTTTAGACCTGCAGTTTAAAGTTGGCTGATCAGCTGAATTTGGGATCAAGCAAACATTGTGCTTTTATTTGTAGCGTCCGATTGGTAGGAAGCCCTGCCGGCGACATCCGGTGTGTATAAAAATAACACCACGTCGTATTAATGCTTAGGTCCTAATGCGTGGCCACAACTTAGTAAGGCATCGGAATGAGATAATTACATCATTACCATGAGGTCATCCTTATTAAGCAGTTGCCAAGGCTTAATTAAATCACTCTTAAGCCGTACAAAGTCGTGCCCACATGTTAGGATCTTGTCCCTGTGCCTTACCAAGTCATGGCCATGACTTAAGTGTCTCCTTCCCACACCTTACCAAGTGGTGGCCACGTGTTACTTTTATTTATACAGGATGTCACCAGCAGGGCATAGTAGGCTCATGCGGTCACCGGGGCGATCACCATTTAATTTAATTTAATAATTTGAGATTATTTATATATATAATGCTGATTGTATGCAGGTATTAAAGGACTCAGTATTAAACTAAGTTTTTATTCTTGAGTGTAAATATAGGCGACGAGCTGTAAGAACATCAGCGTGCGCTGGTGACAGGTGATCTATCGTGTTTGCTGCTCTGTAAACATGTTAGAGCGTAAGGAATTGTGATGATCTCATAATTGTGATCAGACGGTCATGCAGTAATTGTGACGGGCTTGTTTACCTCCTCTCTCTCTCACAGGGTTAAAACAGCTGCTTGATGCCCAGCAGCTGTGTGATGTCACTCTTTTAGTGGAAGGAAAGAGGTTCATGTGCCACAGGTGTGAGCTGCATTCCTGTAACAGTCTCAGAATTCCTGCTTTCTTTCGTGTAAAGTAACGTTCATCGTTTTATTGTTCTGCTTTTTGTAGCCCACAAACAAAAAACGTCCTCGACTCTGTTGTTGTTTTGTACTTTCAGAGTCCTCTTGGCTGCTGTTAGCCCGTATTTCCGTGCCATGTTTACCAGCCCCCTTGTGGAGTCTCGACTCGCAGAGATTCGACTGGAGGAAGTGACGCCTTCAGTTATGGAGACGGTCATCCACTTCATCTATACAGGGGAGGCAGGGCTCAGTCTCGACACAGCAGAAGACTTGTTTGTGGCCGCCAATCGTCTTCAGGTGATGCCCTTGCAAGATCTTTGTTCCAGGTAAGACACATATTCATATTTATAACTTTGGAATATTTATTTTAAGGCAGTTCTGCCCAACTCTATTACCTGGCTCTTAAATTCAGATGCTCCTAAAGCTCCTAGGCCCTGTACCATTTGATGCTCTTGTGGTCCTTATTTGTACATGCCGGTGAGAAACATGAGGCTGCGGGGTGTCGCCTGTGTCTTCTGAGGTCTGTACAGGTGTGAATTTGAATCCCGGAGTGCTGGAGTCAAATGACAGAACGTACAAAGCCGGGATGAACTGTGTTTTACTGTGAGACTCTCAGTATTTGTGAGTGTTTGAAGAGGACCGAGTGATGAAGGTGTAAGGAGCGTGAAAAGCAGGGTGCGGTTAGTTAATGTTGGAAAGCGAAGTTGCTTCATGTTAGTTTGAGAGAAATGCCTGGCTGTGCTTAAACTATTACTGCTGTTAACAGCATCATCAGATTAATTGGATACTAATTAATACGGGTCACGTGGAGTATGGAGACAGAAGCACAGGTGGTGTGTCGAACACAGAGATTCCAGAAGCGCAGCTGGATAAATGACCTGCGTTACTCTGCCAGGACTCCTGTTATTTGTGAGACTTGCAGTCGACAGAGGAAGCGCAGATGAGCTGTTCAAGGATTCTTGTAAATTTCGGGAGTCGGTGAGGGACCTGGCATGAGCAGGATGAGAGAAGCAGCTGAGAGGTTTAGAGCTGGGAATTCTGAGTACAGTACGGTTGTTGGTGTAGTTGATCAAGATAATAAATACCGACATCCCAGAGAAAAAATGAAATATGGAAGTTCTGTAAACAAAGAACTGTCATATCTATGATCTCTGTAAAAATATACCTTTTGTAATGTATAATATACTGGACTGGTATTGGTCTATATTCAGGGTTTCAGTAACGTCGTTGGAGCTGCATTATAACTGTAAATCTATCTTGAACCAGATTAGTAAATTTATCTAATAAAAGATTTAACATAATAACGAATTTCATCAGGTGTGCTACATACATGTTCTGTATGTCACGTGAGTCCCAAATACATGCTTTTACAGTTGGTGCCCTTGCTTGGAGGAGGACAGCAGGTGCCATTTGGTACAGGTGCCTTGATTAACTGGACAGTGTGTTGGATTAGGGTTGGTACTAAATGCAGGACAGTAGATTTCCAGGACCAGAGTTGGGCATCCCTGTTTTATAACAGTGTAAATGAACACTTGTACATAATATGTGAAAAATGTGTTTGTTCTTCTAGGTTCCTTTTTGAGCATTTGTCTGTGGAGAACTGTTTAGGAATGTACTCTCTGGCCCGTTCCCATCATGACCAGCTCCTGCTGAGGGCCTCTCTGAGGCTGGTGGCCCAGCATTTTCCTCGAGTGGCCCGCCAAAGGGATTTCCTCCTACTGGACCCAGGCACCTTGGGCAGCCTGCTGGAGTCAGACCGGCTGGGCGTAGAATCAGAGACTGAGGTTTACAATGCAGCCCGGCGCTGGGCAGAGCATCAGCCGGCTGAGCGATACATTCACATGCCCAACCTGCTGCGGCATTTACGCCCGGGTCTGCTTGCTCCCGAAGAGAGCCGGCGACTCAACAAAGAGCTTGGACCAAGGGCCAGCACTGAGGGCATGGGTGGCCCTCTGAGGCCCAGGGAGGGCATGTTTGAGAAGAAGATAGTTTGTGTGGACCTTAAGCCCAGGGAGGACGAGGCTTTGCGAGAAAGTGACTACACAGTTGATTGCTTTGACCCACGCACTGGAAAGTGGGAGAAACTTTCAGCCCTGGGCTCGTTGCTGTGCCCCGGTTGCACGGCCGTAGGGGGTCGGCTATTTGTGGCAGGTGGCATCTTGCGGACTGGCCAGGTGTCGTCGTCAGTGCACGAGTACGATGTAGTGCTCGATCAGTGGATCTCGCGGCCTCCGATGGTGCAACCACGCGCTATGTTTGGACTGCTGGGCTCAGGAGATTCCCTTTATGCTTTGGGCGGCTGCAACCGTTCGGCACTTCTTGACACGTGTGAAATTTTTGACCTCTCCAAATTGACTTGGGTTCCGGGTCCCCGTTTGCCGTTGCCACTGCGCTGCTTCGCTTGCGCTGCCCTGCGGGGACGTCTGTACTTGCTCGGAGGCGCCACGCTGGAGCAGAACAGGGCCGTGGTACACTCTGGCGTGTTAATCTACCACACAGTCACGAGGACCTGGAGTCGTGTCAGCCTGGACTCTGGAGCCACCTGCCTGGCTGGAGGAGTAGCGGTGCGGGGTGGTGTCTGCGCCGTGGGTGGCTACATGCGCGACGCGGCCAAATTTCTGGATGGTAATTATACCCAGTTGGAACCACTTGACGCCACAGGGCGCGTGCTCTTTTTCCGGGAAGGACGGGGAACGGGGGCGGAACGGGAGATACTGACCGTAACAGAGCGAACAGGAGGTGGCGGTGGTAGCGACCGCGCCCCCAGCCCTGTCGTTTTTCCGGGCCTGCCGCGGCGCATCGCCGCTGGAGGGGTCGCGAGATGGAAACGGCGGATATACGTTCTGGGTGGTGAGAACGGCTCGAGGTTTTACGACAGTGTGTACTGCTGGAAGCCTGGGTGGCGCAGTTGGGTCCAGAGACGTGAGAAACTGCCTGGAGATACCGGAGGAGTCAGCCAGTTTGGATGTACCACTTTAAAGTTCCCCAAAAAACACATCTTGGCTCGCCTTCGGTCAGCCTTGGAGAAGCAGGGTAAGGAAAAGAGACTTAACCGGAAGACAGATGACCGAGAGAGGCGGACCAGAAGGGCCAATCAGGACGTGTGATTTTTATTTACGGAGTAAATCTGGGATCTGACGTTTAGACCCGTTTAGGTCGAGTTTTTACTTCTTGATTCTGGTTGTGTTGGCGAACGCAGTTTCTTTGTAGGACGTGTAATGTTGTTGTAGCTTTCTTGGTTTTGTTTTCCCCTCGAAAACAGAAGCTCATTGGTAGCTGTCGCACATTTTCTTATTTAAACTGAATTTTAACGCCTCGTAGTTGATTCTGGTTTTGGGGACTGCAGTTTCTTTGGAGTTGCTGTTGAACTTTATTCCCTTTACTTTATTCAGATGTAGACCCCAAACGTCTTCTTTTCATGAGAAGAATTCAGTAAATGAAGATTGTTTAAAATAAAAAAAAAATTTAAATTAAGTTAGGAATTATTATTTTTTTAATATATGCACTTGTGGACTACAAAACAACCAGAATGACACCAGCTCGTAAAAATACCGTAAATCTGGTCTAAATGCGCAAATCCCACACTCCTACCTTGAAATGAGACTGATTGCATTATGGAGTTCAGATGAATTGATTGTTGGTTGTTTTTGTTGAAGTTGCACCTTAATTAACTGTGTCGATCATTTTGTATTTTAATTTAACCTTTAATACGCGGGGAGGTCCCACTGAGGTCACTCGTGTTTCTGCAAATTTAAGATTTAACAAAGAAACAGAACAAAAAAACGAGAACTAATAAGACGGTCAGCCTCCACTCCGTAACGCGGATGGAAATTTGTGTTAAAAATGTTTGAATGTTGAAACACTTTGGAGCACTTCTTTGTCAAATGTATATGAATGGAATGAGTTCTGCGTCTTCTGCACCGTCAGGAAAGTTTTCTTTGGCCATCTGCAGTTGCGACTGGTCAGTGTGTTTTATACAGTTGACAGTAATTTGAAGGCATTTATGTGAAATGTATTGTAATGTCAGATATGGTTTGTTTACAGTAGTGTAACATCTGTCTTTTTTGAGCCATAATGTCTTTTGTTCTTAACTGAGAGAAGCCCCAGGGAAAGTTATAAGATTAGCCAGAAACCTTTACAAAAACCATGAATAACATTAGTTTCACAGCCGTTTGAAGACTTGCCCAACCGATGCCAGCACTATGACTCTTCCATTGGAACTGTATGAGACCATGCACATAGTGACGCCAGCTGCGTTCTGTTTATTATGCCATGCAATGCAGCTGCGCTGTCTGAACACCAAAGCTCGCAAACTTCTTAATCCACACCAGCACGTTCAGGGTCAGCTCTAGTGTCGTTAGCAGGTTGTGCATCAACGTGAATAGTCTGCGTTTTTCCTTCCTACAGATTTTATTTTAAAATATCATGAGAATTGTGCACGATATTCGAGAACTGAATGAAATTATGAGCTGAGTGTGTTGTTACTCCCCTACTAGGATGGTTTGATAGAAGCGTCACCATCCTTGTACCTTGGCAGTGGTCAGTTTTCTTGAATATCTGTTTTTATCCTGTGCATAAACTGCATCTAACAAGGGTTATTTTATGTTAAAGATGAAATCATGCAATCAAGGTGAGAACCAAATGGCTGAGTTTTGTATATTTGCCTCCTAAGTTCTTTGTGTGTAGAATCATAATGTACATATTTTTAAAGAGCGAAATGACAGGGAGCTCTTGGATGACCCATTTCCATCATTAGATGAACCGTCTGATACAAACTGGGTCAAAAATGCACCGCTGATGTCATAAAAACGGCCTGTTTGAATTGGTAATTTGCTGCTTTGCATCACAATAAATCATTTTGACTGCAAGTTTTTTGTTGTAATGTTCCAAACAGCTCCTTTGAGTTTAAAGAGTGACGAATATAATTATAGTTATTATATACAGGTCTTTACTTATATACTGTATATACGTATTAAAGTTGTAAAGTGCCTTGTCAGAGTATTCAGGCCCCTTTGAACATTAATCAACGTTTTCTTGATTATACGTGATGCACGTTTTTTCCCCGATTGGTATTTTTGTTGTGACGTTTACAAAATAATTGATTTGTAATAAGTTATTTATGTATGTATCTACAAATATGACTGAAGTATCTTGCTTGAAGAATTCAAAGTACCCGATATTTAGGAGAGTGAGATTTTGATGCAATAACAAAAGTCTTTTGATGGTACGTATATATCAGCTTTTCTTTGATTTCTCCTTTCATCTTAGCACATTTGTAGCAGGTTCTTAAGGGTGGCTTGCTTGTGGTTGGTGGTTTTCAGTAGGGGTGGGATCAGCTTTACCCGTGGTTTAAATGTTTCTCCCAAGCTTCAGTTTCTTAGACTTTCTCTTGTGAAACGAAACATTTCCACGGCTCGACGCTCCCGCCGCCGCCGCCGGACTTCGCTGGAAGAGTTTTTTGGTTTGTACCACAGCACCTTTAGGTTTGACCAGAGTACTCTATCCTGGTCTCATCTGACCACCAAATATTTTCCCATATCATAGTTGGGTCATTTCATGCTTTCTGGCAAACTCTAAATGTGCTTTGATGTTTGGAGATTTATTTATACCCTTTTCCTAGTTCGGGAATGATGGCATACTTTAAGAAGCACATCTTTAGTGAAGTGCTCCGTTAAAGACGGCGTGTTTTACGGCTTTAGTATATGATAGTATCTCAAAGTTTCTATATCTGTACAAAGAAAAAATGGTATTCTGACACAACTAGTGTTACAGTCGAGTGTTCACAGTGACCAGTGAGTGTGTTTACATGCACTTAATCCAACCGTAACTGGATTTTTGTAGGAATCTTATACAGAGAGCCGGATTTTAGCTCAGTAGGATTTCTCAGCACGTTTACTCTCACTCTGATTTCTTTCAGATTTCTCGGTCTGAAATACGTGTCTGATGAAATGAAGGATTTGAATATTCTCTTGGTCGTCCAGATGATGAATTTTCAAACTCGATGTTTTAAAAATAAAAGGGCATGAAGTTTAAATTTAACGGTGGTTACAACACGTCTTCTGTGAGTTTCCTCGCCGGCTCTCGGCAGATTATTGCATGTACTGATTGGTAAAGTGTGACATGGTAATCCAGAAAATCTTTCATTTCCAAGGGGTTTGAATATTTTCAGAAGGCACTGCATTAATTAACGGTGTGAACTGTTCTATAGTGTGAGCAGGGCTTTGTTACTCTATTTGGTATTACTCTGGGAAGTATACCATACAGACAGAGTACAGGCCAGTACTTTCAGTCAAATCAAGTTACGTTTAATAGACAAAGTGCTGCACAATATAAATCAACTAAATGAAGAAGGGAGTCTAACAAAGTGAAAAGATTATGCAGTTTTGACCAATGACTGGTCAAAAATGACTGGTCAAAAACGCACAACACATTCGAGAAGGAAAATGACCTGCAGATAAAAACACATTTGTCTGTTTTGTTTCCTTTCTCTTGGTGCAGTGAGCCGTTTCTACCCAGCTGTGTGAGGGGTACATTTTGTGCCATCTGCCTACCAGTTATAAGGATTTTGTACTTGTAGAACGAACCTAAGGGGGATCCTGTATAAAGAACAAAATAGGGCCCAAGATAGAGCCCTTGGTCACTCCATAGGTAATCGGCACTGAGGAGGAGGAGGAGTAGTTACCTACCTTCATCGGAAGAGACGTCTATCCTGAAATGCAGAACCCTGGATGCCAACACCACACCTAGGCAGAGTCAGAGGCTGCACTGAGGTCTAAAAGCAATAAAACACACACGATCCACAGGAGAACGTAAATAATTAAGATACTCCGAGGACGGAAGATTCAGTACTATGGTATTCAGATGTGATTGAAATGCTTAAATATGAGGAGCAATCAGAGAAGACAGCCTTCTCCAAAACGTTTAACAGGAAAGACGGCCTAGAAATTTTATTTAGAACTATCTTTATTAAAGAAAGTCGATAATATCCTCCTCTGCTAATGTGCTCAGTAACCTGTCACTGCAGTGCTAGTGGAATTCTTTTCATCTCGGTTTCAGTTTTTCTTTTCAGTATAATTTGAAACGTCTGTTTGGCCTTGTGTTAAAATGATGAACGGACCAATAGAAATGAAAAGTTTTATTGAAAGTTAAAGTTTTTCATTCTCCCATTAAAGAGGTTTTGTTACAACGGCGACTGTGAAGAACTTAAACTGCAAGGCTCTCAACTGTGCACTGATTAAGCTCCTCTTGCTTTGATGGCTGTGATTATTAACTAGACCTCGGTGTTCTGGTGAATCACTCCGGTTCACTCACGCGTTTCTAACTGGATCGTTCCTCTTTAAGAGCAATGCTTCCTTCCTTCCCTGAAAGGCCCATTTTTAGCTCATACTGTCGTTGGTCCTTTTCTCTGTTGTCGACGTGCGATTATGCAGGGCTGACATGAAACACACATTATGACACTTTTCAGTTGAGCTTCACTAAATATTAAACATTCTGAGATCACATGGATTCAAAGATGATCTTTTGAAAAAATTAAGGCCAATTAACTAAAATAACTAAACAGATAATTAAGTTAATTAAGCTAAAAGTCACTTTCCACTGGAAATACTAACCCTAACCATCAAGGCATCCCTACAGAGGGAGGCAGTTACTTCAGCGGTTGGCTAAAAAGTTTACTTCATAATAGAAACATCTGCCCATGGGACACTTCCTGTAACAGGTGTTCACCTCAGTGGCTCCTGGAATGCAGAAATGTGGCTTACAGTATCTGATATTAATATGTATTAAAGATGTAACAAGTAGTTGAACTCTAGTTCCATTTAAAGGTGCAGTTATCTTCATCCTAATCTAAACGGCGCCTGCAAACCACGACCAGGCGTCGTGACGGATGCTGCTTCTAAACGTACGTGACTTCTAAAAGTACCTGACAGACGTTGACGGCAGAATGGGTCATAAACAGCTCAGTGACTTTAAACACGGCATTGTCATAGGATGTCATCTTTAGTAGTTCACGAAATTTCTGCCCTGCTAGATGTGCCATGGTCAACTGCAAGTGCTGTGACTGTGAAATGGAGGCGTCTAGGAGCAACAACAACTCGGCCATGAAGCCCTCGACCACACAAACTCACAGAGTGGTGCCACCAAATGTTAAAGCACATAGCGCATAAAATCTTCTCTGTTGCGTCACACACTTCCAGACGTCCTCTGAAAGCAACACCAGCACAAGAACTCAGGAGCCTCATGAAATGGGTTTCCATGGCTGATCAGGTGTCCACAAGCGTAAGATCACTCTGTGCCAAGATTCAGATGGAATGGTGTAAAGCACACAGTTCCTGGACTCTGGAGCAGCGGAAACGTTCTCTTGAATGATGAATCGTACTTCACTAGGTGGCAGACTGGACAATCTAGGTTTGGTGCAATGCATAAGGCCAAGAGTAAAGTTTGGTGGAGGAGGTATAATGGTCTGGGCTGTTTTTCGGGGTTTGGGCTAGGCTACTTGGTTCCAGTGAAGTGTCTAAAGACATTTTAGACAATTATATGCTTCCAACTTTGTAGCAGCAGTTTGAGGAAGACCCTTTTGTGCACCAGCATGACCATGCCCCTGTGCATGAAGTGAGTGGCCTGCATAGAGACCTGACCTCAACCCCACTGAGCACCTTCTTCATGAATTGCGAGCCAGACTGTCTCATCCAACATCAGTTCCTGGCCTCACAAATGCTCTTTTGACTGAATGGGCACAAACTCCCACAGATACTCTCCAAAATCTTGTGGATCACCTTCCCAGAAGAGTAAAGGCTTTTGTAGCTTCACAGGGTCCAACTCTAATTAATGCCCATGGTTTTGGATTAGGATGTCCAACAAGCTCATGAAGGTGTGATGGTGAGGTGTCCACCTACTTTTGGCCATATAGTGTATCACGTTGCCTTCAATTCATCGTATTACCTATTAATACAGTAAGTTGTACTTTAGATAGGAGGTCCGTCATTGATAACAGTTAAACGCTTCATCAGTCTCCCGTCCCTGACAGTGCGGCAATGTGTTAATTATTATTTTCACTAATACCTTCTTCAGCTTTTTTCTGGTGAACAAAGGTCTTGGATTGAACCCTCACACTACAGAATACTATTCTAAAGAAATCTTGTCCTCCTTGAGGCACCTCGGCACCGCTGACCAGGGATTTGTCCATTCAAAAATAAGATTTTAGAAGTTCGTCTTCAAACTGGACAAAATGAACTTCACTGAGGATAAAGTGACCATCAACAACCCAGCAGACATCACCGTGATTCTCGGCTACTTTGTGATTGTCATCGGCGTGGGAATTTGGGTTAGTTCTTAACTGCTTTCGAGTTGTGTATGAAGCTTGTTTTTTAGTCCGTCTCAGTGAAATGTGTTGTGCTGCAGGGTTATTTTACCGCTGAGGTGGAAATAATGAGAATTATTAGAACAAACGGCTGGAATTAGTTTTCTCTGATCTGTTCTTCAGTTAACCAACCAAACAACGTGTCAGGAGTGAATTCACAGATGCTGGAAAATGTATTATTTTTATCTGAAGCAACAAATTTGATCCCTGTTACAAACTAATAATGCATTCAAACTATTGTGTACATATTGAAATTGTTTTAAATATAAGATAGAAAATCTTACATTGAGATTTTTTTAATGTCGTTAAAAATTAGTGTTTTTTTATTATTATTTCTTGTACGGAAATCCAAAAGACTGAGAATATAAAGAAATTGGCTAAATTACTGACAGCTTCACCAAAAGGCCATTAAAGGGTTTCAAAACTCAAATGAAACGAGAAGAAGCGACTTTGAAAGCAGCTGTATGTAGAAAAGCTCAGATTTTAGTACTTTTGTCAGTGATGTGTCAGTCAGCTGTGCTCCAGCTTCACCGACGTCGCTCAGTCTAACAGACGTTTACGCCCCATCAGCCCCGTCGTGCCCCATCAGCCCCGTCAGCGGTAGAACTGCCCTCCAGTGCCTTCATTTGATGTGCTTTGCATTATGTTATATAACAGAGTAACAGATACATTTGGTTTGTGTTCAGTGATGGTAAAATAAGGAAACCATAGATTTACCGTCTTGTTTCCGTGTCTCAGTCTATGTTTAGGACTAATCGTGGCACAGTAGGTGGCTACTTCCTTGCTGGACGGACCATGGTGTGGTGGCCAGTAAGTCTTGGTGACTTTTGTTGGGTAATTTACCGCAGCATGATTTAAATTAAAGATAGCTTTCTAAATTTTTAGCTTATCATTTATGGGATACAGCAAATCATTTTGCTTTGAATGTATCTGTTGGGGGGTGATCCACCGGCCCCTTTAATTCTGCTGCTACAGCAGTTTTACTGCTGCCGTAAAACCGGCAAATGAATGACATGTAAAAAATGTTCTGCTCCATCCGAACAGGTTGGTGCTTCTCTGTTTGCAAGCAACATTGGCAGTGGGCATTTTGTTGGCCTTGCGGGGACAGGGGCTGCCAGTGGAATAGCTGTCGGAGGCTTTGAATGGAATGTAAGTCAGATTAATATATCGCTGCTGTCAGAAGAAAACCTTGTATCTCCAAAACAGTAACTTTACAGGAAAAGGAAAAAACATACTTCACTTTCAATGTAAGTCAATGGAACCAGAATTTTTTCCACATCATTTTGGGCTGTTTGTTTTGGTCCATTCATCATGAAATGTGCACACAATGTAAAGGACAAGAGGTACTTCCAAATGATTTAAAAAACTGAAAAATGTCAAAAATGGAGATACGAGGTTTTCTTCCGAAAGCAGTGATACACACACACACACACACACACACACACACACACACACACACATATATATATATATATATATATATATATATATATATATATATATATATATATATATAATCCTTATGTGTGGCTTCTCAGAATTAATAGTAGCTTGCTTTGAATCTCTCAAGAGCTCATATCATCTATGATATTCAGTTGTAAGTGTTTGAGCACCCCTGGTCAAATGAAATTAAGTGGACACATCCTCTACAGAGGTTTCTGCACATTTTCATTTTTGTGTTTTTTGTTACAATAGTTTCTTAAACTACATTTTAAGTTACTTTTTCAAGTTAAACCGTTTTTAAGATGTACGATTCTGCAAACTTCACAGAAACAAATAGTATATTTAAGTGTAAATAGTATGTGTGGTGTGTGTAGAGGCTGGGTGCAAGCAATAGATCATGAATCAAACACATCACAAAATATTGTGCTGATAACTAGACCACACTAACCGGCCACTCTCAGATATGTCTGTGGGTGTTTGACACGCCAAAGTATTACAGTCATCTAAGAAATCAAATTTGAGTTGAAATAGTGCCGGTCAGTGATGTCCGTGTTGTTATTATGTAATCCATCGTACTGATTTTCTTTTCCTACAGGCTTTATTCATCGTGCTCCTGCTGGGGTGGCTGTTTGTACCAGTCTATTTAACTGCTGGAGTAAGTTCCCTTCCACTGATGAAGATCTCACTTTTTCTGAGTTACTATCTGAGTATCTAGTGGGCGCAGACAGCACCGCTCTGGATTTCATGCCTTTAACTTGTCAATAGGTGATCACAATGCCGCAGTACCTGAAAAAGAGATTTGGTGGGACCAGAATCAGTTTGTACCTCTCAGTCATCTCACTTTTCCTTTACATCTTCACAAAGATTTCTGTAAGTACAAATGTGAATCAGGAGACGCTGAATTATGTCCAGTACTGTGCCCATATTTTACACAGCCAGTTCATCTCAGCAGTTCGGGGTTTTAGTAAAAACATTATAGAAATCATTCTACCAGACTGGCTCAAAGTCAGAGCTAAAACACATTTCAGACCTGTCTTGGACTTTAGACTAAAACCCTTTAGCTTTGAGAGGCCGTACCCCTTCACTGTGTTTATTCGTGTTAATAATAAATGATTGAACATTCCATTTTGTTCCTTACCAAACAATCAAAACACTGCCACATGGTTCAGTAGTGACTGTTTTGAGCAGAACTGAAAACTATTAGCAAACACAGCTTTGAACAGCTGCACACACATAAAATCATCCGGTCTCTAATGTTCCACGGAGTGTGTGGCCATGAGGGACAGGGATGCTGTCTCACTCTAAAACACAGAGGTCTGGCTAAAATAGGGCTCTGCATATGGACATTTCAAAACTGACCAATCTAAATATCTCAACTTCACTTAAAAATAAATCAAAGCCTCTCTTAAAAATAACATTAAAAATATATACTACAAAAGTAGTAAATGTCTGTAAATTGAAATTTAGATGTTATGGTTTGGGACAGACACTTCCCAATAGAAAGTACCCCATAATTGATGATTTTGTATATATTTAGCTTCTAACTATCTCTATTAATGCCTTGGGTTTAAATGGATAATAATGTAATATTTATAAATATTTCATATTTAAATACTTCTACTAAATACCTGTTTTTAAACCCCTTGAAATCCCAGGGTTGTTACATAATAGGACTTATTACTCAGTAACAACGTGGCCTTCAGTGCAAATTGGCTGAGCTATTCTTAGATTATAGAAAGGTGTAAAATATTACATTATTGTGGGACTACAAATGAAACAAATGGTTATACAGTATTAGAATAAATACAGATACACAGATAAACAACATTACACTAAATATTTGACTAACGTACTCATAAAATCACAATTAATGCATTTTTATTGTATTTCTTCTACTGTAACAGATAATGCATTTGCTGTTTAGGCCTTTTGTCTGTTATTAGTTTGTTAATAATTTTGCCAGTGTTCCAAAAATCCTCCCGCTGGTGCGTTTCATTTTGTCCTTTGCTTTAGGTGGATATGTTTGCTGGAGCGGTGTTCATACAGCAGGCGCTCGGGTGGAATATTTACATTGCGGTGATCGCATTGCTTGCCATTACGGCACTCTACACTGTCACAGGTGAAAGTCATATCATTCATGATCTCAATATTGCAACTGCAATAGAAATGTGATTATTTTCTATGAATGAACCTTCTAGCTTCGCCAAGATAACCCGCATGTCCAGCTGGTTCAGCTGGTCAAGACTGAACACTGTGTGCCGTGAGCCAGACAGCCAGTTCAGGAGCTCTGTGCTATAAGGTTCAATTTACATGCTTAAAACTTGTAAAGACAACATTGAATAATATAGAATATAATTAAAATTACAGCTCTCATGGTTTGAAAATTGCACTTTGAGATTGCATTTTTTATTTAAAATGGATGAATCCTTCAGCCCTTCCTTTAACAGGTGGGGCTAATTAAAGTTTCAGAGAAGCAAAATAGGTGATAAACTGCAGGTGCCATGGTCACAAGTCAGGGGTGAGTCTGGGGAACAGTCACAAAAATGATAGTGACAGGACAAAAACATATATCTCCAATATTACTGGTTTTTTATTTATGCTGTAGTTCGGGATTACCAGCTCACCTTTACATTGTGTCAAAGTTCATGATGAATATACAAACATAAATGGTCCAGAGTTCTTTCTTCTTATGTAAAGTCCTACCTTTTTTGGAAATATGAGGTTTCCGACAGCAACAGTATGCCAGACAAACTGCACTGGCCAAAAGGAACCATAGTCGTAGTTTGAAGCTCTATGACAGATAGAAAAGGACAACATTACAAAACTAAGCCCTCGTTAATCGCTAAACTGAGTCAGCCCTTCTGTGACTCGGTCTCAGTGAACACTGCACATGGTGAGCTTCAAAAGCTGGAATTTATACCACTTGGAAACTGCTTGCATCCAAAGCCACTACACAGCACTGCATAACACAGTGTAAAGAGCACAAACCTGAGCTCCAGAGAAATGGAAAGAACCGTATGTTCTGATGGGTCAATCCTGGACATGTTTATCTTTGGAGAAAGTCTGCCTTCAAATCTGAATGTCAACCACTGTTGAACATAATAGTGAACTCACAATAGTATGAGTGTCATTAGGTGCAGTGATTGCTCTGCAATGGCTTCAGAATCAGAATCATATTCTTACAAATACAGTAAAGTGGCAGTGACTGTGATAATAAACATGAGACATACTGTATAAAACCTCTGAGTTATCACACACTGAGGGAGGAGTTATAGAGTTTGATGGCCACAGGTAAGAATGACCTCCTGTGGCGCTCTGTGGTCATTTCGGTAGAGTGAGTCTTGAGCTGAATGAGCTCCTGTGTCTCATCACCGTGTGGGTGGGAGCAATTGTCCATAATGGCCTACAGCTTAGACAGCATCCTCCTCTCCAACACGGCCGTCAGCGAGTCCAGCTCCACAGCCGCAGCATCACCGGCCTTGCGGATCAGTTTGCTGAGTCTGTTGGCGTCTGCCACCCTCAGCCTGCTTCCCCAGCATGCAACAGCATAGAGGACAGCACTCGCCACCACAGACTCATAGAAGATCCTGAGCATAGTCCGGCAGTTGTTGAAGGACCTCAGGCACCTCAGAAAATAGAGACGACTTTGGCCCTTCCTGTAGAGGGCGCCAGTGTTCTTAGCCCAGTCCACTTTATTGTCAATACCCAGATATTTGGAATCCTCCACAATGTCCACACTGACCCCCTCATGGACACAGGGGTCACTGGTGCCTTGTCCTTCCTCAGGTCCACCACCAGTTCCTTTGTCTTTGTCGTGTTGAGCTGCAGATGATTCAGCTCCATGCGACAAAGTCCTTCACCGTCGCCCTGTACTTGTCCTCGTCACCCCTGCTGATGTGGCGTCCTTGGAACAGGAACAATGCAGGATGTCTTCCACATCATGGGGACCCTCTGGAGACTCAGGCTCATGTTGATGACTACTCAAGGAAATCTTACCAGAAATAACTAAGCCTATTCTGTCAATAATAAACTCCTCTCTTAGCCTCGGATATATCCCAAAAACTTTTAAACTTGCAGTAATTAGACCGCTGATTAAGAAAGCTAACCTCGATCCCTGTGAACTATCAAATTATAGACCCATCTCAAACCTCCCCTTCATATCTAAGATCCTGGAAAAAGTGGTAGCAAAACAATTAAGCCCTTATTTGCATAGGAATAATCTACGCGAAAAATGTCAGTCTGGCTTTAGGCCACATCATAGTACAGAAACAGCATTAGTAAAAATTATAAATGATCTTCTATTATTCACGGACCAAGGAAATGTGTCGTTGTTAGTCCTCCTTAGTTGACCTTAGTGCAGCATTCGACACAATAGACCACGCTATCCTACTAGATAGACTAGAAAACCTTGTAGGGGTAACAGGAACAGCTCTTTCCTGGTTCAGGTCCTACCTCACCGATCGATATCAGTTTGTTAATGTAAAGGGTGAATCATCTGTTTGTGCAAAAGTAATGTATGGTGTTCCACAAGGTTCCGTTTTAGGACCTATATTATTTACAATATATATGCTACCATTAGGCACCATTATCAGTAAACACGGCATAAATTTCCACTGTTATGCAGATGACACCCAGTTATATATATCAAGTAAACCGGATGATAAAATTAAACTTGGCAAGATTTAGGACTGTATAAAAGACATAAAAGATTGGATGTCAAATAATTTTCTGTTACTTAACTCAGATAAAACAGAGGTCCTGCTTCTTGGTCCAAAATTAGCCAGACACAGACTGTCTAACTCAACACTAAAACTTAACAATCTCTCAGTTTCATCAAGCCTATCTGTTAAAAATCTTGGTGTCATGATAGACGCTGATCTGTCCTTCGACACACATATATCTAATATCACTAGAACAGCTTTATTGCATCTCCGCAATATCGCTAAATTAAGAAATTCATGATCTCTACAGGATGCAGAAAAGCTAGTTCATGCATTTATCACTTCAAGGCTAGATTATTGTAATGCCCTGCTGTCTGGATGTCACAGCAAAAGCCTTAACAAGCTTCAGCTGGTCCAGAACGCTGCAGCCAGAGTCTCACAAGAACTAGGAAGTTTGACCATATTAGTCCAGTTTTATCAGCCCTGCACTGGTTACCAGTTAAATTTCGCATTGATTATAAAATTCTATTACTGACTTATAAAGCTCTAAACGGACTCGCCCCTCAGTACCTGAGTGACCTTCTCTCCTACTATGAACCATCACGCCTACTTAGATCACAAGGTGCTGCTCAGTACTGGTACCTAGAACTAATAAAGCTCCATCCCCCTGAGCTTCTCATACAAAGCCCCCCAGCTCTGGAATAATCTTCCTGCCAATGTTCGGGAATCAGACACAGCCCCAATCTTTAAGTCTAGGCTAAAAACTTATTTGTACAGTCAAGCATTTGGTGATTAGTCACCCTGTCAGGTCTAGACCTGCTGGAGTCTACACTGCTCTGTTTTACTGTAATCTGTGGTCAGCCACTCTTTACAGTACTAACTCTGTTTTTTTCTTCTCCTTTCTCTGCCGAGCTGATCAGCTGCCCATCCTGTGCGCCTGATGCTGTTGCCTCTACTGCCTTGATTGGTGCCGCTGATCACCAGCCTTCTGGACCGGTTTGACCACCACTGAGCTTCTTGCTGTACAGCGCTGTGCAGTCCTCACCCTCAGATCATCTCTTTCTTTTCCCACTTTACTATAAAACTTCATACTAATAATGTTTGCTGTCCGGTGTCGACCAGAGGAGGACGGGTTCCCCTTCTGAGTCTTGGTTCCTCTCAAGGTTTCTTCCTCTTTTAGGGAGTTTTTCCTTGCCACCGTCGCCGCTGGCGACGCTCATGGGGGCTCGGACCCGGATTTTCTTTCTTCTTTTCTCTTCTCTCTGTAATACTGATTGTTCTGTAAAGCTGCTTTGTGACACCACCTGCTGTAAAAAGCGCTATATAAATAAATTTTGCTTGCTTGCTTGCATGTTGAAGTTCTCCACAAAGCTGGGCGGCACAGGCTTTAAGCACCCTGGGTGGAACCCCATCTGGGCCTGCAGCCTTGTTTGTGTGGAGTCTCTTCAGTTGTCTTCTCACCTGGTCAGCAGTGAGACACACTGTAGAGGTTATAGGTGGGGGAGGGATGGAGGTGTGAGATGGGCTGTCACGAGAGGGGGGCAGGCTATCAGGAGGGGGAGGGGGGATGAGTGGTGTGGTCTGCTGAGGACTGGCAGCAGAGGAGACAGGACGAGGGAGGACAGCTGTTAAAGAACAGATTTAGCTTGTTGGCCCCGTCCACACTGACCTCTACTCCTCTGTTGTTACTGGACCTGAAGCTGGTGATGGTCCTCATTCCATTCCAGACCTCCCTCATGTTGTTCTGCTGGAGTTTCCACTCCAGCTTCCTCCTATATTTGTCCTTCGCCTCTTTGATAGCTGTCCTCAGTTCCCTCTGGATCGTTCTCACCTCACCTCCAGTCTGTCTCCAGCTCTGAAGGCCTTTTTCTTCTTGCTATTAAGGAGAGCTTTAATGTCCTTTGTTGTTTGGGTAACATTTAACAGTCCTGGTTGGGACAGTGGAGTCCACACAGAAGTTAATATAGTCCGTGATGCTCTCTGTGCGCCTGGTGATGTCCTCTCCGTGTGGCTCTCAGAGTGCTGGCCAATCAGTAGCCTCAGAGCAATCCTGCAGTGCCTCGTAAGTCTGTGAGGGCTTTTTACAGGGCTGAGTACCCTTTGGGTCAATAATATATCCTCGTGGTAGTCCTACTGCAAGACGAAAATGTCCCGTACACACTACTGAAGCCCGGTTTCATGTATGCCAGGAAAGTTGTCCTCAGCAGATCTAACCGCCAGTGAATCATTATAGTATGTGAACAAACCATGAAACAAACAGAGGCTTGAAATCCAGTTGCATGCAGTCCAGCACATACATGACAACATTCAAAGAAAGATCAAAGCTCTTCTGAGCAGCGTCACTGATGCACAGCATTGTTCTTAGAAAGCCACAAAAGCTGTTAGACTGCTAATGACGCCCCTTGTGAAGAATTTTCAGCCTGCTGAGTGTCAGGCAGTGAGTGAATGAGTTACAAGCCATGGCCTACATCTAAAAATACAGGTTCCTATATAGTTGTTGGGTTAGATGTATTACTCCTTCACACTCAGAGCTCATTTACAAAAACATGTCTTTAAAGATCCATCCATTGAAAGGTTCTTTAGGGACCCAAACATGGTTCTTCTGTGGCTTTTCTCCAAAGAGTCCTTTAAGAGTGCAGATACTACAATAGATGTGTTAAAAATCATATTCAATTGTTCTTTAGGTGGGCTGGCTGCACTGATGTATACTGACACTGTCCAGACCTTCATCATCATTGCGGGAGCCTTCGTCCTCATGGGCTTCTGTAAGTTTTTTGTCTTTCTCTGGAACAATAGTACTGTGCAAAAATCAGAGAGACCACATTTTCATTTATAGTAAGTTCCAACAATCTAATGCATTCAGAAGCAGTCACTGGTCACCTGTTAACCCATAAGGATGCTTCAAACTGTGATATCAATACAATAAAAGAGCAAGAACATCAGGAACAAACAGAAACACTTAAAAGTTTTGATGGATTTTTTCAGCAGGGTCGGTATTTCATTTGTCCGCTCTATACTATACCCTTCTGCCACTTTAACTCCTAACTCTTCCAATCCAAGCTCCACTCTGAACCCCTTCACAGGTGCTTCTGTCCATCCTTCCACTGTGAGAACTCAGTGGAAACTGGGTCTGAAAATATGTGCAGCTGTCAAGAAGCTGGACTGACGCAGACCTCAGCATCATTTGGGATTTCTTGGATCGTGAGATGTAGAAAGTGCAACCAGCTACTTAGACTGAACTTGTAGGTCCCTGCAGATTTCTTTGAAAAACAGAAGTCTTCCAAATAGAATGGGCACCGTATCAAAGACACACTAATACCGAAAAACAACATGATTAGTTGTTGAGGCTTCTATGCAATTTCCTGTTAAAGTGGTGCTTTCTGTTTTTCCCTGATGCTGAATACCTGAATAATGGCTGTTTTGAGGAAATTAAATAAATAAATGGTGCTCTCTGACTTTTCTATGGGTTATATTGTGTTACATGAGTGTGGTCTTACCTATGAGGCCAAGCTAGTGCATGTCACCAAACAGGCAAGGTGACTTTCAAGAGAATGCTGTGCTCTCCTGAAAGTACGTACCTTTTTTCCTTGTTTTCTTGTCAACAGCCTTCAAGGAGGTCGGAGGCTACAGTGCTTTAATTGAGAAATATGGATTAGCTTTACCTTCCCCATCCATGAGAGAGTCCCAAGACGCCCAGCACTACAACATCACCCCAGTGTGTTACACCCCACGAGAAGATGCCTTTCATCTGCTGAGAGACCCTGTGACTGGAGACCTGCCGTGGCCTGGCGTGTTATTTGGCATTGCCATTATAGGGTGCTGGTACTGGTGCAGTGACCAGGTGAACTGTCCCTACTTTGCTCATGGGCACATTTTTAAAAATGAATAATATCTGTGTTTCTACTGTTGAATATCTGAACCAACCAGTCCAAGAGGAATACTGGTACTGCAGTCTGGTTCTGTTTAATCTCAAAGCACATTATTTATCCCAGAACACACTCTTTAAAAAAAACATGGTTCTTCAAGGGTCCTTTAAAAACATGGTTCTTCAAGGGTCCTTTAAAAACATTCTTCAAGTTCTTCAAGGGGGGCAGTCGTGGGCTGGACGTCAGGGAACCAGCCTCATGACCGGAAGGTTGCCGGTTCGATCCCCAGGGCTGACAGCACATGACTGAGGTGTCCTTGAGCAAGACACCTAACCCCCAACTGCTCCCCGGGCGCCGTGGATTGGGCTGCCCACCGCTCCGGGCAAGTGTGCTCACTGCCCCCTAGTGGGTGTGTTCACTAGTGTGTATGTGGTGTTTCACTTCACGGATGGATTAAATGCGGAGGTGGAATTTCCCCGGTTGTGGGATCAAGAAAGGATCACTTATCACTTTAGAAAAGACGGTGGTTTTATATAGAACCTTGAAGTGGTTCTGTGCATGATGAAATGGTTCTTCAGATTGACGGAGAATGTCTTGTGCATGGTTCTGTATAGCACCAAAAAGGGTTCTTCTGTTGTTACATTGTCAAGCTTTGTGATATTTAACACGACAGCTTGAAAGCCAAACTGTCGTAACTCTCTTCAGATCACTTACGCTTTTAAATATTATGGCTCTTCGAGGGTTCCTTAGTAAAGAAAATGGTTCTATATAGAACCACGAACACTGCAAGATCCCCTTGAGTGATTAAAGGGTTCTTTGCATTTTAAATGATTGTTAAGATGGATGGAGACTGTAGATTTTGAGAAGGGTTCTACATAGCACCAAAAAAAGGTTCTTCTATTGTTACAGGCTTGACAGGCTTGACTTTGGCATCCATTTGGCTTCCATGAAGATGGAACGACTGAGATAAGAGCTACAGCTAATGCTAGTTTGGTTGAATTTATCAGACAGTAGCTCAGAGGCTGAGCTAGCGTCAGGATTGGCCGACACCACAGTGACTCCCTGTGGTTGTGTGATGTATTTTTTGAGAGTTGCTGTGAGAGAGTGAAGAGAATGAAACGTAAATCTGATAAATAACATTGTGGATTGTTAAATGAGGCTCTGGTGTATAATATTGCAATACGAACTTTAGGCTAGTTTGCCCATTGAGTACTTTTTTTTGGCCTGGTACTTCTGTGTACTCTTGGTACTTTTGTATGGAGCGGCACTTTTGCTTGACTGTGAGTTTAGGATACTCTACCCATCTCAAAAGATCAAAAGAAAGCAGCATAACGTTATGAGGCCTCTCCAGATCATTCTCAGCACTGTGTTTGTGCTGTAGGTGATTGTGCAGCGTTGTTTGGCTGCCCGCAGTCTGACCCATGTGAAGGCCGGGTGTATCCTGTGTGGGTACCTGAAGCTGCTCCCTATGTTTCTCATGGTGCTGCCAGGCATGATCAGCAGAGTGCTGTACCCTGGTAAGCCGTACCCTATGACTAAACTCTTTCAGACAAATGTTTATTGATCACTCATTTTTTCCCTTTTCATTTAAAGAAAGATTTAAATCGACTGCTCAGCGTTTCACAGAGCTGCTCATGTCATCCCTTTATCAGATGAGGTGGGGTGTGTTGTGCCAGATGTCTGTAAAATAGTGTGTGGGACTGAAGTTGGCTGCTCTAACATCGCTTACCCCAAACTGGTAGTGTCCGTCATGCCTAACGGTGAGATGCTTTTCCGCTGCTCTTTTAATAATGAGAACAGTTCTATGGCCGTGCAGCTGTGTGGAAGCCTGTACCTGCCAGACTGAGGGTCACCTGTGGTTTTTAATCCTTCTCCGTTTTTGGCAACAGTATGCCAAAATTTTGCCTTAGTAACTCAAAATAATGACTTATTTTCATGAAATATTGACTAGAGTTTTTGAAATGTAACATATTAATAAAAAATACTGACTTAGTGTCTCCCAGCAACCCTGACGGAGAAGCAGCTTAGAAAATGGATGGATGGATGGATGGATGGATGGATGGATGGATGGATGGATGGATGGACTTAGTATCTCTAAATGTCATTATTTTCTCAAGATATTGACTTATTAAGATGAATTTCTGACATACTGTGCTGAAAAATGAAACATCAAGAAAATACGTAATTGTTTCAGGATAGCAAGTCATTATTTTGACATAGTAAGTCAAAAGTATTTTGATAAACTAAGTCATTTTTTAAAAAAAATAAGCAATTCTTTTGAGGTACTAAGTTAAAATGTTGACATACTGACAGAAACTGCATAAACTCAGAATTGGGTTTGCAGATGTTCATCATACTGTGAACTGATGGATTCGTTGTATTTCTTTGAGCATTTTAACATTTACTCATTAGTAACTCTAGGCAAGTATTTCTGGGGTGGGACACCTGTTTTTTGACTCGGTTGAATTTTAGCCATTCACAGTTCATTCTTAGTTCAGCTTCACGCATTTGTGTCATGAGCTTAGCTACTCGACCCAGCTCTGGTAGATGCATCGCCTCAAAATGGTGTTACTGTAACATTTCATTTCCTTCCCTGCCAAGATCTTTACTCTCGTTTCTGTTCAGGTCTGAGGGGATTGATGCTCGCTGTCATGTTAGCAGCCCTCATGAGTTCCTTAGCCTCCATCTTCAACAGCAGCAGCACCCTATTCACCATAGACATATGGACCCGCATCAGGCCTCAGGCCAGAGACAGAGAGCTCATGATAGTTGGCAGGTTTGGACCACACTGACACTTTCCTTTAACAGGAGTTCTAACTGGCAGAGTGACCTTGCCACCGAACTCAGATGTGTTAGTTTAACCTTTTGCTACGTGACATGGAGGTGGAATTTCTACAGTACTCCACACAAATATTGGCACCCTCATAAACATAAGCAGAAGAGGCTGTAAGAGACTTTATTACTTATCCTTTTGATCTTTCACGCAAAATCTTAACAAAAGTCTAACATTTATTTGAAGTACAATCATTGAACTGAAATCTTATCACTGAATAAAAATGTGCCACTACTGTCGGCGTTCTTCCATACCGAGTCTCTCCAGAGCCGTCCGATTCTGAGGCCCACGCTTCAGCTCATCCCCAGGTTTTCTACCTTGAACCTCGATTCTGTGGCCAGTGAACCATTTTTGTGTTGATTTTGATGTGTTTTAGATCATTACCCTCCTGTGTGCATGATAACGTACCTGAACAAACTGTCCTTGGCCTTTGGAAGAAAAGACCACACTTCACAGGGGGGATAATCTCTATTTGGTCTCATGTGACCACAGAATGCAGTCCCACTGAAATTTCCAGCAACCTTCGGCAAACTGTAGGTGCTTGATGGTCTACAGACGCTTTCTTCTGGTGACCCTCCCAAACAAGTTGTGGCTATGTAGGTGGCATCTGATTGTAGTTTCAGAGACATTCTAAGCCCAAGAACTTACTAATGTTTGCATTTCCCAGCTATGACCGTTGGAGATTCTTTGACCACTCTAACTATCCTCCTCGCTATGCATGGGGTCAGTACATCCACTTCCTGGCAGATTGTGAATATCTCCATTTGCTTTAAACTTCTTGATTATTGGCTTTATAGTTGAAATGGACATGTTCACAGTCATGCCTGACCATTTATATGTTAAGTGCTAAGGTGAACATTAAAACAACAATTATTAACAGGAAAATACTTCCGTTGTATTTCATTCATTATTTATTATATTTATTTCATGATGAGATTTAGGGGTTTTTTTTCACAATTATTGTACTTCAAATAAGGGTGAGATTTGTGTTAATATAGTTTTATAGGGTTGGTTTCCCAGACAGGCACTAAGACTAATTCTGAGCTACACAGCATCTCCACTGGAAGCAAAACGTGGTCCATCGCTAGGCTTAATCCCTCATCGGACACCAACCCAGTGTTTTTACAAGCAAAGGAAAACAAACACTTGCTACCCAGACTCACAGTTTAAAAAAGTTCTTGATGACCTACAATTTTACGCAGTACTGTATAGTTTTTTCCTGTTGTTGAGACTTTAATGTATTGATGTTTGTGATATTTGCAGAGATTTGTCTCCATCTTTTACTCCCATGACAGGGTGTGGGTCCTCTGCATCGTTGCAATCAGCATTTGCTGGATCCCTGTAGTCCAGGCTGCCCAGAGTGGTCAGTTGTTCGACTACATCCAATCAGTATCCAGTTACCTGGCCCCGCCTATAGCAGCAGTCTTCTTTCTGGCTATTTTTGTGAAAAGAGTCAACGAGCCGGTAATGAACAGTTATATTCCTACTACTTGTGTATATAATATCTAAAAATTCGGTGTTTAGTATTGGGGCCATTAATAATTTATAGCAACATTTATATAAAAAAAACTGCTTAAAAATCATTTTGATTGGTGCTACACTGGTACACTGACTCATAACAGACAGAATGGCATCTCTGCCAATGCCACTCCAGGCCCAGAACACGTGCTATAGCACTATGTAACTTTGGTGAGGCGTACGCGAGACATCTCACGTAAACTGCTGCGTAATGTTTACAGCCCCATGTCAGCTGTAGTGACCTGTCTTATGGCAAACAGGAAGACTAAGGGAAATTCAGTGTACATCCCTGCTGATGCTCTTTATTAAAGACTGTGGAGCAGGCCAGAACCTTTCAGTGTCTATTTCAGGCTAACATGCACAGAAATAAACTCATTTTACGCCGGACAGTTCAGTCGGGCGGTCACGCCTTGGAACTTTGCAACCTTGCAAACCAAATAGCTTGTAATAAATCATAATTATAATTATTATAGAAATCCAATGTCTGTTATGTGCAACATAGCCCATGTCAAAACTAAAACTTTTTAAATGATTTTTGTTACGTTACTGTAAAAACTCCTGCGTTATGTAATATGACTCCACCTTGTCAGTCGACATGTTTCCTTCCCCTCTGATGTTGTCTTAGCCGGCTCTGTATCCTTCAGCCTGTCAACAAATCCATAATGTACAGCTGCTCATGAGGGAGGCTCTAAACACAACTTGTATTTTCGACAGTGGAGAAAAAGTGAATTACACTCTGCAACTGTAGGTCGACCCCAAAAACCCGGATTCACACACAAAGCTGTTTAAATACGCCATTTGACATGTTATGTAATATTCAGCATTGCAGCCTCACCGGTTTGTATCCTTCTTCTGTTTTCCTGTCAGTTTTCTCTTTCTACAGTGCATCAAGCAAATATATCATACAACCGCTGGGAATATAAAAAATCTGCTGATGTACTGACACTGATATTCAGCCTAATGAACGGAGAAACGAGTCATCGTAGGAAAGTCTGCCCATTTCCACATATTGGCATCGTACCCAGTAGACCTGGGAGATGTCCAAACATAACAAACGATATTTTGAAGGTCAAAATCGTGATTATCGGTATTCCCGTCCCACTGCAGTGAGACACTTTGGGGGGAGGTGAAGTTCTAAAGCATGTCGGTCTTCATTTTTGGTTCCACTGACGTAAATTAAGGGCAATTCATGCAGTAAAGCTAGCAGCACAGTGTGTAGCAGAGAGAACTATCGGTTACTGACTATATACAAATGCCATATTTCAACCAGTGAACGGATCCTTTATAACGTCCTGTACGTGTGATGCTGTTATACCGGCTGTCCGACTTCCTTCTGAATTTCCAAAAGATGTAAATACGTTCATGAATAAATAAAACGTCCCACCTAAAAATCCATCCCCACACAGAAGTTCCTCCAACCATCAAGATGCTTTATCAGAAGGGGCTTTTCAGTTTTTCCACTACAAAATCTCGCAACGGTGCGAAACCCGGGCACTGCTGGAGTAGGTGAACAGCCACATAGCCCTGGTTAGCTTTCCGTTCCGGCTGGAGAGCAGCTAGCACTATTATAGTTGGCCGTGGTCGTGTAGAAAAGCTTCCAAATTTGGGATCAACTAATTTAATTTAATCCCAAAGTGTGTTTAAACTTGCATATCGCTGTTGTCAAAAGAACCTCGTATCTCCAAAATGAGAAAACTTCCCCGTCGTTGTGGCTCAGTTCTTTTAGTCCATTCCTCATGAGATCCAGGATGTAAAGGGAGATGATGTAACAGGTATTTTCAAAATATGTCAAAAACTGGAAAAATGTCAAAAATTGAGATGTATTTATATTCTTGAACATCACGCATGCTGGAAAGCTATTTCACTGTAGACCAGGTTTAATTACATACGGAAAATATACCCAATTTGGGAAAAAGTAGTACAGTTGTTTCCGGAGTAGACGGATGTGTCCCAATTGTACAAGCTGGCTTAGCAACACCCGACTGCACATCACTTCCTGTACGAAAGTGCTGTATGTTAATACACCGTTAGGTTTGGCTGTGTGTACGTTATAATATTAGTGTTCAGTGTACAGTTTGAACACAGCAGGCTTTCGTTATTCATGCTGCCATTCATTCTCTTCTGCGATAGGGGGCTTTCTGGGGCCTGATGGGAGGCCTGCTCATGGGCCTGTGTCGCATGGGACCAGAGTTCTACTTTGGCACAGGTAGCTGCCTCTTTCCTTCCAAATGCCCCAAGCTGATTTGTGGGGTCCACTACCTGTACTTCGCAGTGCTGCTCTTCTTCTGTACTGGGATTCTAGTCCTCCTTGTGAGCTACAGCACACCTGCCATAGATGACATGCACGTAAGTGAAGCACAGCAGCTGTAAGAGTGTGTGAGGTTATTCTCATCCTTTTGGTCACTTCCACTTTGCCTGATTTTCTCTTCCAAGCTTCATCGCCTTGTCTTCAGCTTGCGCCATTCTAAGGAAGACAGGACTGATTTGGACTGGGAGGAAGAGGAAGGAGGAAGAAAAGCTCGCAGGGAAGCAGAGGAGAAAAATAAGGCCATGTGTGTTGAGGATAAAAGTAAGATATTTAGGAAACACTGTTATTTAAGGGGATTCACTACCCACAGTGATCGTTTATACAGCATTATCTTATAGTATCTGTCAGTCAACAGCGAAATACAGAACCGTATCGAAAAATCTTTTTTGTTGCAGCTACAAATGAGGAGAAATCTGCAATTGTCCATCTAATCAGCTGGTTTTGTGGCTTGAGTGGCTCTCAGGCTCCTGAGCCCACGGAAGAGGAGGTCGCACAAGCGTCTAGACAACTGCCAGACATAAGCGAAGACCCGGTCTGGAAGCACCTCGTCAATGCTAACGCCCTCATAATGATGGCAGTAGCCGTCTACTTCTGGGGGTTTTATGCTTGAGAACAAATCTTCAAGCAAATATTTACCAAGTAGTTTACTTAATTCTAATTATTTACCACTTTGGACCTGGAATTTAACAAAAAAATGATACGCTATGATGGGTATCCTACATAAATATGAATATCTGGCTTACAAATTTTGCATCAGCATGAAGTAAATCTGAACAAAAGGCCAACAATAAAGCACACAGACTATTTTATATTAAAAATACTGATAAATTCTACTGCAATAATATATTGGCAGCTTAGATTTGATTTTGTTATAAATGACCATACAGTGTCTCCTGATTAATAAAAGGAAATCTATGCCAACTGGAATTCAGGCACTTTGGTGTGGAATCCTTGTATCAAATTAAAAAAGTAACGCAGTTTTGATACAGAGACCAGTTTTAAATAACTTTTATTTACTTTAGAGGCAAAAATTCCCTATAGCATCAGCTGACAGTGAAACCTACAACGGTCTCCCAAACCAACGGATCAGCATCAACATTTGATTTTGTTTGAAAAATTTGTACAGATTGATGTGAGCAGAATGAATGGGGTTAAGGCTGGAACCTGGTGTTGTTCTTTCACCCACAGAAAGCAAAGACTGTCCTCTACTAGTAAGCAGACAGGTAGTGGCAGCCTGGCTGGTGCAGTGGTAGGGCAGAGAAAAAACAACAACATCTGGACAAGAAATAAAGACTTGTTTCAATAATGCTTTCAGCTTTGAAAACACCCTTAAAAACCAAGAGGAGGAAAGAAAAAGAAAAACCAATCATACTCACACAAAGAAAAACAAAAACAGGAAAAGCAGAACGGTTGATTACAAAGTGACATCAGGTTTTTGTAAAGTGACATCATTTTGCTCTTTTTTGCTCCAGGGTCAGCAAACAAAACTCGACATCCAACCTCAGGACATTTCATTACTTTCACGAGACAAGTCGGTGCCTGGCCTGCAGCTTTTTGCAAGGTTGGGGTTGGCTTCGGAGCTGGTCTTAGGAAAAGAATGCCAAGCCAGAAGAATTTCTAACCAATTCACAAATACATGTAAAGATCTAGTCCCATGCAGCAGACATTAACCTCATTTAATCGCATCGATATTCACACAACAGCACTGGTCTGCGTATTATGGGAGTAAGAATTAAGTATGGTGCACTGCTAAGAACTGATACTGACATGATAGCAAGGTTAACAAGCTGAGACAGGGGAGGCGAGCTCAACCATAAATATTACAGTGGCGTGAGGTTTAGGCAGAGAGTAGGGAAGGAACCCGGAATGCCCGTACTCCAGTCTTTACCTCCCATCGTCTCTTTTGGCGCGGGCCTGAACCATGTCGCACGGCTGTACCCAGTTGTTGTCGTGCAGTCCAACTCTACAGCCGGGCGTGTCTTTATCTGTGCGCCGACAGCACATCCAGTATGAGCGTCCGTAAGGCAGGTCATGGTGGTAAGGTTTGGGGTGCCAGCGGCAGAGCGAAACGTCCCCCCGCTCGTACTGCCGCTTGCACTGCTTGCAGGGGTCATCGCGGTACAGTGGGTCCTGGTTCCAGCGGGAATCCGTAGCACGCACACCATAGGTCTCGATCAGGGCCTTGAAGTCATGGCAGGTGCACTTAAGGGCTGCTAGAGAGCGGGTGGGTAAGTAGCTGAAGATGTTAACCATGATGTGGTCTGGAAGCATGAGCATGTACTGCCGTGGTTCCAGAAGCCGCTGGATCTGAAAACGTATCTCCAAAAAGTCGTGGGAGACGTGACGGTAGAGACGGCAGAGTGATTTATCAGCACAATCATCCACACTGGCAATCGGACTGTCTGGCCTCTCTACTGCGCCTCCTACCGGCCCATTGTTATTTGCACAATCCAAAGAACACATTCCACTGGAGACCCCGGTACTACTTTCATCTTCAGCAGTTGGGGTCTGTAGAAAGAACAGCTGGCCAGGTGGGGGGTCCTCTGAAACATCAGCTGGTTTAACCCCACTAGGCATTGCAAAGCATACAGTCTCTTCTTGGACATTCTCTGTGCTGTCCTTACCATAGAAGACACACTGATCCACGGCACCGGTGACTACAACCTCAACGTGGAAGCCGGTCACCCGTTCTCGAGCCACAGCCTTCTTTTCTCCTGAACAGTGATCCTGGATCGGGTCAGGAGCTGTGGAAGGAGGCCGCTCGGTGATGTCTTCCCCTAAGGGATCAGACTTTGGTGAGCCAGCCAGGATGGCACTCGGGTCTCGAGATGAAGGACTAACCAGTTGGTAGAGGTCACACGTGATCTTTTCTTTGGCCCTTGCTCCTGCCTGCCCTGCTCCAGCCCCACAACTCATAAACATGCATCTGGAGCGTCCTACGGGCTCAGACTGGGAACGAGGATCCAAACTAGACACCCGAAACGCAATCCTTACTTCCCCTCGACCATGGCTTTGGCCACCACCCCCACTCTCGCTAGCACAATCCCGTTCTTTGCCCGAGCCATGAATCTGAGGCCGGAGTATTGTACTGTCAAGATTCTGCTGCTGAGACTCAAAATGGGCCACAGCCTGAGCAACACGTCGGGATTCCTGTTGCTGCTGATGTTCAAAGTCACTTTTAGAGGCTGGTGCAGACGGAGGAGATTCTGAAAGGAATACGACGGGTGTGGGATCTGAAACCGAATTCTGGAGTACCGTATGCTGCTGGTGGCTAGAAGTTGTCCGTCCTTGAGCCACAATGCCTTGAAGGGCCATAGCTGTGCGCTGCTCAACAAGGGCAACCATCTCAGCTACGGACAGAAGATCGGTCTCGCTCACTCCAATACCGTCATCTGGAGGGTTGGGCTCTGAAGGCAGTTCAGGGGTAACATTCTGAGCTCTTGTAGGAGGGTCATAGGAAGAGCATCGACGACGACGTTTAGCCTTGGTACAATCTGTGCCCCAGTTTCCTTTCACCTTCATGGCACTAGGCCTTGGAATGCCTGCTCCACTACACTGGTGAGCCACAAAGAAGGCGATTTTCTCTTTGGTGTTGCCTGGTTTGATGACATACCACGTATCAAGCAACACCCTGCCATCCTCCATTTGTGATGTAGGAGAGGGTGGTGCAGGGGGTGGAGGAGCCAGGAGAGTGGAAGGTGGGGCAGGAGGAGTGTTCTCAGTGCCTACATCCTCGTTATGCTCTTCATCGACCCCACCGGCCTCTATGGAGGTGCAGCCGGCGGCATCTACTTTACAAAGGGTAGATGTTGTCCCACCGCCAATCGTGCCATTGCTGTATGGCTTGTTCTGCGAGTAGGTGCCGAAGGGACGTGGGCACCACAGTCGTATGTGGGAAAAGGTGTCACGGTTCATTGTGAGCCCATTGAGAGCATATCTGCCACTAGGCAGGGCAGTTACTTTTCACTTCACCGCGCTCTCTCATCGTTCAGGTCTGCAGGATCCACTGAAGTTTTCAATCTGAGGAGAGACAGAGAAAGAGAGAAATAAATAAACAGCATCGCTTATTTTTAGTCTAACACTGTGCTGCCATTTACTCGATGACTACACATAACCTGAATCAGACATGGCATGTTACTGACGAGCACGTTTTTCATGGCATGCATTCAAACTGGCAAACACTCGTCAAGCATGACTACAATGCTCTCAGTGTAGGCAACGCAACAAAAGGAACGTTTTAGAAGTATTTTATTTCCAGCATACATCTGCACTGGCTCCAGAGCACTGCTGGTCAGAGCTTAGGCTCAAAAGCTGCTCGACAGAAAATCTGCATGACCGCCTTAAAAATGATTATGCTCAGCGCTTAATATTCAACTTTTGCTGTCCATCCCACTCGTTTATTACATTTCTACGCTAAATACAACCTCATTTGAAACTGATTGTTGGTGTATTCTTGTTCATGGTTTAGAGCCACTAGATATGGTACTGACCAGGGTCAGGAGTGTTACTGACCATCTAGCTCAATGGCTGCATCGCTGCCATGACTTACACCAAGATATGCTGGAAGAGCAACTCATGCCTGAGGCAGCAGGTTTCTGAGCTTGTCAGAGCACAACAGGCAGTTAATAAATCAACCACAAACCACAATTTTATTGACTCATGCCAGGAAAATGTTCCTCTTTAAGAGATAAACTCACATCTATAGAGGCTTAACAATGTGTTAAAAAAATAACCCGATTTCAAACACTCAGGTTCGAAACTACTATTATTACTATTATTATTATTATTATTGAGCCAATACTGGACAAAATTAGTCAAATTAAAAATGCTTTGCTTAGACAATTTAAAATGAGTGCACAATCATCTTTCTGTGAACAGGAGATGATCAACAAAGGCAGGTCGAGCTGGCTGCTGGCGTCGGGGTCTTTAATCTCTGCTACTGCCTCGGCAAAGGAACAGGGAAGGGGCTCCGTGTTACTGACTGCGGGCTCCATTCCCTTAACTGCCCGGCTCAAGGGGGCAACAGGGCTAATGTACACTTGAGGTAACGATTTTTCAAAAGCCACTGGAGAAAATGCTCGACCAGCACTTTTTCTCGCATGATGGACAAAAACACTGACAAAACGATCCTCGTAAAACACACATGACCCTAAATCGGCGTCCAGTGGCCCCGTGAGTACGAGCCGCGCGGGTAACAGGGCGGCTCAGTTCAGCCAGCCAGGCGTCTGTCGGTGCGAGCGAAGCGCATCTGAGACGAACTTCAGACCGAATGACCCCCAACACGGCGGGCAGGAGCTGCTGCGAACGCGGCCTGGTGACCACCGCCAGCTGGCTCGGCTAGCGGCGTAGTAAACCCGCAAACACTTCCTCGACACTTTTCCCTGCGAAACAGACTTTCTGGAATGTCGGCGTGGAAGAGAAGTTTAGTGACACTGAACTCGAGCGAACAAGAAATCCCTCTGAACGGAAGCTGCGGGTACTAACCCCAACCCGCTAACTAGCCAACCAGCTAACCCGCTAACTAGCCAACCAGCTAACTAGCTAAACAGCTAACCCACCAACCAGCTAACTAGCTAAACAGCTAACCCGCTAACTAGCTAAACAGCTAACCCACCAACCAGCTAACTAGCTAACCCACCAACCAGCTAACTAGCCAAACAGCTAACCCGCTAACTAGCTAAACAGCTAACCCACCAACCAGCTAACTAGCCAAACAGCTAACCCGCTAACTAGCTAAACAGCTAACCCACCAACCCGCTAACTAGCCAAACAGCTAACCCGCTAGTTTTGTCTATGGCCGAGTTAGTGAAGTTGAGCTAAGCTAACTAGCTGCCAGGCGAAGTGCATAAAGCTGAATGCCTCAGTAGCGAAACGAGTTAATCGGCCACAGCGCGGAGAATCGTCAGGCCGGACAGAACAACCGGTGCCCGCGTACTGATCCGAGTGAACGGGCTGGCAGGACAAGCCTCCGGGCCCGAAAAGCTTAGGCTAGCGGGCGCTAGCTGGCTGGCTAACGTTATTTTGCTAGCTGGGGAAGCGAATCGGCGGAACTTTCTCGCCTGGATCGCTTTCATTCCGTCAATCTGACGCAAAGGAACTCACGCTAACGCGTTCCTCCGCCGGTCTGGTCGCAGCGGTCGCGCTGTCAGTCCTTTCAGCGCTCACGATGTCAGCGACCATTCAGCTAACTGGCCAGAGCAAAGGCGCAGGGTACGTTAGCCTAGCTAGCCTAGCACAATGGTTGTCTGCCTCTACGAGGCAGCTCCGGCTCACGGTGGACGAGCATGCAGTGCGGTGAAGCGGCGCTTCCTCTTACCTTCGCCACAACAAGTGAGGCTATTTGGCTTCTCTCCGGTAGCTCTCCCACAACAACAAGGACAAAAAACCCAGTCGCGTCGGATAAAAACGCCTCTAAAACACGCGGACGGGGTCGAACCCGGGGCGGGCAGCCGCGGCTCGGCTACATTAGCCCTGCGACCTGCCAGCTACGAGGCCCGCGACAGTGTCCTGGCGCACTTTGCCATCGCCGCGCACGCCGATCTCCACAGCCGACACGCGCCTCCGCCTCAGTGACAGCGCCAGACTCCGAGCCCGCTGAACCCGCTCCCGAGCGACGGCTTCAACGCGCTTAAACAACACGGGGTTTCCGTAAAACAAGCGGAGCTCGCTGCTCGGTCTTCGGAAAGCTATTGAAGGCCATCTTGTTGACAGGCAGCTGCAAAACGCCAGCAGCCAATAGGCAAAGCGAGTTGATGGCGTGTCCATATATGGTCGCTGAAAACTCCCCTCTCTGCCCCCCTTTCGCAGGAGGAGAGGAGAGGAGAGGAGAGGGGGAGAGAAGAGAGGAGGAGAGAAGATGAGAGAACAGAGGAGGAGAGGGGAGAGAAGATGAGAGAACAGAGGAGGAGAGAGGAGAGAAGATGAGAGAACAGAGGAGGAGAGGGGAGAGAAGATGAGAGAACAGAGGAGGAGAGAGGAGAGAAGATGAGAGAACAGAGGAGGAGAGGGGAGAGAAGATGAGAGAACAGAGGAGGAGGAGAGGAGAGAGGAGGAGAACAGAGGAGGAGAGAAAATGAGAGAACAGAGGAGGAGAGGGGAGAGAGGAGGAGAGAAGATGAGAGAACAGAGGAGGAGAGGAGAGAGGAGAGAAGATGAGAGAACAGAGGAGAGAGGAGGAGGAGAGATGAGAGAACAGAGGAGGAGCAGAGAGGAGAGAACAGAGGAGGAGAGAGGAGGAGAGAAGATGAGAGAACAGAGGAGGAGGAGAAGAGAGGAGAGAAGATGAGAAAACAGAGGAGGAGGAGAAGAGAGGAGGAGAGAAGATGAGAGAACAGAGGAGGAGGAGAAGAGAGGAGGAGAGAAGATGAGAGAACAGAGGAGGAGGAGAGAGGAGAGAACAGAGGAGGAGAGAAGATGAGAGAACAGAGGAGGAGGAGAGAGGAGAGAACAGAGGAGGAGAGAAGATGAGAGAACAGAGGAGGAGGAGAGAGGAGAGAACAGAGGAGGAGGAGAAGAGAGGAGAGAAGATGAGAAAACAGAGGAGGAGAAGAGAGGAGGAGAGAAGATGAGAGAACAGAGGAGGAGGAGAAGAGAGGAGGAGAGAAGATGAGAGAACAGAGGAGAGAGGAGAGGAGGAGGAGAGATGTGCTGCCTCTTGTTCTTCCAGTGCTGTATTTTTGCCACACAGTGGGACTGAATAGGGCTTGGCAGATTAAAGCCTCCAAAGAGCCCATGAAGGAGGTGCGGGATGCTGTTTAGCATCCTCACTGTGTCCGTGAGGGCGCAAAGCCTTCTGAATAAACACCTGAGAAACGTAGAGATGACCACTCCAGCTGTGCAGTTCCAGAGGAAAGACATGGATCATTTAAAGGGGAATTCCATCCATTTTAGTCCATGATATGTAAACAGCGCCATTCAGGGTGGTTTGGTGTGAAATGGTTCGCTGTAGAAAAACCTACAGACTCTGAGTTCTTTACAGTGGTGGTGATGGGAACCAGGCGTCACAGCGTCTACAACACAACCACAGCCACTTCATTTACTGTCCAGAACACGCGCCTCCTGAGTTTATAACACTCATAAATCTGACCGAATCAGTTTTCTTTAGGGACTGTTTTGCTTTACGATGCCCTGCATGCGCATGTATGGATTAAAATAAATGTAAATAAATGCCATAAACAAAATCCTAAAGCAGTCTCAGACGTCCGGCAGCGAATATCTAAACACTGGATGAAATAACGCCGTGCGGCAGATTTCAGACGCACTCAACTCTGAATATCTGCTTCCTAATTTCATTAAAGCGGAGCTTTTCACCCCAAACCACTCGGAATGGCTTTTAATAGCTTAATGACTTAATTATGTACATTTTCATGACCAGTCAGTGTTTCCCTTTATATAACAAAGACTCTCAAGTGCTCTCAGTCATTTTCTGCTTATATGTGGATGAAGAACATGTGGCTTAACTCACAGTGAGTTTATTGATTCAACGGTACAGCCAGTGTTACCTGCTAACAGCTGGCAGGCAAGCTGGCCCATCGGGCACTGTGGACATATATTTTAATAGTCGCTAACAAAGAAAAAGTAAAGGTGATTAAATATGCCAGTTCACCGTCAGCTGGAAGCTCCTGATCGTGATGGCTTTGCTCGCAGTCATAGCCAAGAAGCTTTCCTTGCTAAACGTATAAGATCCTGTAACAGTGATAAACAGTTATAATATAATCCACTGACTTTTCACATGGGCACGCTTTAACGAGATCCAAACACGTCATCATTAACACAGCCCCTACAGTAAAGTACCCTTTACTGTAACCATCCACTAGAAGCACCGGGTGGAGGTGAACACAGGGTACCACAGGCCTACGTCAGATGCTGCAGCAGAAAAGACTTTCATCCTGGAGGCATTTGTGTTTCTGAGATCCATCCCGGGGCTCGTGCCGGGGGCTTCCCAGGCGAGCTACATTCACTGTTTCTCATGCAGCGAGTATTACTGCCAACTTACGTGGCCATCTGTAGCCCAGTGGTTTGGCCAGTGCTGGAGAGCTGCCTGTAAAACATGCTGTGTCCTGAATAATGTGTGATTATAAGCGTGTGCTTTATAAATACGGGGGTTTGAGGCTCCGGTACCTGCAGTACCTGCGTTTTAACTGCATTAGTATTAATATACTCCTATTAATATACTAACGCGGTTAATATTTTCCACCCAAATGATCCTCACTCTTACTCGAGGTTGGATGTTGGGCTGTATCCACGTCTGGTGATGTCCACCACAACAAATCCGAGCGCGCTCACGTCATAGGAGAGCATGGCTCAATCCCAAACGGCACCCTATTCCCTGCCTAGTGCACTACACGGGGAACGACACGCTCACTCCTGCACGCAAGCTGAGCACAATCGGTCTAACAAACAGCCGCGTGGGATTCAGTCGAACAGAGCGCGACTTCACAAACAGAGCTAGAAATCCAGATGTTCACAGCTCGCTCAGCGCACTATGTAGGGAGCTGGTGGCTATTCGAGATTCAGCCTAAGTCACTTCTGTGTTTGGTTAGGATTGGGCGTTCACACGTAAAGCCCGCCCTAATCTGGTATTTCTGCATATGATTGGCCGAAGGACACGTCCATCCGCTCAGTGGTTCCGGGTCCGGTAGCGGTTATAAAATCGTGTGGTGGAGCGTTAGAAGGACACCAGCTAACATCAGTCTCCGCTGAGGCCAGTTCGAGCGGTGGTAAGCTGACCTCCGGCGTGTCCAGTCATTTCCACTGCTGTTCTCGCCTCAGTCTGACAGGGACTGTTTGTCTCCGCGGCGCTGCTGTAAGGTTGTAGCTCCCTGCTGACCCCGTGGACCCCGTGGACCCGTGAGAGCTCATCCCTTCCAGGATGAGCCCAGAAAATAGATACAAGATTCAGAATTTACTGTCAGAATTGCATATTTCATATTTCAGACATGGAGCTTCAGCAGCAACATAGGTGTTTATATAGATCGGTACAGAGCCCTGCAGGTGACATCCCGCATTAACAAAAATAACGCGTGGCCACAACTTGGTAAGGCGTGGGAATAAGCTCAGTAAGTTGCAGCAACGACTTGGCAAGGTGAGGGAACGAAATCAGCTTTATTAAGACTTAATTATCTCAGTCCCACACCTTTACTAAGTTGTGGCCACTCATTAGGATCTTGTTTCCACACCTTACTAAGTCGTGGCCACGCATTATTTTTAGTTATGAGGGATGTCACCGTCCTGCATATGAGCCCCGAAGATCAGAGCAGTTAAGTTGTCTTTATTTTGAGCTCTGTTGGCGTGTTTGGTTATTAATGAAGATCGTAAGACATTAGAACGTGTTCTGCAGTGGTTCTGCGATTTACGTGGCATGTCTGACCATATTTTGGGGCTCTTGTGAGGTTTGATGAATTGGAGCAGACTAAACGCCTGACAGTAACTTCCCTGTTATCAGAAACCTGTTTTGTAATGTAGTTTATCGTGATGATGGTAAACCTGCCGTATCGGCCGCCCTGAGCGCTGCTTTTTGGGACTTGTTTTGATTTGTGTAAACGAGGGTTCTGGGGATTCTGACTCCGTCCGTTTCATTGAGCGCTTGACGGCACCTGAACCTGAACTCCAAGTTCCTCATCACAGCTTAAAGCTGCCCTTACCTCCTTGGCCCTTGTATCTGTAGACGTCTCGGGCTCTTTAATCCTGCACGGGTTGCTTCCTGTGTGTCTTTGCCAGCTCTGACGCTGTAATACGTTCATTTGCTTTGGTGTTTGGAGGATAAAGTCTAAGTTGGTGTTGATAATGTTGTTCTTGATCTATTATCTGACAGTCTACATCTTTTTCATTTACAGTGATGCTGTCAGAGGTGCTACAAGTACTGAGGGGTGCTGGCAAGGTGGGCGCTGCCTTCGCCACCACCCAGGGCGAGCAGATGCGACTGATGGCCTGTAATTCAACACTGGGCGCAGGGGTCAAGGCCGCCCAGGAGGTGGTGGAGAGCCTAGTGGGCACTGTGATGGCAGGAAATGAGGTAGCCTGTTTGGTGGATAATTAATAAGGCTCAAAACCTAATTAGTAAATTGTGCCAACGCACAGCTATAGAACAGTCCAACATCAGTCACTGCAGGTTATGATCAAAATCTATATTAGATGCGGTCAATATGGATAGTTGGTGTATTGTTTTCAGTTTAATACAGGTCAAGCAGGATTTACTAATCATTGCTTTGTTTTTAATTTGGGTTTATGGGTTTACGTTGTTGTTCTGCCAGACCCCAAAATCTGAAGAGTTCCCTGACATTGAGGGATGGGACCAGATGGAGCAGGACGAGGCTGCAAAATGGGCTGTGGGCTCGGAGATACCACCTGACATAAACGGTGAGGGTGCCACAGATATGGCAGGAACACCCAAAGGAACCGTGGGTGGCGCCGGCTGGCCTGGACAAACGGCTCGTTTCTTGCACATTTCGACGCCCCTTCATCATGCAAGGTTCCTTCATGACACCGTAGTGGCCAGACTGACTCCAGAAGATATCAGAAAGGCCAGGGAGGCCAAACAGAGCATTGCAAGGCCTGTTCGACAGAAGGTAGGGAACGTTACGTGCCTTCATATTTAGAATTTGGTTGATTTGTCTGATGTTTATAAAGTCACAGCATGCCTAGTTACTGGGGCTCGTATGTTTTGAATGCGTGTATATGTGGAGCTGCATGGCTTCACTGCACATTACACCTTTTAAGGCAAGACTCTACAGCTAGAAATGATTATATTAGTCTCATCAGTTGTTTTTTCAGATTTTTGGATAAATTACATTTATAATATGTCTTTTCTTAAACTAACAGGAATATGTTTCCGTGTGACTTGTCAGTTTGTGTCCACTTGCATTTAACTGTATTTTTCAAAAGTTAGCAACTCTACTGGAGACGTCATTGAAAAGCTCCTTTCTTGGTGAAAGTTAATAGAATTGAAATACAGAAGATCTCACGGGGAACATGGTTTGAAGCCCGTTCTTAAAATCATTTTTCTGAAAAGCAGCTTTTCTTTAAATTCAGGACCAGAAATTTTGCATGAAATTCTACATATTTATTCGTAACCCTATTGTGAAGGAAGTCACAGACGGGTTTTTGAAAAACTGCCAATAGCAGGATTTCTGGTATTTCTATACTACAAAAGAATCTGAAAAATGTGCCTTGTGTTTCTTGATAAAACCATAAAACAGCGAGAAAGCCTTCCTCCTGAGTGTTTTAACAGTGAAATAAACGTGTAATTCTAAATTTAAAAATACAGTTGCATACCTAAAATTTTTATTTTAGACAAAAGTACATACTTGTAAGAATACCAATAATCAGCTGGCAAAGATTAATTGTGACAAATTACACTTTCCGTTTGAGGTGGTGTCTCGGCCTAAATTCCTTTTGCAGCTTTCTCACCAAAGATCTAGTCACCCATGTATTAAGGTGGGAAATATGAGCTCCTGTCCTTGAGCAAGAAGAGAGGTCTCAAAAAGCTCCAAACCTTGTGTGTTTTTCTCTAGAGGACGTTGAAAGATCATGAAATAAGTAGTGTAGTGAATGTGATGATGAAGAGAGACTGTGTTCTGTGCTCCTCTGAGTCTGCGGTGAGAAGGAATGTAACAGCAGAGGCTTCTGCTTTGTTTCCAGCTGAGTGAACGAGCCAGAGAACGGAGGGTGCCAGCCACACAGATGAGTCGACTTGTCAGTTTTGGGGGTGAGTGATGTTCATTAACGCTCTCGGATCATCAGGTTACATGAAGATGGTCTTGATTGCAGCCGTTTGTTCTGCAGCGATTTCTGAGTGTGAACCCTGTTAACTAGTTAATCTGTTATGCTTGATTTACCGAAGCAAAGCTTAAGCGAAAGACTCCGAAGACGGTTAAAGATCATGTTTAAGTGCATCCTTCAGTTCAACTTGACATTGTCTGCTTGTAATCAATAAATGACCCACAAAACATTGAAGTAAAAGAAATGGCAGTGTTATTTTATTGGTTTAGGTCAGTGGAACTGTCGACAGTTTTAGAGAGTAATATGCAGCAGTTTTTAGACCTGTTTGTGTTGGACACCTGAGAGGTGATGTAACTCTGATGGATTAACAGCTGTTTCCCATTGATGGATTAACTGTGGTCTTGGATTGAACTGCAGTGATGGAGGTGATTTGTAGTCCGTGAGTCTGGAGTCGTTTGGACTCAGCCTTGTCTCTGTCTCTGGGTCGGTGGCCTCCGCACACGTTTAAAGATCTGTTCACTGCCTGTTGAGGATGTGTTTGATCGTTTTAATGGTGCAGCTAAACCTTCTAGGTTGGATTTAGAAAGTTAGAAGAAAGAACTGATTTTCTTTTATTTACATTTTGTTTGGCTCAAGCCAACTAATGAAAATGGATCTGGCTCATATCTTGCTTGTTGCAGTCCAGTGTGGTTGAATAATTGTGGCAGTCTGTGTTTCCATTTTATAATAAAGTATGTTGTTTGTTTATTCCGTCGGCTTTTAGTGGTGATTCTGATTACATTTTGAAGATGAAGGGATGGAGAATAACCTCATCGTTTACTTTCAGAACATATAAGGCTATAACGATAGTGGTTAACAATACATTTATTACTACTAAATGTCATATTTTACTGAATATATTATTATTTATATTATATAGTATTAATCTAGTATTTTTATTAATACATATATAAGTAATGATAATTCATGTACAAAGAACTTCAAATGAAAGTCCGTTTCATAATTTCAGTCGATGCCGTTGCCGATAGTGACGTGTCATCTCAATCTGCAGCTGATACTGTCTGATACTGTCCTGTCGATTGACGGAACACAAACCTAATAGTTATTAGTCTCTGTGTTTCAAAAGCTTTTCTATGACTGTAATATCGCTGATCATGGACTCTGTTGCAGGTTTGGCTGTTGGTCTTGGTCTGGGTGCTCTTGCTGAAGTAGTGAAGCAGTCTTTTGGGGGCAAACGTTCAGGTAGACCTACAACCTTAAGAAGCCACAACCTTCATCTTATGTAATTTAAAGAATGGAATGTCCAAAAGTTTGCTTTCTTAGTTTAAGGAACTTTTGAGACCAAACATGTCTTGGCGTTTGGGCCCAGCTGGGGGGGTGGGGTTGTGTGAATTGTGTGAATCCTGCCTCTTTTCATGTCGTTGTGTATTTACATGACTTAGAATTTAAAATCTCTCAGATGCAGGAGCTGTGCTAGACTCTCCGCTCTTATCAGAGGCCAACGCCGAGAGGATTGTTGACACATTATGTAAGGTGCGAGGAGCAGCGCTCAAGCTCGGACAGATGCTTAGCATTCAAGGTACAGTTTGAGAAACGTTGTGTACAGCCTTTCCTAAACACTTTGAAGGAAGCCTTCGTTTTAGCTGCATTATGTAAGATTTTGTTGTCGAAATTAAAAGGAGTAGCGTTATTAGGAGTCACACTGAAAAACTAAAAGAAGACATGATGTCTGTGCGCTGCTGCAAGTCGGCCTGTAAAGCCTGAAATTTGTGTGCTTTGCATGCAATTACAGATTTCCACCAGAGAGGTCGCCAAAACCCCAAAACATACATAGTGCAGCTTCAAACATTTATTCAAATCTTGGAAGCAGAACTTTCCTCAATATGCCTTTTTTATAATTTGACCTTGTTTCCAAAGATCTATCTACTAATTCGTATTGCTAATCAATAAGAGTATTTTAATACGCACTTTTGCAGAATATGCAGAATACCTAATTTTGTGGCTGATAATTACTCTTCTTCCTCATGTCGTTTTTAGACAACAGCTTCATCAACCCGCAGCTCCAGAAGATATTTGAGAGGGTTCGACAAAGCGCTGACTTTATGCCAGCTTGGCAAATGAATGTAAGTTCCTTTCTTTCCCTTTACTGCCCACTTTGCCTCTCCGTTGTTCACAGATGTTGTAAGAGCCTTTAAGATGTACTGAAGGTTAAAGTGTGGCACATGGTTTGATGAGTTTGGGGGGGCAACTGAATTAAGGTCCCTGTCAGCCATTGTAAAGTTGATTTGCATGAGTTCAGAACAACTGAAACAGTTAGTAGATGATGCTTTAGGACTTGCTGTACCGTTCTGTGCTCTGTACAGGTAAGCGCTGATTTACTGAGACAGATGTCGCTTTGAGGTTCACTTGCTTTTCTTATACCAACTGATATGTTGGTGATTATTTTCTTATTAACAGAAAGTTCTGGATGAAGAACTGGGCATTAGCTGGCGGGGAAAGCTCTTATCGTTTCAGGACAAGCCTTTTGCAGCTGCCTCTATTGGGCAAGTGCACCATGCGGTCTTACCAGACGGAAGGGAAGTGGCTATGAAGATACAGGTAAAGTAGGGCTGCACAGTGGACTGATTAAGTGCCGTTATCACGATATGTGTTGATGAGAGAAACCCGTTGTTAAGGGCTACAGTAACAGGTTGGATCGAATTACCTCACTCATTCACACTTTGCAGGTTACAAATTCTCCACAAAAGGGTGCCTTTATCAGTCAAATGTGTTGGATGGTTTGTGAGATCAGTGCTAATTATCGGTGGCTTTGTGTTCTTCTAGTGAATTGTGGCTTTGTAATTTTGTGTTTTTTGCTATTTGTTTAAAGGAGAGTTTAATTAGAGTTCTGTGTACAAAGCTAATAATAATAATAATAATAATAATAATAATAATAATAATAATAATAATACAAAAGTCTGTACTTGTGGCATATCCTGTCAGAAGAACACTCTTAATAATAATAATAATAATTAATAATTATTGACTTTTTGAATGCTCATCTGCAGCTTTAGTGAACAGGACATGTTGATGTGAACTGCTGTGTTTTAGAGAAACGTACGGAGTCTGAATTGTTCACAGTGGTGGTGAGAGGAACCAGACGTCTGAGGCATTTAGTGCCTCTAAAAGCTCCTTATGAATGAATATTTTACCTGATGCCTGAAATGTTTGATTATTTTATGATTGTGCTGCGATCGGGTTTTGTAGTTTAATACTTTGATAAATACATCTGAGGGATACATGCAGGTCATTGTTAGGCAAAATAATGTAAATGTTTTATTTATTTATTTATAATTTTACCATCATTGACATTGCATACTCAGAAGATACATGGGATTACATAAGATTAAAGCTGCCGCAAACTTTATTAGGAGGTACGGTAACTAACCAGCTTGCATACCTTCTGTGTTACAGTATCCTGGAGTGGCTGAAAGCATCAAAAGTGACATTAACAACTTGATGTCCGTGCTGAAGCTGAGCGTTGTGCTTCCTGACGGTGAGGGACGTGAAAAGTTTCTGATGTTTAAGAAGTGCGCTCCAGCATGACCAGCGTTGCAGGAGCATTCGTGATTATGCCTTGTGCAGAAATCTCAGCTGTGCGTTGAGAAGGATGTTTGTGAAATAAGTTGCTGTTTTGTGCCAGGATTATTTGCTGATAGCAGCCTAGAAGTTCTTCAGAGGGAACTCACCTGGGAGTGTGACTACAGAAGGGAAGCCGCGTGCGCCAAACACTTCAGGTACATCCAGTGGTCGTCTGAGAGTTTTTAAAGTAATGGTTTGGCCAAAATCACGTTTCACTATTTTACTTGACCTCAGACGTAGTTCATCACCAAAGACATGTTTGTATCTGCAAGACTGACTGCATCACCATAGAGAGAAGAATCAGTCAGCATCATCATCATCATCAGTCACACGAAAAACCCTGCCTGTTATTGGAGGAAACCTTGATATCAGTGTAATGCAATTACATTCTTGACCGTGTTTTTTTTCCCCTATAATAAATACTTTCAGTGTATTTATGTATTTTTATTTATTTATTTATTTGCTCAGCTTCTCCTCTTAAGCATAGCTTGAGTAGGTAAACCTGGATTTACAGAGAAAACTCTGAGCTGCCGTTGTAAAATGAGTTAACTGCAGCTGCATTAGGTTTAATGATGCTTAGTCAGGATTCCTGTTTGAGTGCTTCTGACACTTGAGCCTTCAGCTCTGATTGTTCCTCCCTTAAAAGAGCTTAGTAATGCTGATCAAAACCACTGGCTTTGATTTATTAACTAATATTAGAAGCAGTTTGTTTCGAAGCCCATGTACGAGAGAACGTTCAGTGCTGGAGCACCTTCACAGCACCTCATTAGCTGTCACTGTAACGTAGTACTGACCGGGATGTTTCCTGAAGGGTAGAAGGTGACGTGTTACATCACTCTGTGTTTCTGACGGCTGATGAATTTGATGAATCACATCAGTGAATGGATCATTTTTAAGAGCTTGTTGAGTCACTGACCAAGTCACTTGTAGGTTGGAGGCTCTTGACTGATCTGATGCTTGACTCCTGCAGGGCTCTGCTGGAGGGAGACCCCATGTTTAAAGTGCCTAAGGTCATTGATGAGCTTACCACCACTCGAGTGATCACCATGGAGCTAGTTAACGGAGTCCCACTGGACAGCTGTGTGGATTTGGATCAGGAGACCAGGAATAAAGTGAGTGATTAAACGTTTGTGAAGGATCTGCCACTAAAGAGGGACTGATCTGAATGGGAGTAGATGCGAGCCGCCACCGTCCCAGCTCGGTCACATGATGTGACGAGAGAGACGCAGCTAGCCGGGGGACTAAACTAAGAAAAACTGCCTAAAACCCCCCAGAAAAGAAGGTTAAGCCGGATTTGCTGCCATGCAGCTTTAACGTTTGCAAATAAGGAAGCAGAAACGGGCAGATTAAAATGAAGTTTGTTGACTGTGTCAATCAACCAGCGTCCAAATGTAGATCCTCTGAATGACTTGGTGGAACCAGCTGTAGTTTGAGTTTGACTGTTTTTACATTCCTTCTTACAGATAAGCTTCAGTATCTTGCAGTTGTGTCTGAGGGAACTCTTTGAGTTTCGCTTCATGCAAACGGACCCCAACTGGTCCAACTTCTTCTACAATGCTGAGGAGAACACGGTGAGGTCATCTCCAAACTGAAACATCACATTTTATTTGTTTGTTTGTCAAATTTATTGATGCAGCGCACTTTTAAATTTCTATGGAGTTATTCAGAACTTTGCTTTTGAGTATGAGAAACCAGTTTTTGGTCCTAAAGCACAGAAAGTACTGACTCACTGGTGTGGCCCATATTAATGGGCTGTTTCAGTGTTGATTTGCTTTAAGAAACTTCAGACTCACTTTTTCTATTTTCTCTTCAACAGATACACCTGTTAGACTTTGGAGCTTGCCGAGAATATCCAGAGGCCTTCACAGATGACTATATTGAGGTACAGCAGATTGACAGCTGCTGAGATTCTCACACGTTGGCAGTAGAATATGTTTTAAAGCTTTTATGTTAAATATTTTATTAATTTTTATGAGTAATTAATTTTCTTTTGATTCTAAGAATTGTCTGTAAAAGACATTCAGTCTCGTGGTTTATGTGCTCTTGCCTTGTGTTCATTGGTCTTATGCTGACTGAAATTCTGTGTGCTACATGTTGGTGAATCCACTAGGTGGTGCATGCAGCCTCAGTTGGGGATCGAGCCACAGTTTTGCAGAAGTCCAAGGACCTGAAGTTCCTCACAGGCTTTGAGACCAAGGTATGGATCTTGTTACCCGTCTATCCCCTCTATAGATTCCTGCCACGTTGTTGTTGTGGGTCAGTTTTTCATGGTACCCAACACATGACATTTGTGCCCTACTATGTCAACCTTTGTTTAAACAAAACAAAAAAAAAAACAGTTTAAAATGGATTTTATTTCAATTTTAAATATATTTTATTTATATTTTAATATATTAAGCTTTTCTGAATTTGCAAAAAAGTGGTGGAAAGAAAGGTCAGTTGAATGTCAACGTCTGTGACCATATTAAGATATAATTATAATATTGCCAAACTGCATTTAAATCTTTTCTCATATTTCAGTCTTGCATATTTTATTGATTCTAAAAGTGAGAAGAAGTAAACAAAACCTGTGCAGCAAGTTATTTTACAAAGAAAAGTTAGTTTATATTTGAGTAATAAACAAAAATGTAGCAATAAATGAATTTCTGATGATAATTTTAGCACAGCGCGTTTTCCTAGGTTGACCGTTTAAACAACAGTAGCTGCTTGTGTGCAGTGTTGTGTGCATTTCCAAAAAGGGTGGGACGGCGTGAAAAATTTACATAAAAACAAAATGCAATGATGTGCAAATCATTTAAATCCTATATTTCATTGAAAATGCTTCAAATACAACATATCAAATGTTGAAACTGAGAAATTTTTACTGTTATTGTAAAAATATTTTGAATTTGATGCCAGCAACACATTCCAAAAAACTTGGGACGGTGCCAACAAAAGGCTGCTAAAGTTGTGTAATGCCAAAAAAAATACCTGGTGGTTAATTGGGAACAGGTCAATACCAGGCCATCCTAGAGAGACTTGAGTGGGCAAATAGAGCAGCAACTCAAGAAGAACATTCCTCACCATAAAACAGCAAAGAGCTTCTGCTTTCCATCGTCTACAGTACATAATAACATTAAAGACTCAGAGAATCTGGAGAAATCTCTGTCTGTGAGGGACGAGGCTGAACACCAGTATCTGCTGGCCGTGATCTTTGGGCCCTCAGGCAGCACTGCATTAAAAACAGACATGATTCTGTAGTGGAAATCACTGCATGGGCTCAGAAACACTTCTGAAAACCACTGTCTGTGAACACAGTTCATCACTGCATCCACAAACGCTGTTAAACTCTAAAACACAAAGAAGAACCCAAATATAAACAGGATCCAGAAACGCTGCCACCTTCTCTGGGCCAGAGCTCATTAAAATGGACTGAGGGGAAGTGGAAAAGTGTCCGGCGGTCCGACGAATCAACATCTGAAATTCTTTAGGGAATCATGGACGCTGTGTCCTCCGGGCTGAAGACCACTCAGCTGGTTATCAGTGCTCAGTTCTAAAGCCAGTATTCATGATGGTTTAGGGGGCATTAGAGCTCATGGCCTGGGTGATTATTAAAGCTCCATTAAAGCTGAATGATATAAATACATGCCTTGGTAACATCTGCTGCCGTCTGGATGACGTCTGGTTAGTTAAGGCTTTGATTATTTCGCAAGACGATGTCAAACCACATTCTGCATGTATTACAGCAGCTTTGCTCTGTATTAATAGTGCAGGGGTGCAGTCCGACTTCCTGCTCTAAAGTAAGGCTCTGCATATGGACTAAAGCTTAGAACATGGACAAAACTTTGTGTTTTGGTAGTGACATGAAAATGTGGGGCACCATTTTTTTAATGTAAAAAATATGTATAATACATGTTTGTCTTCCAAGTTCAGGATTTTTAAAAATAAAAATGTAAGTATTATTTTCATAAGTCAAAATGGGGGGTTTAGGATTTGGGACAGACCAAAAGAAAGGACCATGTAAATTATTACTTTGTATGTTGTCAGATTATTACTCTTTCAGTTAATACATTAGGTTTAAGACTAAGTGACCCATATTAGACCCACAGCGGGGAAATTCACCTCCTTTAACCCAGCCATGAAGTGAAACACCACATACACACTAGTGAACACACACACACACACACACACACACACACACTTGCCCGGAGCGGTGGCCAGCCCTATCCGCAGCGCCCGGGGAGCAGTTGGGGGTTAGGTGTCTTGCTCAAGGACACCTCAGTCATGTGCTGTCGGCTCTGGGGATCGAACCGGCGACCTTCTGGTCACGAGGCTGGATCCCTGACCTCCAGCCCACGACTGCCCTTAAATAGAACGTAACCTAATCCTTACAATTCTCCAGGCTCTGAATTGTTTTATTTATATATATATATACATTTTTTTATATTTTTTTATTTTTTATTTAATGGGATCTCTCGTGTTCCCGTGGTTTTCTCTCTAGGCCTTTGAGGACGCCCATGTTGAAGCCGTGATGATCCTGGGGGAAGCCTTTGCCTCTGATGTCTTTGACTTTGGCACCCAGAGCACCACACGTCGTATCCACAGCCTGATTCCAGTCATGCTCCGGCACCGGCTCACGCCCCCCCCAGAGGAGACCTATTCTTTGCATCGTAAAATGGCTGGCTCCTTCCTCATCTGCTCCAAGCTGCGGGCACGCATTCCCTGTAGAGCCATGTTCCTTGACATCTATAACGCCTACTGCCACAGACGCCAAGAGCAGGCGGGTCAGGCATAGCCTGAGTGAACTCGGAACACCACGCGGCTTGGGTTCACACGTAGGTGGACTTGGACGGGCTGTCTCCTAAATACTGATGCAGTAATGAAGTTCAGTGTCTTTTGCGACTGAACGTCATGACCAAGGCGTTTAAATAAAGAGAGCATATTTATGTGAATCATTTGAGTGCCTGTTTGGGTTTTTGAGATATGAACTAAGGGAAATGGATTCATGTCTTTATACATTGCCTGAAATGATGACATCGGAATATGAAACTGATCCAGGTCATATTGGAACACCGGTTCGGGAACGGGAACTTGTCTGTGGGATGTCTAGGGGGCTAAAAACATATATGATCTGAACGTCTCGACTTCCACTAGGAAAGTCTTTATGTGGTTTTTATATTAGCTGTTTTAAAGCACGTAGGAAAGAGAAATAAATATTCAAGTAGAAAATTCGCATCGCTTTTCTTTAACCTTTAAACTTTGGTTAAACTCTGCAGGTATAGTTGAAGACTCCTGCACATGGAAGGAGTTTATGTGATAATCGTGTGGTCAAACCTGCGCAGATCTAAAACCACGCAGTGCATGTCACTGCAGGTATGAACATATAAGGAGACTCTCATTGTGTAATTTGCTGTAAAGCAATGGGGGTGAACTTTGTACCAGCAGGTAACTGTTGAAACTTGGCACACGTTAATCAGGTACATTATTCAGTCACCTGATGTACTTGATGTAATGTAGAACCCTTAATATCACACCTTATTAAATAGCAGCAGATATCATGAAGTCATGCTGTATTCACTGTCACTAACCTCTGATCGTCAGTTAGACTGAAGGTACTTATTATCATTCAAATCTGCTGTGAGAGGTTATTACATGCTCATAAATGGACTGACTGTGAGGGCCACGCCTTTGGAGTAAAGGCGTGTTGTTTTATTTGTCGATAAGCTCTAGAAAAAAGCCAAATGGCAGTTTGTGTGACTTGAGATTGTCATTAAAACAGTCTGAACGTCTTTAAAAATAGTTTCAGCTTCAGAAATGAGAACGCCTTCGCTCAATGCGCCGCCAGAGGGCAGTGTTTCAGCTCGCAGAGCGCTGGTAGGTCGTCTCTGTGGACGAGTTAATTTGCATGGCAGGGCCTCTGCGCCAATCGGGTCCCGTGGGGGGCGGGGCTTATGCAGGTGGGTGGAGCCGCGGGAGCAGCACGGACCTGTGCGCCAGCGAGTGCCGAATAACAAAAGCTCAGATAATCCCCCAGAACATCGGCCCGGTCCGCCTGGTCCGCCCGGTCCGCCCCGGTCCTCTGTCTCAGCCCGATATCCGAGGCGTTTAGCCCCGTGTGCCTCTGCGAGCCGAGCGAGCCGAGCGAGCCGCCCTCCGGTCGCAGTCCTGGTATCAGATGCGCTGAAGTCCGTCCTCCTCTTCTCTGTGGATTACGCGGAAGGCGGCGGGAGCGCGCAGCCTGCAGCTCGGTAAGTCCGGCGCTTTTACGCTTAACGACTCATTTGTAGTTCTGGCTGAAACGGCGCTAGACGACGCGGGGCTCGCCGGGCCGTCCTGGCGTGGCCTGCTGAACTGAAACGCCTTGATTCCGAGGCCAGGACTTCGAGGTGAGGCTCAGATCGAGGAGCTTCAGTGCTCGCCCTGCGCGCGCCAGTGTCTGGGACTGACCAGGTGTTGAGCTGCGGCGGTGTCTCAGATCCTGACCGCCGGGGCGGAGAGCCGCTGCAGGTCGCTCTTCATCCAGCGCGGCGTGACTAAGGCTCCAGGCTTTGGCGCGGGGCTCCTCTCGTCCTGTTAGAGTTAAGCCCACCGGACAAGTCCTGTAACCCATTCAGGGCTTCTGCTGGTTCCAGTAGTCAGTGGTGGTCTCACAGTGTAGAGGGTCCTGAGACTGATCAGCGGTTCTGGTGCCAGGCGCGTTTCATGGTTCCCAGTTAACATCTAAAGGTGTTTCTACAGGGAACTAGTGTGAACTGATAACCAGGAGGCCTAACGGTCTTCATGGGATCTACAGAGGCTGTACGGTCCAGATCTCCACCGTCACTGCAGCGAGGGCAGTTCAGCCGGCCGGCTTCGTCCTGTTAGCGGTTTCTGATCTGATCTGTCTGTAGTAGATGGTCCCGAGATCTTCTCACTCGAAACGGTAGGACCGTTATAAGCGTTATGAACATTATAAGCGTTATGAACATTATAAGCGTTATGAACGTTATGAGCGTTATGGACATTCTGAACAATGCCAGGACGTCCGGAATAGAGTTCCAGAGCAACCGCAGGCTGGAAAAGCTGCTGTCTGCGTTGAGTGAAGTGGGCGATCATTAGCAGCTGAACGGGCGGCTCTCCTGCTTTTCTGACCCCTCAGTGGTCAGAGGAATGGTGGAGGAATGAGGCTAGTTCACTGGAAAGACCACATCTGAGTCCAGCTCCTTATTCATCACGGTGTAGTTCGAAGTTTCCCCCTTCCACCGTGTGGCATTCTGGGCCTGTAGTGCGCTGCTGTAGTGCTGTGGTCACTGTGATGATGATGATGATGATGATGATAAGGGTTATTGTTTTGGATGGACTGTTCATATCGCGGTTGTGAGCCGTGTGTGTTCTGAGTGGCTGGGCTGATGTAAACAGACCCAGTGAGGATGGAAAGGCTTTGCAGTTTCATTCTTTAGATTTTCTCTGGAAATAAAAGTGTTTACTCCAAATGTAGAAGAACCTCCACATTAAAGGGCAGTTCCAGTGATTTTCACTCAGTTACACAGAAGTGAACAAAGATAAGAAAACGTTGGTGAAGGTCAGGATCAGTGTGAAAACGCCGTAAGAGGTCTTAAGCAGAAACGTCTTCTTGTGACCAGTTGGTGAACGAGGCCCAACGTCTCAGACATCCGGCATCATATCCATGACCATTTCAGGCGATGTCTTTCTGCGAGGAGCTTTCGGAGTAGATAAACTCTTCAGACGTCTGGTTCCTATCACTACCACTGTGAACAGTTCTCACTCGGTTGGTTTCTGTAGAATGGACCACTGTGAAAGACTGTGTTTATATCTCATCCGTTTAATTGAGTTTCCCTTTAATCAGAGGCGTTAGGCCAATGGAGTGACCGCCTTACTGTCTGTACCGTGGTAATAACAGTATCTTTCCGTCTTGCTTGTGAAAGTAGTGAATCGTTTCACAGCTGAACGCCTGCTTGTGTAGAAACGTCCCATTAGGAAAAGCGCTGCTTCGCTGCGTCAGAAAGCCGAGGTGGAGTGGAGCAGGGTGTAAGTGTGCAGCTCACATTTCTGGGTGTGCTGATGAGATTCGGTTGACATGTCGGGGAAGAGGCAGCTCATAGCGTCAAGCATAGGCCTGGGCACTAAAGCACTAAGTGCTTTGAATCTGTCGAATAAGTTCCACACAGATAAAATACAATCACACACAGTTCATTTCTTTCAGCTGACTTACTTTTGGCCATAACTGTGTTACTGTAATGTATTTTATCCATGTAGAACCAACGCAGGCTGCGGAGTTGAGTGCAGAGTCAAAGCAGTGCGTTTATTTTTCATTGTAGGCACTTTTTATGTGGCTGTGCATGAAAAACACTGCCCTGGGCAGACAGCCCCTGTTTGGATGGCTGTTTTAAGTCAGCTGTCCTTTGTTAGCCGGCTGAAAACATGAGGGCATATAGCAGCTGGAGCCACAATAGCGCGGGGTCAGAGGGCAGCCAGTCAGTTGTGGGCTGGGCTCTGAAACTGAAGGAAGACGTCACTCTTTTTGTAGTAATCTGGGTGTGACCTTCAAGAACCAGCAGCAGGATAGAGCGTTGCACCACACTGCAGCCGAGCAAAAGACTTTTTCAGCCTTTTTGGCCCAAACACTGATTAATACGATCGGCCTGTTCAGTAGAATCACAGGGGAGAGAATATATAGAGACATGCGTGGCAAACGTGCTGCTGTCCTGCTCAACCTGGGCTGTAATACTGACGTATTACGCTACTCAGTCATTTCAACAGCACTCTCGTCTAAAGGTCTTCAGCTCCTTCACGTGTTCCGCTCCAAATCAGCATCACTACTTAAAATAAATGCTTTCTAATGACACACGAGAAGTGACGCTAACAGCGGTGATCCTGTTTTCATGGCATCCTTTTATAAATCTGTTTACCTTTAGCTTTCTAAGAGAGAAACAGGAGATCATGGAGAAGACACCTGTGTGGACGAATATGTGGATATTAAATGAAGCAGCTAATGGTTTGTGCCTCATCAGTGGCCAAAGTGACTAAAAATCCAAGACAGAATAGAAGAATATGTCCAAAAATACGGCTGCGTCTTCATGGAGAAGACGGCAGATAGACTTATCTCAACAGCTGAGGCGGCTCAAGAGCCCCGTGTTGATTAAGCTCTGATTAAAGTCACAGATGTATCATAACATTTCAGTGGCTCACTCTGAAAAATGCTTGGTTTAATATTTGTCGGTTGACATTTCGGTATTTTTCAGGATCAGTCTCACAGTTTGTAGGCTGGGTTATGATCAGCGAAGAGGACGAAGAGGTCTAAGTAGCTCGTTCCACTTCTTTTTCATTTGCACAGAAGATCCAGAAGCCACTGCAGGTGATGACCTTAGACTGTTCACTGGTCAGAGTCCTGAGGGGGAGGGAGGAAAGCTTTGTTTTGTTTGGGTCAGCGCTGTGCATCATGCACATGCCGGGTCAGGGCATGCATGACAACTGTATGAAGTGTTTGATTACGTGGTCTGCGACCACGACGTCCTCCTAATGTAATTTTGTCAGAATCTCTGATGTGAGGAAGATTTATTTCTCTGGGGTCAGCTTGGCCAATTTCATGGTTTAAGACTTTTGACAGAGAACGCTTCTGAAGATCAGCTACTGGTCTCGCCTGTCATGCTGTAGTGATTAGAGAAGACTGTGCGGTCAGTGGGTATGAATACTATATTATCACGTTTTTAGTACTGCTTAGGATACAAATCAGTTACTGTAGTATAGCCAGTGTGTTTCATTCAGGTCATGTGAGAAATGGGGAAATACCAATTTTACGGCCTGTAAACTGCACTGAACAGCCAAGTTTAAGTTGGAAACTTAGGATTTACCAGACATATAATACAGTCTTTCACCTTTTCTGCTAATAAATATCTCTATAATAGCTACAGATGAGGTGATGTGGGAACTGTGGGTCAGTACTGATGTCCACTACTATTTATGCACATATCGGTCAGTGTTGATGCAGATGCTGATACAGAGACATAAACACACACACACACACACACACATATATATATATATATAAAACGAACTAATTAGTTTGTTATAATTAAATAAGTTTGAACTAATTTAGTAAAATCCTGTATATACGTAGAAGTGTTTGACCTGAAAGCGTCACCAAGTTGAGGAATGACATACCTGTCCTTAAGAAACTCGAACGTACCTGTTCTGAAAAGCTTTTATCTGAAGCTGTTGCAGCTCAGGTTCAGTGTGGAGGGTTCAGAGATTAAACAGTGAGAGATGAGATTCCCTCGAGGACCCGCAGCCTCTGATCGCACTCTGAACAGGAGCTTTGTGTTCCATCCATCTGCCGGGCCTGGAACAGCAGGCCACTCAACCACCCACTTTCAGCCGGTGCGTCGCCACAACAGGCAAACTCTACATACGTGCTCGCAGCGCTGCTGGGAGAAAGCGCTTAAGAGAGTTCTGTCCAGCAAAAGGCTCAGTGATGAACGACCTATAGATGCAGCGATGTGTGAATTGTGGGCTGGTGTCCACATCTGACGTTTTCGCGATGTACATATCTGCTGATGCCCGTGACTACAGACATTAGTATCTGTAAAAGGTAGAAAATGGGGCTACATCTATCTGGCTTGCGGCACGGTGGCGTGGTGGGTAGCGCTGCCGCCTCACAGCGAGGAGGGCCTGGGTTCGACTCCCCGGCCGGGTGACCGGGGTCCTCTCTGTGTGGAGTCTGCATGTTCTCCCCGTGTCTGCGTGGGGTTCCTCTAGGTTCTCCGGTTTCCTCCCACAGTCCAAAGACATGCAGTCAGGCCAACTGTGTAAAATGATCAAATTGTAAGTCGCTCTGGATAAGAGCGTCAGCCAAATGCTAATGTAATGTAATGGCATGGCCTTATGGAACGGTATGCGTTCCAAAACACATGGTAGGCCTTTCCTCTCCTTTTTTCATGATGTACATTGTTGGGAGTCTTCACACAAATATCAGTGCTATGTTAGGATTAATACCACCTTTATTAGAGAAACGTAAAAATGTGTTACATCCAACGTCCTTACCAGTGAATCCACTCAGCTCTTCCACTCTTCTTATTTTCTGAGGGTTACAAATGCAGTTTGTATGAATATGCAATGAACAGAATGCAGAGATTTTTCCAACACCACCTAATTATTCTGTTCTTCTGGATTACAGTTAAACAATGTATGAAAACAATATAATCGCAATACTTACACACAGTATCAGCATATTTTCACAAAAACTGTTAATCCAGTATTTATTTTACAATATTTCAGGTAAACAGGACTAATTATGCTGACTGTGTAATGAACCATGCAGTCGGTCAGTGGTTTTTGATGATATTGATGATATCCACTGTACTCACAGGAGCATATTGTATGTCGTGATAACAATTAATCACAATAACAATACAGTATCGTTATATTGTCCACTCCTATGTCATGAAATATCAGTTTGACGTGTTGATCAAATCTAAGCGTCTGTGTGATATCAGTGTGGTTCAGATATCGTCATGCGTCTCTAAAATGAAGCGTGAAATTCACTCTTACAGCTTTTATTTGGATCTAGTGGGAGTTATATAAAGTAGCGTCCAGCCAATAGAGAGTTTAGTGGGCTAAAATGAAAATAACAGATGATAATGACTGATAGAATTTTTTATTTCTTGATATTTTAATTGTGATATCCAATAGTTTTAGTCAGACGTTGCTTTACTGATTAAAATGATTCTCAGTTCTCAATTGTTGTGTTTCTTAAACTCAGATAAACAGTAGAAATCCAGTCTTACATCATACAAATGCTGTGGTTTATTACTTCCACTCCCATTTTTCATGGATTCCGTTGGTAGATGTAGGTCAGTAAGTGAAGCCACAGCTGACTGTCCATTTTTGCCAGAAGGCCTGGTCTGCTAGAAACCAGGAACGCACCTGTTTTCCCAACTGTTTTGTTTTCTTCTGGTTTCTAATTATGTGGCTGAAGGAGCGGAGTGGTCATGCCTATAGATAGCATTCGACTGACGTCACACTTGTCATATTGTTGAGATACCAGAGGTCAACACGGCGATGACGGCAGCGACAGCGACGCTCGTAGAGCCACGGTTAGTTAATAAATCATCCCGATGGATAAAGTTAGGCATGGGGGCTGCGTGCTAACAACAGTAACAGAAAAGAAAACGACGTAAGCTCATATAGAACATGTATCCCGGCTGTCTGACGTCAGGAGGGGAAAGAGGCGGAAGAGCTGTACCAGGCAGGAGAAATCTTTGGATAGATAAGATGAGGCTTTATTGTCATTCGCATCACATGTGGTACTTGAGGTGGAACGAAACATTGTCCTCACGGTCCAGTTAAACTCCCAAAGTCACGTAAACAACAAATAGAAGGTGCAAATAACAGCAGCATGAGTGCGAGGTAGAAGGTGTACATCTTAATACTGGTAATGTATAAAGTGACGTATAGAGTGACGTGTGTAGGGGTGATGTAGTGGAGGGGTGATATAGTGGAGGGGTGATATAGTGGAGGGGTGATGTAGTGGAGGGGTGATGTAGTGGAGGGGTGATGTAGTGTAGGGGTGATATAGTGGAGGGGTGATATAGTGGAGGGCTGATATAGTGGAGGCGTGATATAGTGTAGGGGTGATATAGTGGAGGCGTGATATAGTGTAGGGGTGATATAGTGTAGGCATGATATAGTGTAGGGGTGATATAGTGGAGGGGTGATGTAGTGGAGGGGTGATGTAGTGTAGGGGTGATATAGTGTAGGGGTGATATAGTGGAGGGGTGATATAGTGGAGGGGTGATGTAGTGGAGGGGTGATGTAGTGTAGGGGTGATATAGTGGAGGGGTGATATAGTGGAGGGCTGATATAGTGGAGGCGTGATATAGTGTAGGGGTGATATAGTGGAGGCGTGATATAGTGTAGGGGTGATATAGTGGAGGGGTGATATAGTGGAGGCGTGATATAGTGTAGGGGTGATATAGTGGAGGGGTGATATAGTGGAGGGGTGATATAGTGGAGGGGTGGTATAGTGGAGGGGTGGTATAGTGGAGGGGTGATATAGTGGAGGGGTGATATAGTGGAGGGGTGGTATAGTGGAGGGGTGATATAGTGGAGGGGTGGTATAGTGGAGGGGTGATATAGTGTAGGGGTGATATAGTGGAGGCGTGATATAGTGTAGGGGTGATATAGTGTAGGGGTGATATAGTGGAGGCGTGATATAGTGGAGGGGTGATATAGTGGAGGGGTGATATAGTGGAGGGGTGATATAGTGGAGGCGTGATATAGTGTAGGGGTGATATAGTGGAGGGGTGATATAGTGGAGGGGTGATATAGTGGAGGGGTGATATAGTGGGGGCACTGACTCAGTACAGCAGCAGAGATGAATAAGTGGACATGAAGTGCCGTTGCAGTGACGTCTAATTGGAGTCTTACGGCTTCTTATAACGAGTCTTACAACAAGAATAAACAGAAAAAACTCCCAGAATCCCCCACAACGTTTCTTCTCTCAGTTATTTGAAGGATGGATTCTGTAGTTTTGCCCTGGCTCTGAGAGAAGTTCACTACTGAGAGCTGACTGCTTACGTGTAGGTCTGTCCTTAAGTGGCGTCAAGCTGACACTGATTAACCATCGAACACAGATAAATAGATATTAATCACTTTTTCGATCACAGCGACGTTTAATAACGTATAATGTAGAAAGGACAGAACGCCGCTGGCCCTGCAGATGATTAAAGTGATTTGTTTAAGAAGGATGTGTAGTTACAAGGTCATCCAGCTCCACTGGATCGTGTTATAATCTAGGCCCAAAGACGGCTTATCGATTTGGTTCAGATCAACATCTTCGATCAAACTGACTGTTTCTCGATATCTGGTCTGGAAGCTGTTGCTGGTATCGGCTGCTCACTCATATTGTGCAGAACCTTCTTCCAAGGCATTGTTTCACATTTCAGTCTTATCTGATAAAAGCGCTGCCAGATTTGTACGATCCAGACCCACCAGAGCTCACTGTGTCCCTGCAATGCCGTTCCTTTATTGCCCTCCTTCTCCCGTTCTATCTGTCAGATCTCCGGCTGTTGCCCAGATGTGGCTGCTGTGACTAGTATTACGGCTTTGAGGAGGAGGAGAAGGGAGGATTCAGAGGAAAGGAGACGCAGAAGATGTCTAGAATGTTCTCGAAGGGTTAATCATGGGCGTGGACGTTCTGGGAAAGGAGGGAAAGCGGAGATGGCTTTGCTGCTGGTGAGAGAGCAGAGAGCCCTTTAGTCTGACATGACGTTCGTCCTCACTTTGGATGGTTTTCTGTATGTGTGGTCATTGCCTGACTGTGTCTGTGTCCCCAAAGACAAACAGTTTCATTGTCCATTTCTCTGATGAGCCAGCGGGGCCATCCAAGGTAATGAGGCTGTCACTCCTCCTTGGAGAGACATGTAAGTGACATGATGAGCAGGGCAGAGAAACGGGGGTAAATAAGGCTGAACCATTGGGGGAAAGTGGTAGATTGTGATTGTTCTGACAAACATCTCAACAGGGTCTTCAGCATGAAGACTATTTCAGTGCTAGCTAAAATTAGCTTCATCACAAGGGCACCTAATGCTAACACTGTTAGCATATGTGCTTGCTCCACCCATTTCCATCCACCCATCACTCAAGTCAGCCTTTGCATTGGCGGTCCATTCTCTATAGCTTGGGGCATGAACCCTGATTGGTCCTCAGAAAGTTCAGGGGCCAGTTGTTAATTTAGCTCACTCTTAGCTTTTAGTCATATTCACCACAATTCATCACGTCGTACCACTTTAAAAGACAAAATTCTGGATGTCCAGTAGCTTTCCATCAAAACGAACAAAGACTTATTATTAACCAATGAACCCCCCACCCCACCCCCCCACCCAGGCATCATCAAGCAAAAACAGCCAGTTCAGTCAGAGGACCCTCCCGATCACTTCTATCGCTCTGAGTACAGAAAGAAAACGCTATGATTTCTGATTTGAAACTGTACAATATTAATTTAAAAAGTAAATTGTTTAACCCGGACAGAATTCCTCCGCCCTGATTGAAGTTTGAGCAGTTGCTTTTAGTGACGTATTAGTGGTCGCTCAGTTGACTGGTGGGTTGGTAGGTGAGGTTGTATCACAGGTTTGGAAGTTTGGACGCCAAATTAAAAGTTATGAATTTTGCTGAATTTCTAAGTGAAAATAGATTTCCACACCTTTGGCAGTGAACGCATAGTGACCACATAGTGAACGCATAGTGACCACATAGTGAACGCATAGTGAACGCATAGTGACCACATAGTGAACGCATAGTGAACGCAAAGTGAACGCATAGTGACCACATAGTGAACGCATAGTGAACGCATAGTGACCACATAGTGAACGCATAGTGAACGCATAGTGACCACATAGTGAACGCATAGTGAACGCAAAGTGAACGCATAGTGACCACATAGTGAACGCATAGTGAACGCATAGTGACCACATAGTGAACGCATAGTGAACGCATAGTGAACGCATAGTGACCACATAGTGACCACATAGTGAACGCATAGTGAACGCATAGTGAACGCATAGTGACCACATAGTGACCGCATAGTGACCGCATAGTGAACGCATAGTGAACGCATAGTGACCACATAGTGAACGCATAGTGAACGCATAGTGAACGCATAGTGAACGCATAGTGAACGCATTTTAATCCACAATGACTGTTCATTTGCTGAATTTAACATATTGGAAAAAATAAAACTAAAATTTGGCCTGGACAAAAGTTCTGACACATTTTATTTCCAATCTGTTAACATCAACAAATAAATAGAACTTGTGCCATAGTTTAAGTCTGCTCCCTATAGAGGAGTTTGAGAAGCGACCATCATATCTGAAATTTCACTGACAGGTGCAACAATCGACTATTGAAGTTACATTTTTGACCATATGTAATCATCAACTGATCCTATTAATTATCAGATTTTTAGCTCCTAGTACAAATTTGTACAAAGTTCACAAAAAATATATGAAATAAATAACATTTAGAAAAGACTTACCAATAATAATAATAATAATAATAATAATAACCTTGGGTTTACAAATGTTTACTTAATTGAGCAGTTTACCTTCATTTACAATTTATACGAACAATATAAATTGAGGTAGTTATTGATGATATTATATGTAAGTGCAAGTGAATATGCATCGCTCTGGAAGAGTTCAGGTCTAACAGTATGTGTAACTAAAGAAGTACTAAAGTAGGTGAGACTATTATTAAGCAATAACCTGTCTGTGCTGGGCAGCTTAGAGCCGTTCAGTCTGAAGGAAGGTCAATACCTCCTCGGCTGTAAGTCGACTCGTTATAGACTCTAATGGCTGAGGATAGAAGTGACCTCGGGAGTGCCCTTCACGTGGTGCTGCTATGGAAACTGTACAGTGTTTTCAGCTTCAGAGGTAAAATGTTATCAGTCAGTGTCATTTTGTCCCAGTATACAGGTGAGTGATCTGGGTATAGTGGCAGTATCTGTGTTACGCAGCTGTTAATAGCAGTTTTATTTGGAGTGTTCTGCGGTGCTTTTTGAAGAACATCTGAAATGATAAACAAAGGAATTAAAATAAGCTTTTGGTCAAAATGGTCAGAATCAGTCAAATTATTTTGCAAATTATAGGTGCTTGTCCTAATGGATTAACGGATTGGCAGCTGTTAAAAGTATATTTAGTTAGTAAATTAACAGAATTAAAGAAATACTCGTGTTTTTGGACCTAACACTTTGAATGACCACAGTGTATGAAAGGTGCTATATAAATAAACTCGCCTGCCTTGTCTGATCTCTAGCTGGCACGGTTGTATTGATCACTACAGACAGTAATTTTGTTGCATTTGCCTGTTTTTTATAGAAGAAGACTGAGCTTGTTGACTCACAGCATGTTTATAATAGAAGCCAGTGGGCAGACGCTGAAGCAAAGCACAGGGACATGCTTTGAAATAGGGATACAAATTCTTTTGACCAATGAACTTCCATTGTTAGTCGGTGATTAAGAGTTAACTGGCAAGCTTAACATATATAAAGTATACATATTTATAAAATGGATAGTTCCTATTCTGAAATTTGATTGGCTGAGCCACTTTCATAGCCGTAATACTGTGATATGAGTTCACACATAAGCTGAATTCTGTTTTATTACACCAAGATATTAAAAAGTGTCCCTTCTATGGACCGTAGAGCTCAGTACTGAAAGACGGGGCCAGGCATCAGCATGAAACCACATTAAACAGCCCATGAAAGAAGCTGATTTCTTTTCAGTGGAGGGCATGATGATTATAATATGTTCTAGATTATAATTTACATTTTTTAATGAATACAAGTTCAAACAAACACATGCCATGACCAGGGCTAACTTTGTCTCGAAGAACAGATAAAAAATAGTCCTCTGCTTTACGCCTTGTGGATGTTTGCTTTCAATATGGTACATTGCTATCATCTGAGGGGTGTGACGATTAACAGATTAACCGCTAACCCACAAATGCATAAATATCAGCAAATACATAAATGTTCTGCCAATGCTTTCATTAAAAATCTTCATGTCCAGTAAACAGTTGAGTGGATGGAGTTGAGTCAGTTGTGCTCAGGGATGGGCAATATGGAAAAAGTAGTGTACCACTATACTTAAATATATAAGACACACAATGCACATCAAGATATTGTGTTGCACACATAACGTCCTCGTAGTGTCACATTTAAAAAGTATGAATATAAATGATTATTATTCAACATTTCACCTCCTGTGCTGTACCAAGTCACACTGAATCAGTGAAGTTGGTCAAACACTGTTGATATCCCGGTCATGTGTATATCGTGTAACACGATAAAAAAAATTATCGCAGTGATGATGAAATATTATTATACTGGCCACCCCTATTATTTTCAAGTGCTCTCAGTTTTATTGGAAAACCAGTTTTCCCCCAGGAGACATGAGATGAACCGTTCTACAAAGTGAACGTTGGGTATGCCGAAATGTCCGGTGAGCACAAACTGGCAGTGTTGTGACATCAACGTTATTTTCATCACAGAGCATAGAAGCAAACGCTGATAGTGTCTGTTTATCTCTCACATAGACCACATGAGTTCCTCCTCAAAGAGCACTAACACCGCTCTTGCTCTTGAAAGCATTAGGCTGTGATGTGAGACCCCAAGAGCTGCGACTTATCAACGTTTTGTTGACTGTTGTTTAAACTATGTGTGTGTTTTCATGAACTTGGTCTGATGTCATCAGTATAGACCACATTACATTACCGTCATGTCTGTTATGTTAGGCTGCATGTTTTCATTTAATACAGCCTAAAACCTTGTGTTTATAAAGCGCAGAGCTGTTTTTTATGGGTACTGCCAGTGATTTTAGGTTTGTGGGCAAACAATTTATCACTGACTAATAGTGGTCAGCTGTTGGTCAAATGAATTTACCAAAATTTGCGTCGTCCTTTTGAAAAGTGGTGCTGAAAACCAAGTGTTTTAACTGGGCACTTCATTTTTAGGAGGCCTGTCTAGCAGATATAGTTACCTATTGAACCATCATTCATAAAATTCAAAAACATTCTTTAACTTGAATGATACCTCAACCTATTATTGGAAATTAAGCAGAATTAGGTTGAATCATTGTTTATTTGTTGATAATGTTTATCTGGTCAATCACTTACATCCCTAGTTTGAACTTCTTGTTTTTTGGTGATCCTTCGTTCGCTACAGATGCAGCAGAGACTCCTTTAGGTAAAAAGGCTGAACAAAGTCTTATATCGTCAGAGAAGCACTTTCAAGTCTGTAACTTTGGCGAGATGTGTGAGCGAGAGGAACCCGTAGTCACGACTGCGTTCAATACTGCAGCAAAGAAGACTTGAGTGAGAACAAACGTCTGCTGCACAAGACTGAGAAAGGAGGAGAAATGAGCAGCGCCTCGTAGTAAGACTGCACTGATAATGTGTTGGCAATGCCAGAGAGAAGAAAGAGAGGAAAGAAATAGATTGCAGAGCCCTCGGGACAGCCCTGCGCTCTTCTCTTTCCTCTGCATTCTGCCTCTCTCCCTCCCTCTCTCTGTTTACCCCTCTGCCCTCAATCAATACTCCTCGTGAGCAGCTCCTCTGTGCTATTAGTGGCCGTCTCCCTCCTCCCCCCTCTCGCTTTCTCATCAGCTTGCGAGAGCCTAGAAAATGGAAGTATTACCTTCTTGGAAGAGTAACTGCTGATGGATGTGCTGGAAATTGAGCAGGTACTGAAAGGCTTAATGCTGCATGATGACCAGCCTGAACAATACAGCAAAACATCGTGGATGAGCTTGAGGCGATGCGCGTACTGCAGTTAACACACAGTCGTGGTTCAGTTTGCAGTAGTTGTAAGCTGTTATTAGCACTTGAAGGTGGACATGGAGATGGTTGGTGTGAAAGTAGAGGAGGCAGTGGATAGGGCACGATGGAGGCAGATGATCTGCTGTGGCGACCCCTAAAGGGAGCAGCCGAAAGAAGAAGAAGAAGAAGAAGAAGAAGAAGAAGAAGAAGTCAGCACCCGTGTGTTTTTAGAGCTATTTGTGCTGTTAAACGCACTGTGCTGTATGTAAAGCTCCCCCAACATTATTATGGCATTAATAACTGAATTGAAGCAGCACTATGTGAGATTTATTAAGTACCATCACTGAGTCAGGAGAACAGGAACTATGTAACTGCTAAACTACTAAAATACGGAGTCTGCGCTGCTCCGAGCCGCCATGTAAAGCCTGGTATAATAATTCAGGTCGGAGTTGTTGGGTCAGATTTCGCTGGAGTTTTTCAGACCATCATACATCTTTACTTATTAACATTTCACACTCACAGGAACAAAAAGAAGGTCCAGCTTGATGTTTAGGTTCCAAATGCAGAATCGAAATTATACTGATAACGATATGATGACAATAGTAGATAAAACCCTTTATTCTCAGAAGACGTCCTTCAGTTTTGACTGAGTTCTCTTTGACTTCTCTTTCTATGCACAATCATCAGATTTATTCGCTCGGGGAAGGAATCTGACTTTGTTCTCCTGCATGTTGCATGCAATTACACATTTCCACCAGAGAGGTCTCCAAATCCCCAAAGCATACATGGTGCAGCTTTAAATGGGACTCATTTTTTAAAGATTCTGCATAATTCAGTGGTTGGATTTTTATAATGGTGGTGATGGGAACCAGGGATCACACAAATTATTTAATTCATTATTTATTATTATTATTATTATTTGTTATTGAATTTACAATCCAGAATAAGTACACACACACACTTTCTGAGTTTTGATGTGAATGTTAATGAGGGTAAAATAGTAGAAAAGCTGGAAAACAAATCTGTCGTGACTATTTTGCCTCACATGTACCCCTCCACCATGCTCTCATGCATCCTGTCAACACCACTGTGAACAGGCCTCACTCTGTTAGTAATTAATGAATTAATCCTTTTTTATATTATAGGTACGCATTTACTGAAGAAGTGTCATTATCTATGTTTATTTATGTATTCATTGATTATTACTGCAGTGTTTAGAGCACACTGTAATGTATATGTCAACCAAAATGTCCGATACGTGTGATGTGTTTGCCAGTGATGGGTATGCCTGTTAAAACGTCTTCACACACCTTTGCTGATGAAGGTGAAGTTTATTGAATGGTATCTAACTGGACACAGCCTTTCCGACGAGATTCTAAAAGATCTTATTGGAAACGCACGAAAAGGAAACCTCGATCAAACCTTCCTCTCTGCCGAGCCACTGAGAAAGTACTTTTAATTTATTTTTTTTCTCCAAGTGATCGAAAGTCAGTTTATATCAGATGCTAATGGACTTTTAGCTGGCAGGTTATTGGCCCAGATGGTCAAGACAAAAACCCTGAAATTAAAGCAGGATCTAAACATTAGAGGCTATTATAGTGACAGTTTGTGAGGCCTTGCGTGTGAAGATGACTGCTTGAACTGCACAAACTCAGCAGGTACTAAAGGTTTAATGCCAGATGATAACCAGCCTAAAGACGTGTTGTGCCTGCTCAGGTCTGAGTGCCCGGTGGAAAGAGCCGGTCGCCTCCTGCAACTTCTTGTCATTAGCTTTTCCTGCAGAGCTACTGATGCACTACAGTATAACCACTCTGTATTAGATGTTAATGGACTCTTAGCTGGCAGGCAAGAGGGCCTGAGATCAAAGAAGGATCCAAACAAAAACCTTTAGAAGAACCTTTAGTGTTATTAGTGTTGTTTCACTATTTGTTGGATTTTTACATTGCTTAATTATTTATAATTACACACATAATATATAATTAATGACATAGTTAATAGGGCTGCACAATATCGACAAAATACCATATTGCATTGGCACTGCTGCATATTGCATTAGCTTTGCAATATTTTACATCCTTGAGGAAACAGGGTTGAAGTTTGGACTTTGAAGTTTTAGGCGAATCCCTTGATTCATTAAAAAAAATAAATAAAGAGACTCTGAGGGATCATTTTATGTTGTTCAGGATGCTCATTTGCTCATATCAGTACCACAAGAGCCAGCGTGATGTTGCGCAGTCGCAGTGCTAATATTGATATATTTGAATCTGGACGTCCAACTAGTTTTGATGTTAACAAATGACAAAACATGGCAAAAATGTAAGGTTCCTTTGTTCTCTCTGCAAATCAGTACCATAAACTTTTGCTGTGATAACTGAATGGAATTATACTAACAAGTGCAGCAGCCGTGTTGTGTTAGGAGTCTAATATCGTCTAATATTGGGCAGCTGAAGAGGTTTTGGTCCCCAGTCTCTCACATGCAGAGCCAGTCACTCTGCTACAGAGCCTGTTAACACCGCTCCACCCAACGCACTAGTGTGATGATTATCCTCGCTCCCATAGTGTGTGTGGAGTGTGTGAAGCAGTGATGGCTACTGTCACAATAAACGCGCATCACTATACGGAGGCTGTGTTCATGCTCACTTCAGATTTCTTTGCTTAGATCTGATCTTTCTAACTTGATGGTTCATATTTCTGTAGACAAGTGACTCAGACTGTTTACTGATGTAAACAAATATGTGTCCTGAAACAACTCACATGCACACGTCCTAATCAATAATGTCGTGAGAATGAACCAGGAGCGTCATGAACAACAGACTAACTAACCAGCAGAACAGGCCTTCAAAGATCATTTGCTGTGAACAGCTCTCAGCTGTTCTTTATTAAAGTGAGATAAAGGTGAAAGAGTCACATACTTTTGTTGTGTTTATTAGCAGTGCTTTCCAGTTAGGCGCTGCTGCCGCATTAACACTGAACAATGGGAAAAACACGTATTCCAGGCTGACCGTTCTCATCCATGAATCGGATATGTATCCAATCTAAGACTACTCATGAAAGTCAAATCTAATAAGAAAAATAAATACTGTGCTTATGGTTGTGATGTAAAAGACTCTTAGTATTTATTTATTTTAAATGTGTTAATTACTCTTTTCTTGCTGCACACCCATTCACTTCTCATATTATAGCCAAATCCAATGGCTTTATTATTATTATTATTACATCATCGTTATTAAGCAGCTCTACTGTACAGATGCCTCATTGTTGCATCAGTTGAAAATAAAAAACATGACACTTTCATTAAATTGTCTCTGTTTGTTTCAGTGAGAAACAAGTCAGACATGATCAAATAAAATGTAAGAAGCATGATTTCAAGGCGAGTACATCATGGGTTGCACAGGCGGGTTAAAGGCTGTTTGCGAGGCTTTACGTATGGAGACATTCTTTCCTCGTCCTTGAGTTTGTATACGGCTGCTTTGTGTTTAGATGGATAAATGAGTACAAGCTGTGGAAGGGTTCCTCTGGTTTACCCATTCGGTAATTCTGGGGAATTTGTGTGTGTTTGTTTTCGATCTGTGTTTGTTTGGGCATTGCTGCATTTGTGGAAAATGTGGAAAAAACCCTTGAACATGCTGTACAGTGCTGTGGTTTGGTGGGAATGCTCAGGACTTCAGTTTTGTGTGTACGGGTGTTTACACACCCAGCTTGTGTGATCTAGAGTTTGCTTTCTGTATTCCAACTGACTAGAATCATGGGAAAAGCAGACAACGCGTAATTAATGTTTGTTTTGTGTAGACGTGCTGTAGTAGAGAAAGGCTTCAGTGTGTATTCCTGGTTCCTTTTCTTATGAAAACTGTTTATCATGTTTGTGCTGTTTGTTAAAGTCCCTCAGCACCTTCAGTTCTTTGTGCACTCTAAACTCTTCTGGTCTCCTGGTCTGTTTTTGTTATGTATGATGTATTAACCGTATCCTAGCTAACATATTATCAGTGATACATTCGGGGATGTTGCTGATTGACACTTTTTCTCTCTATTTCTATAAGAAATTTTTTAAAAATCTTTGGATTACTTGGATCGTCTGTACTGTCAAGTTCTCACTAATTCATTTGATGGGTGTTCTCAAATATATAAACATCTGCTCGTAGGAAATCCTCGCCATCTTTTTTTTTGCATCCAAGCTTTCCAGAATGTTTGCATTTTAAAATTCCTTCAGGCTCATGGAAAAACCTATAAAATATGAAGAGCGAGAGGAGCCCTGCTCCAGCCCTCATTTGCATTTCTGAATGAGTTAGTGAGTGAGCTGTTCCAGCCTGCGAATGCTCTGTGATGAAGAACTCGAGGCTATGTTAAAGACCAGCTGTTTCTCCCATCGTATATGCTTACGGCAGGTAGAGGTAGGAGATATGACGATCTCTTAACCTGTATCATTATCATGATAAATGACCTCATCATAAGCTTTTCTGAGCAGAATGTGAAATGTTAAAAACCATTAATATCATTTGTCAATTTTGATATCATTTTGTAAATGTTACTATTGTTACAGCTTACCAGTCTGCAGGAAATCATATATGACAGTCTTCCACAAAAGTTTGGAGTGTGTCTGGAGTAATTTCTGCCAGTGTGGTCAAAAGCTTTTGTGTGATCAGGCACTGATATTGGACAAGAAGGCCTTGATCACAGTTGACGCTCCAGTTCATCCTAAAGGTGTTCAGTGGGGTTGATCACAGCCAGCGGGGAAACAGAAAAGCGCCTTCCCCAAACTGTTGCCTCGAAGTCGGAAGCATATAATCTTCTTTGTATGCTGTAGCATTAAGTTTATCTTCACTGAAACTAAGGGGCCGAGGCCAAGCTGTGATAAACAGCCCCAGACCATTACCTGCCCTCCACCAAACTTTACTGTTGGCACTGTGCATTTTCCAGATCCATCAGACTAGATAGTGAAGCGTGATTCATCATTCCAGAGAACACGTTTCCACTGCTCTGGAGCTGCAGTGTGCCTTACACCAGCCATGACTCACAGTTGGCCAGGGCAGATCTAGCAGGGCAGGGCACTTCACAAAAGTGCCATAGTGGCATAGTGTGGCAGTGCTATGTTTAAAGACAATGCCAGTGTTTGTCTATGGAGATTATAGAGCTATTATAAACCTGTTAGCAATGGGTATGACTGAAACACCTGAACTCTGTAGGTAGAAGTGTCCACATACTTTTGGCCATACACTGTACATGGTCTTCGCATCTACAAGGAGGAATCTATGCAATAAAGAGGACATTTCATGTTCAATTATGTAGCATCTTTTAATGGTGAAATAAAAAGGTCCAGTAGAGGATCATTGCCACTGAGTGTAAAATCAATAAATGGTGCCGGGTACTGAACTGCAGATGTATTATATATATACATATATAGGCAGAGTCAGAGGCATGAATTATGAATTAAATGATATGCATTTAAAAGTATAACTTTTATAAATCATTTAATGACTGTTGTAAGTTCCTGCAAACCTCATCCAGCATTGAAGGTCATTGTAGTTCACACAGTCTTAGCCAGTGCTACAGTTCTGGTAATGTTTTGTGGTACAAGAGCATCATGTAGATGATTTAGGCCCATACATTCGTTCCTAAAAGTTTAGCATGTATTGTAGCTTCAGCGCGAGCCAGCTTGCCTGTATTGCACTGCTGTATTGACGAGCAGAACACCTACCACATAAACACACTAAGAGCCTACCTCGTGCCTTTATCTCATCTAAGCTGTGTGGCCTGAGTTTAATGGAGAGAGAAATGCTGCCTTGGATCATGTGAATGTCTTGATTCATCCAAATCTTGAGAGCTTCTGTGATTATCAGCTCACAATAAAACATTCAGTGATTGGTTATGGGCTCATTTGCATATGGAAGCCTTCTCCAATCCTGTGAAACGGTGACCTGTGAAGGCGATATTGCGATAATGATTAGAAAGCAGTATATTGTGCCGCGCTAATCTGATGCAAAGTTCATGTTTCCACTCAAAGACAGTTTTCCTCAGGTAAGCAACCTTCAACACTAATGTGAGATAAAACTTTACTGTACTGGCTCTTAGTCAACTCTATATAACTCTTAGCAGCAGGTGGTGATTTGAGCTTTACTCGTGTTTTACGTAATGCTTGTCTTTGTCTTTGTAAGGAAGTGGCAGGGAACTGTTCAGTGATGAGGCGGGCCTTTGAGTTCAGGAATATGACTGGTGGGTTTTAGGACATGTCCATAGACTCGGGATTGATCGCCGGGATTGAATTCCACTTTTTTGCTTCTGGCTAATTCAGTGGTTGAGATGTTCTTTAAAGTGATGGTGAGGGGATCTCGCAGATCTAGCCAATTTATTTACTGTCCCCAATAACCACTGAACCTACACATCTTCATGTCACATATACATGTATACGTCATTTTTATATGTAATGTTATAAATGGTATATATATATATATATATATATATATATATATATATATATATGTGTGTGATATAAGTCCTGTTTAAATGGGAATTCTTCCTGCTTTTCAACACTTCTGCATAATTAATAATGGTTGAAATGTAAACAGTCATTTAGTGAGGTTTGATGTGAAATACTCCTTTGTTTACAGTGGTGGTAGGAACCAGATGTCTGAACAGTTTAAAAGCCCTTTCACAGGAGGTCATAACCTGAAATGGTAATCAATCCACTCCCTGATGTCTGAGGCATTGTTTTACGATAGTTTTGAGATAAGATTTGACCTGAAGCTTATTTTTTAAATCCATTTGTTTGTACACAAAGAAAAATGGTACTCAAAGAAAACCTTTTGCCCAGATTTATTTATTTATTTATTATTTTACCTTTGACAGCATTACATATATGAACTCAGAAGACAAGTCCATTCACTGGTCACTGGTGTGATCAGCTGTTTATTTTAATCTCAGGTGACCTCTTGTTCCTGTCGCCAACACTGTTAATGAATGTTTTAGGTAAATTTCTTTACATTTCACACCTAAATACTTCAGTTTATTAACACATCAGTGGGGTTCCCCTGTAAAGGTGGAGCTTGCATTGTCATTGGTGTCGTATTTAGCATTGCGAACTGGTCCATTCAGAGCTCACTGACTGCCTCTTGAGGGAAGTTCCTCTGCTCTGAGCTTCTAGGCTCAGGCACAGTATCAAGTTGGAGTGCACTCTGAGCACAGTTTGCTTCCAAGACCTCCTCACTGCCTCCTACAGCTACAGCTGGCTGTGTTTAGTTGGGGAGCAGGACAAAGGGGGAGGAGCAGCGGGTCAGTGGAAGCACAGCTGGTCTGACCTCCCTGAAACCAGCTGCCATAACAAAGGACCCCTGTCAGGCTTCCGAAAAGGTGGCCAGCCAAAGCGCCTTTCTTTATTTATTTATTTATTTATTTATTTATTTCCCCTTTTCCCTCTACCACCACCTCCCCCTCTCTCGGACTCCATTGTAACCCTATAGATCTGTTACAGCTGTTTGGGGCTTTTTACTCTCCTTTCTTATGAAGTGACCTCCCTTCCACTGAATTAACCTCCCTCCATTTGCATGCAGGACACTAACACGCTTGGACACACATATAGACAAACATCCACATGACTGCGCCACCTCTTTATACAAAGCGCAGTTACACCCAGTAAAGCAGTGCGTCAGCTTTACCTCTTGAACTGAAAGGCTGGGGAAATGCAGTAATTTACTTAGGGCTGCAGCAGTGAATCGATTAAATCAAAACGTAGAGTATGAAAAGTAATTGGCTGTGAATGTAATTAGTTAACTTGACACTTTCGGTCAGTCTGATAAAACAAAATAGTGACCGAGACTGCCCTGCAGAGTCACGCACAGTCCAGAAAGTCAAAAACAGGGAAGCACGTTACTTCCATTATCATCGTTATCGTCAAGATTTTTTCCTTTTAACTGTGTAAAACTCAGCTCACCTGGCACCCGGGTCCAATTTGTGTTAGGGCTTCCCCTGATGGAAAGTCTGACCTATATATTGTACATTAATGTTGTATTTTGACAGGAAGTTTTGTGTCATTCAACTTCTGCATTAAAGTAAATGATCTTTATACTTAGAAGCTGACAAGAAGCACAGCAAGCAAATCGAACACCCTGTCTGTTCTCAGTTCATTCATTAAAAAGCATTTTTAGATAGTAAAAATGCCTTAGTTGTCAGTTCTCCGTAGCAATAATGATGGCAACCTACAGCCAAAAACCTGTTTGCTGTAGAAAAAAGGAAATACGCTGGTGTGCCTTCTTTGCTTTTTTAAGTGAAGTACATCCTTCTACTTTCCAAAATTAAAGGAAGGTCCTGAACAAATGGTTATGAATTGTTTTAACTTTTCATTTTAAGCTGTCTTGCTCCAAGGGACCCTCACTCACAGGGCCCTCATTCACAGGACCCTCAGTCACAGGGCCCTCACTCACAGGACCCTCATTCACAGGGCCCTCATTCACAGGACCCTCAGTCACAAGGCCCTCAGTCACAGGACCCTCAGTCACAGGGCCCTCACTCACAGGACCCTCACTCACAGGACCCTCATTCACAGGACCCTCAGTCACAGGGCCCTCATTCACAGGACCCTCAGTCACAGGGCCCTCACTCACAGGACCCTCATTCACAGGACCCTCACTTACAGATCAAATCAAATCAAATTTATTTGTATAGCGCTTTTTACAACGGATGTTGTCACAAAGCAGCTTTACAGGATTTCAGAAAAGGACCCTCACTTACAGGGCCCTCACTCACGGGACCCTCACTCACGGGACCCTCACTCACGGGACCCTCATTCACAGGACCCTCATTCACATGGCCCTCATTCACGGGACCCTCACTCACGGGACCCTCACTCACAGGACCCTCACTCACAGGACCCTCACTCACGGGACCCTCACTCACAGGACCCTCACAGGACCCTCACTCACGGGACCACGGGACCCTCACTCACGGGACCCTCACTCACGGGACCCTCCTGGCATTTTGTAGTCATGTTTTTGATGTAACAGGAGAAATAGGAAAGGCCCAGGCTCCTCTTGAATTCTAGTTTTGGCCTCCCATCCACAGAAAGCAGTACGTTATGTCACTGAAAATTAAGCCTTTGGAAAACACACACATCTTCTAAGCCACTTCTCCTTCTGGGTCCCAGGGGGTGCTGGAGCCTATCCTAGCAGTCATATAGTCCTATTTAAGTCCTACTTAATATTATATAAAAGACAAAATAAATACTGCACTCTTTTTGTTCCCGATTCTGGAAAATTACACATCTTAGCGAATCATGGCCTGCATTACTAATCCATAAACTGGACAAAAACTACGGCAAATCTCCTCAGAGCAAACCTGCAGTGAGAGAGTGGCAGTAAATTAGTCTGAATTATTGGGCTAATAGCGGTGAAAAGGTGGAGAGGAAAGCTGTGCTGATCATATCTGAAGAGGTGCTGCTGCTGCGTCATTCCTGAAGTGAAAGAGGTTTGGATTGATCTACCACACTTAAATTCCCCTCTGGGATCAATAAAGTTCTGTCTGTCTAAAGCTCAGCGTCAGAACTATGAGCGGCTCTAAGGTGAGCTAGGCTGTGTCTAGTTTGCTGTATTACTAACAGCCATTGTAATATGATGTTTAACAATAGTGTAAAACATCAGTGTTTAGATCAGGTAACCAGTTAATTTAGCCTTTCACCTCAGCTGCCACCAGATAGCTTCACAAGCTCGTCAGAATAAGCAGGACTGCTCAGTGCTCACCTGTTTACAGTGTTAGCGTTTAGCATTAGCTCAAATGAGGGGACTCTGTCCTTCAGACCGACGTCTTCGTAGGGAGGTCTGTTCACAGGTGGTGTCCGTCTTCGGAAAGACCTGACTCCTCTCGGAACAGGGAGACACCAAAATACTGCAGTCAAATTACCGCTGTAAAAACGTCCCTAAGATTGCTGGTACAACCCGACAAAATACTTATTAATTAACTAATTAATCCGTAGCGTTCGGCTCAGCGGTCGGGTTGTTCTGACAGACCTCCTCACTTTAGTGCCACTTTCTGCTTGAAAACTCTCAGATTTTGTTATTTACTGAAAGGCCTGTCATCCCTGAACATCTGAGTCCGTCACAAAGGCTCTGAATAATTGACGTTTTCCTGTGTTTAGCCCGTTAGCACAAATGCCGTGGATGCTCACAGGCTTGAGCTGGCTCGTCAGAATTTTCCCAAATGGTCAGCGGTCATTCGCAGCCCGGCTCTGGTGTCAAGACATGTTTTGGTGTCTTAAATAGTTCTGCCCTGTAACTGTGAGGCTAATGCTAACAGTGGAAGCTTCTGCCTACTAATTAGCAGTGTGTGAGATCGTTAGACACCTGCCTCAAACTGCGTCACGTTAGGACGTCATCTCCAGCAGGACTCTGACAGTGGATGACCACACTGCTGTAACTATGACATACAGTCTATGAAAGTGGGCGACGCTGTTATTACTGCCCTTAGCTGTACAGCGCAGTTCTGTCCGCTGCAGGGTGCAGCACGTCAGTGGCTGCAGCAGAACTGCAGCACGTCCACAGATTTCGAGGGCTAGCCTTGCGTCAAGCCGACTCTCTGATGCCACACAATTCCTCTCTCGCCTATTGTTCCACCAGTCAGGAGCAGCACGTGCCTTTCATTCACAGCGACTGGGACGGGTGGGGTTGGGGGGGGGGGGTAGACAGGCCTTTGTACTCCTGCCATTGTGCCCAACACAGGCTCCTGCTTGACAGACACACGTGCTGACAAAAGGGAGCAGACCATACCTCTGTTGATTATTCGCCGGGGAGGGGGGCTAGCTGAAAGGATGAGACGCGGTGGCCATCTGTGATTAATGCTTTAATCCCTTCACGCCCACCCGCTCCCCCCTCCTCAAATCCCTGCCTTTGTCTGGACACACTTTCTGGATCGTTGCCATTGTTTTGCTCCATCTCCTCAAAGTTTTTGAAAGTGCTCCCGGAGGAGTCCGGCCGCTGTCTTCACCCACCGTGGCCTTTTACCACATGCCATTCACGCTTTTGTTTCGCCAGGGAAGCTTGATGTCCTCAGGAAGGCTTCCTGTCCCGAGCTGAGCGGTCTGAATGTGGCTGTTGTTGAAGCGGAGAGCCCGCTCCTCTCTTTTGTCTTTGTTTTGTAGCAACGCCACCAAAACACTTGTGGCAAGAGTGCACTTGTACTCTCCGGAAGGCCCAAGCACATGCTCGTCTTTCGCGATTGGTCCGGTCTACGGCTCGGCAGTCTTCACATGTTGACTGCTATCAAACTGTCTATAATATTACCACATACACAGTATTACCGGGGTGGGGGGGGCGTAAGTGCCATAAAGGCATTTATGCCGTTTTGTCCTACATTATTTCAAAGTCATAAATAATCAAAAGGTTTAATTCATTTAAATTGTCACCAGTTTTCAAGGCGTCATTCAGTAAATCTTAAACCGGCTTTACTAACTAGGAGAGCGGGCTGGTTAGCATTAGCTCAGCTGGCATGATAACAGCTCTGCTGACCGAGCAAGTTTCAGCCTCTTGCTGCCGTTAGTGCTGGTTCGAATCTGAGTGAGTGAAGTAGAGCTGGGTTAGGGTTATATAGTGAGACTAAAACCCAAACAGTGCCACGCACCACGCTGCAGCCGTAGAGCCGAAAAGCTGGAGTCAAACCTGTTCTGTGGTGCGTGGCATGGTAACATTATGGCTAAGCTAATGGTAGCTTTGTTAGCAGGCAGGCCGAGTGACTGGCGTTTTCTGAGCATGTTCTGTGGTGTGTAGCTCTTGGCTATCGAGCGAAATCACCACATGCTGGCTAAAAGCGCGTTGGGCTGCTGGTTCGCGCGAGAAAAGGAGAAGCTGCACTTCAGCATGAAGTCCAGCGGCTTTTCACATCAGCGTGAGGTCACTAGCTAATGCGCCGCGCCCAAACCACACCTCCGCACTTCACACACCGCACTGATGAGTGCATTTCTAATGGTGTGTGCGCTGTTTTTACACACTATGTAGTGAGCTAGTGTGCGATTACTCGTCTTCACCCAGTGCGCCGACGAGTTTCCTCTCCAGAGACTCCAGCATGGAGGACGTGCTCCATGCCAGCTAAGCTCGGCTCTACAAGCCTTTAGCTCCCTCACTTCTGAGGACTCCCTTCTTGAGGCTGCCGTCGTGCTGTTCCTGCCTCTTCAGTGAGCAGTAATGTCAAAACGTTCCTAATGAGCGCGAGAAAGACGCATAATGACGTCACCAACTAATCGACTGCTAAATTTGTTTAATTTCAATTAGTTTAATTAATTTTAATTAGCTAAATTAGTTGCCAACTAACTTGGTCGTCGATTTTTCCCGACGAAGTCGAATAACTGTTGCACCCCGAGTTCACAGTCATTCCATGTATTAATGTCCTGTGCTGCAGCATTTTGAACAGGACGCCTGGTTCCTGACACCACCAGTGCGCACAGCTCTGTTCTCACATCAGTCCTCTGGGAACGACTTTGTTTACATCTACAACTAAATTATTCAGACGTTTTGAAAAATCAGTGGGATTCATTATAAAGTAATTGCGAATATACAAGAAAACACAGAGAATTCAGAGCAATATGGGCTTTTTAGCCTTGAAGTGAATTTGTGTTCATTTTTGGGTGATAACTGTGGGTCATGCAGTGCCAGAAACCACATAAGCAGGTCTGTCTGAGATTACCTAACAGCCTGACGTGGTTTGTGGCAGGTGTGTGATGCAGTTTGCATGATGCTAATTGCTGTAGCCTAAGCTTTCATTACATGTGGACTAGGTTAGCCTAAACTAAAGGAACACCTCCAGACCTCTGGGGGGTAAATATATGTGTGTAGATTTGATTTCTCAACACTGTGAACTCCACAGACAGCTGGCCTTCAAACATCTGCTGTGCTCCAGTTGTGCTTTTTAATTCAGATCAATACTTCATGTCTAGGCCATGAAGGGCACGCAGCACACTGTACGGATATAAACCGCCATCAAATCCCAATCAATCCGCCCAGCCTGCAAACAACGGCGTGTCTGTCCTGTATTGTTCTGCAGATATTTCGGGAGTAGGTTTGATTTGAGTGGTTTATTTAGACGCAGTGTTTATAGACGTGTTCCTGTCAGGCTATTCTGGCTGGGTGAACTGCTAATGGCCTGCTGGGACAGAGCTGCCATCAGCGTAGATGTTTCCAGTAAATACTCGCTAGTGATTGGACGGCCCTTTGGACACTTATCTCCATGTTGGTTGCTTAATGCACATAAGCGCTCATAAAGGGGCAGTATAATGGAAAAGACATGTCTTCACTTTTTACTGAAACAACAGTCGATGTAGTAAGTATCACTAAATTCAGTGTTCAGTCTTCAGTCCATAGGATCCATATATGGAAGCTGAGCTGCAACACACAGCTTTGAATTGATTGTTTTAGAACGTCACTCGTTTATATACATCCACCTATTCGGCCTTACAGTGCTTCAGCTCGGGCTGGGCGGCCAGTCAGAGCAGAGCTCACGTATCAGCCTTTAAGACAAAGTAACAAAACCAGGCCTTTTCTTATAGGGATAGAGAGAGTTTGTAAAAATGGCTCTTTAAAATGGATTATGACTGTTTTTAAGACTTACATCCACCATAATGGACAGAAAATAAAAGAATACATTCCTATAACACAAAGTATCTTTATCACTTCTTTGGTCCTGTGGATTTCAGAGCTTTCACATCAAACATGTACTCTGTTTAATGAGCACATCCTCGTAGATGGATCATTTGTACAGTCTGATGTAATCGTGGCTGAACACTGCTGTTATCTTTCCCACTCAAATTTCTGCCTCACTCTGTGTTTTCAAACTACATGTGTGCCAGACTTTGAATAATGCAGTATTTGCGTGCACTAAATCAAGTGTTAAAGGTGGAGGATGCATGTTGTTGTTTCCCATACCAGTCCTGGGAGTCCCAGGGTTCTGCACGTTTGTTTTCCCAAATTTAACATGTTTATTGTATGTGTACAGTCATGGCCGAAAGTGTTGGCACCCCTGAAAATTTTCAAGAAAATGAAGTATTTCTTCCAGAAAATTATCCCAATGCCTTCTCCCAACAGCAATTTTGAGATCTCTCCACAGGTGTTCAATAGGATTTAGATCCGGACTCACTGCTGGCCACTTCAGGACTCTTCAGTGCTTTGTTTCCATCCATTTCTGGGTGCTTTTTGAAGTGTGTTTGTGGTCATTGTCCTGCTGGAAGACCCATGACCTAGGACGCAAACCCAGCTTTCTGACACTGGGCCTTACATTGCGACCCAAAATCATTTGGTAATCTTCAGATTTCATGATGCCTTGCACACAGTCAAGGCACCCAGTGCCAGAGGCAGCAAAACAACCCCAAAACATCTTTAAACCTCCACCACAGGTACCATGTTCTTTTCTTTGTAGGCCTCATTCTGTTTTTGGTGAACAGTAGAATGATGTGCTTTACCAAAAAGCTCTATCTTGGTCTCGTCTGTCCACAAGACGTTTTCCCAGGATTTTGGCTTACTCATGAACATTTTGGCAAACTGCAGTCTAGCTTTTTTATCTCTCTGTGTCAGCAGTGGGGTCCTCCTGGGTCTCCTGCCACAGCGTTTTATATCATTCAAATGACACTGATGCACCCTGAGCCTGCAGGACAGCTTGAATTTCTTTGGAACTTGATTGGGGCTGCTTATCCACCGGACTATCCTGCGCTGCAACCTTTCATCGATTTTATCTTCCGTCCACGTCCAGGGAGATTAGCTACAGTGCCATGGGTTGTAAACTTCTTGATTATGTTGCGCACCGTGAACAAAGAAACATCAGCATCTCTGGAGATGGACTTGTAACCTTGAGATTGTTGATATTTCTCACACTTTTGGTTCTCAAGTCCTCAGATAGTTCCCCTCTTTCGGTTCTCCTTGCTTAGTGTGGCACACACAGACACACAATGCAAAGATTCAACTTCTCTCCTTTTTATCTGGTTTCAGGTGTGATTTTTATATTGCCCACACCTGTTACTTGCCACAGGTCAGTTTAAACGAGCATCACATGCTTGAAAACAAAGTTTTTTACCCACAATTTTGAAAAGATGCTAATAATTTTGTTCGACCCATTTTTGGAGTTTTGCATGAAATTATGTCAAATTTGCCGTTTTTTCTCTGCTTTTTTGTGTTGTTCCAATACACACAAAGGAAATAAACGTGTGTATAACAAAACACGTGTAATTGCAATAATTTTCAGGGAAAAATACATTTTCTGGAAAAATTTCAGGGGTGCCAACACTTTCGGCCATGACTGTATGTGTGTAAGAGTGTTTCCTATTCTGGCTCCTGAGAATCCCCTGGCCTTCAGAATTCCAACTATTCCATGGTGCAACACACCTGATCCAGCTCATGAAGGATGCATGAATGTCAAATAGTGGAACCTGTACAGCTGAACTAGAGAACACTGGTCAGGCACGTTTGGTAGCCCACCGATTTTTTTTGTTTGTTTGTTTTGACATTTTTGTGATAAATCTTACGCATATTTCATTGTGTAAACTCTGAAACTCTAGTGCGCTGCCAAGGACACGGTAAGGGCGCAGCTGAGAAGGCAGATGTCGCACAGCTGTATCATTAACTAGGCTACACTTTGGTTCATCGTCCACTGAGGAGGAGAGACTTCATGTTCAACACGATGAGTCCTCATCGGTGCAAAATGTGATGCTTGTTAGCTCTGTTAGCTCATTTGAAGTGGCTTCTGTTCTGCAGCCAACGTGTGTAAAACATGCTTCACTGCATGATGCTGGATTTTTGTGCAACACCAGTGCTGGCAGCTAAAAAAGTAAACCTACAGAATTATTTTTGACCAATAGTTCAGCTGTACAGATATTAAATATCGAATATATTGATTTTAAATCAAATATCTACCTAAACCTGTGTGATTCTGAGATTGCATTGGAATCTTCAGCTGCTGAACCCTTAATGAGATGGTCTCATTAAGTGACGGTCAGTCCATTGTTCTGAAAACACCAGCAGCTTCTTTTTTTGAGTTACAGACTTTCCCAGTCCGAACTCCACTTCCCTTTTTTCCTGTGAAATTATTTCAGTTATTGTCGGTGATGATGAGCCGTATGATCCAGACGTGGCAAATGGAAATAAGGGTGAAACAACGCTGTGCTACTCCTTTACCTCTTCATATCTGGGAAAAGCGGAGTCAGATATGAGTCACTGGTGTGGATATCTTCTGGGCTTAGTTGTAGCGATGGGTTCACCAGGGTTTGGCGTGTTTCTCTCATTTAATGACATCTACCACGTCGCCCCGTGGCCCGCAGCAGCTGTCCCCCTCCATTAGCATGACAAAGCTGTCCGCCCCAGCTCCCTGTGCCGGACGCCACGAGCTGTCAAGGAGGAGCCATGTGGCAAGTCCCGGGCCTGCTGCGGGCCATCTGTGGGCCTGTCCTGCTTTTTTTCCCCTCTATCCCTATTTCTGAGTCACACGTTCTAATGCAGGGCTGGGGCATAGCTAGGAGCGCTGCAGAACAGACTGAGTCAGACAAATTAGACCAGAGCCGAATTGCACATAGTGCAAAAAACAGTAATTGTCTCTGCACTCTGTGTTTTGAAGATGTTGGCTGTGCATGTGCAGATACTTTCTACTGCCCTTCCCCTGGGTCACGCTGAATAACAGGTTTACATTGAGCTGTGTGAATTTACTTTTACACACATTTTTATTGATATTAAAGATATGAATTAGTATGAATCAAAGGTTGGCAACATGATGGTATTTCATTGTTATCGTGATGAAGTTTGTTATTGTGATAATATGCATCTCCGAGCCGTTCCTCATCAAAGGTCCATACTGTGGCTACTAGGCCCCTATAAGGTGGGTAGAGTAGCCTAAATCAATACTATAGTAAAAGTATTTATACTTGGGTTAAAATAGTAACACAAGTAAAAGTATCTTCTCAAAAAAAAAACAACTTGTGTAAAAGTACAAAGTATCAGGTCAAACAGCTACTTAAGTACTGAGTAACTTATAGAACTGTAGTGGAACTTAGTACATCTGGCCTCTATCAGCCAAGCAGAGGAAGATTATTAGGCTCTATTCTTCTATTTTTGGATTATTTCCATCTAAAATAAAGTGCTAAAGCTCCAAAGTCAAAGGTGTGACCAGTCTCAAAGCAGTACAGATGCTATCTCCAATAAAACATAATGAAATCAAACAGGAATTTACTCAATATAAATGGCTAAATTCCTTTACTCACTTCAATGCAGAAGTAAAAGTATCATGAATTGAAAATACTGAGCAAAGTAAAATCCATCAGTATTTCACTGAAGTGCATGTACTTGAGAAACATCCATGGGGCAGGAGTAATCACTTTTCCTGGTTTTTAATATGAAAATAGGATCATTTTTAGCTTTTCCTGCTTAACGACTACATTTCTACTGGGGGAATTTTAAAAGAAGTACGCCACTGAAGACCGTCCATTTCGCTTTGTGCCTGACAGTGAGTATTAATAAGGGTGCAACAGTAATATTACAGTAATATTACAGTGCCAATCAACTTTATCACCTCTGGATTTTTTACGGGTCTCTCTTTTTCCATCTTTCATGGTACACTTGAGGCTTAATGTTAATGGTTTAAAGGCCAGTTGCATGTCATGATTGGCCCCTCCCAGTCCTGTCCATGTGTTCGTGTTTTGGTTTAGTCCTGCCCCCTGTTTGGTGACTCCTCCCCTGATTGTTTTCACCTGACCCTCGTTATCCCTGTGTATTTAAGCCCTGTGTTTGCCTCTTGTGTTGGCCGGTCTTTGTTCGATGTATCGGTCTTTGTGTTGGTCTGTTAGAACTGTTTGTTTGTTTGTTTGTTTGTTTGTTTGTTTGTTTGTGTTGCTTGTCATGTCTGCACCCCGTTCTGTCCGTGTTGGTGCTTTGACCCTGGACCGTTACGACACTGATTTTGGATTTGGCCTCAATAAAAGTCTCTTACCTCCGCACATGCGTCCGCTCCCTCGCTCCTCGTCACATTGCACTGCTTTCTAAAATCCCTATTTTTCACAAAGAAAATTTTGCAATATTTTGTTGTAAAATAAAACCTACAATTTTCTGGGCTAAACAAACTTGCGTTTTATATCATTCTAAATTATAATAAATATATAATAATATAAATTCTATAAATATATAATAATAATTACCTGGCAGAACTGAGACATTTTAATGAAGTATTGCAAAAGCAAAATGTATCTAAACTGTGTCAAACCTGAAGCTATCTGTAGTCTCACACCCTTAGCTGTGAAATCACTGTAACGCGTGGTCCTTTGTTGGGAGGCCACTGCCACCTGTTTCACAGCACTTAATCAGGGTGTTTGGCTTAGTAGCCGTAGGTGTGGGCTTTTCTGCTAACCTGCATCCATGGGTGTGATGCAGCAGCGTGGATGGCTGGAAATAACTGGTCAATTTATATTGGCGGTCATGTACCAACAGGCAGAAACAACCAAATCTATGGAAGCAAGCACAACCGGAAAGCATGAACGATTATTCTGCTCTCGTTCTGTAAATATCAGCCTGGCTGTCTTTCCAAGTGACGTCACAGTGTTGTGCTTGGAATCCCAAAATAGAGCCGGCATGAGTAATCACATCAATAACGCCTCTCACGGCCTCAAAAAACGCTGCAACAAAAAAGACAAGTAACGTTTTCTGTGAAATCCCCATTAAACGGCTTCAGTAACAAAGAGTCACCAAATGCCCAGCAGATTGAAAGGCCTGCAGCCTGAGGCAGACGAGAAGAGAGCAGCATCAGATCCATCTTTTAGCACGTACTGTTCTGTCAGAGTCTCCTCACCCCTGAAACCTCTGATAGCAGTGGTTGCCATGGAAGCCGGTTGCCAAGCAGCAGAGGAGTGGGAGGTGTGTACGCCTGTGTGTGAGATCTTTTGGGGGTGTGTTGTTGATGCAGATTGGAAGAGGCCATGACATACGACAAGAAGTCACTGCCTCAGAGGGCCTCGGTGCTCTCTCCTGACAATGGCCTAAAATCTTTCAACAATGTTTTTCCATAATTATATAATACCTGTGACACCTGATTCCAGAAAGCCAGAGCATCCTGTGGCCGTTGTTCATCCGATTTCAGCTTATGGTAATGCTATTGTCCAGTTGGTGTAGGATCACTTTCCTGCACTTCACAGAGTTTAATACTACTTACTGTTGGGTGTCTGTCCATGAGCTGAACCGATGAGAGGGACATGAGCGCCAATCTACTCAGTTTATTTGAGTACTGACAGTGTTGTTACGCGTGAAAGGCTTGACTCCTCCCTCCTTGTTTAGCGAGTAAAAGGTGTCCGTCACCACTGCGGTTAGTTGCTGTAACGATAATAATGTATAATGATGCTGGTATTTCAAAATGATGCCAGTGTTTCAGAATGACGACGTGTCTGAATAAACATGGCTTAATAAACCCCGTCATATTGTAGAGGGGCTCAGTGATCGGTGCCGCTGACAGAACGAGGAGCAAATCAGAGGCAGGAAAACCTTAGAGAAGCTAAGCATGATGGTGGATCAGTGACAGCTAACTGCCTCATACGCCACAGAACAGCTTTCACTCCAACACCAGTCACTCCACTTTACACAACGGCTGTCATTTTAGCCTCAGTTAGCTGGAACCAAGCCTGTGCTGGTTCTAGCTAACTGGAACCAACACACTGTCGCCGCGTCCCAAACCACACACTTCTGTACTTCACACAGTACACTAATGAGTGCACTTCTAGTGGTATATGGGCTATTTCTATACTCTGTTTAGTGAGCTAGTATGCGGTTTGGGACGCAGTGTGTCGTACCGAGATGAATCTTCATCACCCAGTGAGCCGCCGAGTTCCTCTCCAGATGCTCCAGTGGCAGCTGAGCTCGGCTTTACAGAGTACAACTGACAAAGTATATCAAAGTATAGCTCACACACTTTGGAGGATTTTGTTCCTGAGGCTGCGTCGCGCTGCTGTTAGCTGAGCGGTAATGTCAAACCGTTTCTAGTGAGCGAGAAAGATGCATAATGACGTCGCCAACTGCTTTGGTGGTCGAGTAAGTCGATTAATCGTCACACCCCTAATCATAATTCAGTCCGAGGATTCTGTATAGTTGTATATTGTTTAACCCATAAAGAGTTCCGTTGGCTTTGTTAATGACCACAGCTGTGTTGTTTTTTTGCTGTTGTTTTTATTTTTACTAAAAATGAAGATGTTCTGAATGAACTAATGAATTTATTAGGCTGCCTGCACCTGTATCACTGCTGAAAAAGCAATCCCTAAGCGTAGGAGAGAAAAAGGGAAAGGACCTCAGAAGCAGCAGAAGCACTCACAGCTCCAGCCTGGCTGCCTTCAGAGCTCCAGTGTCAGATGGGCTGGTCAGGCTGCCGCCTGGAGGCTCTGAAAATCGGGCAGGCAGAGCTGTGTGTGTCAGCACAGGCCTGCAGCTCCCCTCTATGGTCACAGGGCTGAATGCAGGCCTGTGACCATAGAGGGGAGCTGTTGGGAATGGAAGTGTTCCCTCCTCACTGACAACACGGCTGTGCAAGAAACCGCATGATAAATGGATGCTCTGTTTAGATATTCAAAGCAGATGGCACCATTATTACATTATGACATAACATAATTAAACAGAACGGCCTGTATATGAAACATATCTTGTAGATTTTAAGCAATTTATATGTAATTTAACTCATTGTAGTTTACATATAATTTGCAATATCCTTATTGGGTCTCTGAGTATGAAAACGAAGGCCCAGTTTCATTAATCCAAATGGCAGAAATGCTCGCATGTGTAGTAGTGTTTGGATATTGGTATGGATGTGGAAAAAAGTGTGAAGTTAAAAAGTATAAAAATATAAAAAGTGTGAAGTTAAAAAGTATAAAAATATAAAAAGTGTGAAGTTAGTGAGCAAGGCAGGAATTTGGAGCATGTTGGTTTGTCTTTATGAAATAACAACTCAAGACCATAGAAATTGTTGGTCATTATATTTTTTTATTATTAATATGTGGATTTTTTTGTTACTGATAGTTTATTTCGTTTTCATTTTTGCTAGGTTACATATGAATAAGGTGGAATTGTACTTAACGACTTTTTGAAAAGCGTGATCATCCGGTCAGACTGAGGTCAGAACTAACTGTGATGTTGTGTATGATTATAGCGAGATGTGATTATTTAAACGAAGGTCTCTGTCTGTTTAGCTTTAAGAATCCATTTCTTGCCTTTTTAGCCTTCATTTTGCTACTGCTACAACTGACGGATTCAGTCTGGAGAATATGGGCTGCGTTCCTCCGTTCCGTTCCCTCTCTGATCATCTCTCGCTCACACTGATCCAAACGGACCCCTCGCTGTGTCTTTAACACCTTTGAAGTTGAATGTATGCAAATTTGCTGTATTAACTAGCCACGGCTTTATCAGCAAAACGTGAAACAATCTGTTGATTAATTAGCAAATGTTACTTTTTGGCATTTTAAGTCCATTTAGCATGAATGTTTAGCTGTTAACCCTTTATTAAGGGGACGCTCCAGCCAAAATGAACAATGCAACTATTTTTACTTGGCCTATTTGCCACCTGTAGTTGTGCCACTCTAGATCTTTGTGAGGTGAGATTGCCTGGTTTATAGACAAGGAAAAACCCCCTTCTGATGACGTATCTTGATGGTGGGGGAATAACTACACGCAGTTTATGGCAGATACGTGAAGATGGGCTGTTTTAAATCTTTTAGATTTCCTTGACAGCTGATAAATGCATAAGGAAGCTAGATAGCTTACAGTAATGCTAGAAATGCTCAAGATCTGTCATAAAAAAAAAAAAAGTGTGGCCTGTGCAAATATGTAAACATATATTGCAAGTATACAGAAATGTGCAAAAAATACCATATGTAAAGTTACACTATGTAAATTTTGGGGATTTGGAGACCTCTCTGGTAGACATATGTAACTGCATGCAACACATAGAAGAATATTTTGTAATGTCTCTTGTGCTTCTAACTTTCTAGCAAATGAGTGCATTGAAAGAGTATTCAAAGAGAACCCAGTCAAAACTTGATGAAGGACATGTTCCGAGGAAAGAAGTGAATTGTCTACTGTTGTCATATCTTCATCAGTATAATGTTGATTTTGCATTTGAGACCTAAACATTGAGCTGGGTCTTCCTTTTTGTTATCTTCCTATATTATTTCCCTTGGGGGTGGGGAGATGGGGCTGTGGGGGGATGCCCAATTATTGTATCGGGATTGCATAATGCATGCTGGGTATTATAGTGTGCAAGTATTGATGGATGAAAACTTAAATGGGTACAAAGTTGTGAATTCTGTCAAACTGAGGTTGAGGGATGCAGCGCCGTACAGAATACTGCATTAAATACCAAAAACCATATTAAACTTAATTTTAGGCTGGAATACCCCTTTAAGTGTTGCATTTGTAAACAAACTATTGGGATTCCTGTAAATATCAGATTGAAGAAAAGTTTCCTGCTTTGGCTCTGCGGTATCAAGAGGTTTTATTTATGTATAGAATTATTTTATACAAAATCGAAGCCGGAGAATGTTTTTACACGCATTATGTATGCGTGAGCTGGTCTTAGCAGAGAAAACACAATTATGAAGCAAGTTTTTACCCTCGATTTGTGGGATGCTAGAGGAAATTACATCACAGCCACAGCGGGCAGAAGTTTTTCTCACAACATCCATCCACTGTTTGGTTTGGACCAGTCTTTCTTATGGAATGATGTCACACTGTGCCTCTGTGTTGCAGCTCTTCAGCTGGATGTGTATGAGACTTTTTTCCTTGCTTAACTGTGACATTGGGAATATTTCCTCCCTGCTGTGGACACAGCAAAAAACATGGCAATCACTTTTTATTGAAGTGACAGACCTGTCAGCATGTGTGTGTGTGTGAGTGTGTGTGTGTTGCCAGGAACCCATCTGGTCAATACCTTCAGGCAACATTACCACGTGGCACAGAGGGCACAGTTAGTCTGGTTAAACGTCCATGTGAATACGCTGAAGCATCTCTGCTGGTGGGCTCGCATTTAGGTCAGGAGAAATTGGGACGGGTTCAATTAACGCAGCACGATCAATCCTCTGCCGGGTGGAGCCTACACCAGTCTGTCTGGCCACTTTTCAACTGGTAGGACATCCTCCCAAAAAACCTGCTGTATAAAAGCTGCTTCAGAATTCTCCAAATCTGAAAGTTCTTAAGGAATAAATAACCTGATTAAAATAGATGAAAAAATCAGTTAATATTTAAAAAGAAGCAATTAAAATTTACATTTTCAATTAAAAGCAATGTGCAGATTCTCCATGAGGGGGTGCTGTTAGTATTTAAGTTGCTCTTATGTGCATGACTGAAATAGAGGAAACCCACACTAGCAGATTCTTATGAATTTGTTTATAGTTACAATTTTTTAATATGTAGTCAAATGAAATGTTCCAGCGTGTATGTATATGAAGTAAAAGTGGATATGAAGTAAAATGTTTTGTCAAGCCTGAACAGCTCAGCAGACAGGCTAACAGGCTCCTCCAGTAATATTCAAAGTTAGGCTTCACTGTAAAATTGCCACCTACAAAGTAAAGACTACGCCACTATTATACGTTTCAGATGCTTCTAATGTCTGTGATTGATTAGATCTGGCCCATATATTAAACTGTGTTCTTGGTGTTCAGCTTAGCTAAACATTGAAAATGCCATAGAAGTGCTAGCACAGATTAGCATTGTCTTAGCACTTGTACTCAGGGTACATATAAAGCAGAGATTTCTGTAATAAATACTGCTGTAGAACCTGCCTAGAGCTGGTTTGGACCTTCCCACCCTCAGGATGAATGTAGTATGGGCAGATACTATATACCTGGATGAGGGAGAGAAGTCTGAGACCTGCAGTAACAACGGCTTCTGCTTTGAGCTACAAGGCCGTTCTCCACTTTGGAGATCAGAGGTAAGACTAAGAGAGGACCGAGGACCCAGAAGGGCTTGGGGTTTTATTGGTGAGGTGCAAAAACTTTGTCATGGGAAACAGAAGTTAGAGATGCAGATTTACCAGATGTTAGATTGGAAGGAGGTAGAGCTTCAGAAATGGTTCTTCTCTCAGATTTGAGCCGATTCCTGTGGTTACATTATGTGTTGTGTTGATTTTGTAAGTGAAGTTAAACATCATCCTCTAGAGAGAATTTGTGCACATTTAATGCACAATTACTGTTTATTTGCTGAATTTAACAATGAGAACATAAACATGGCCTATACAAAAGACAAAATATTGCAAATAAATAGAAATTTTCACTAAAAGTTGCAGAAAAAATGCCATATTTTAATTAGTTTCTTGTAGATGATGTGTTAACTCATGTTCACTTAACATGCAAAACATGTTATTTGACCTGGACTATTCCAACCTTTGTATTTCTGAAGACTTTTATTTTTATCTTTCTCATCTTGGAATCTTTGCTCTACACTGTGTTACAGTTGATTTAAACCCAATTTTATTACTCAGTGAACCAACAAAATACTTATGTAATGAAAAGTGACAGCTCTAGTTTTGATGAACAGTTTGGCCGCTGAGGGTGGAAGCAGCTTCCTTCCAACTACATGATGAGGAGAAGAGGTTTTTGTTATATGATGTCAACCATGACCAGGATGTAGTTTTCTCACCCATTTATTGCATTCTTTTTTCCGTGTAACTAAACCGTTAATAGGCTTATTGATGCCGTGCCCACGCTGTAGCCACAGTAAGCGACCGGGCTAATCTGTCTGCACGAGAGCAGCGGACGAATCAGCGTTTGTTTGGCTGTCCGTTCTGTCATAATCGTTCCCAGGCAACATTTTGAGTCGTTCATGCACTGGCCCTGTTCCTAATCACTGACCTCATCCAGCATGATAAATGTCTCAGGCGAGCTTTCTGGGTGTTTTGCTACAGCTGTGCAAAGGAGGATAAGGGAAACGCAGGCTTTGTCCTGTGTTTTGATTTTGGTCTAAATTGCTTAGTGAATAAAGGCTGATGCCAAGGTGAGTGCTGGGCACAGCCAGATTGAACAGAGGGAGACATAACCACACAGAACAGACGACCAGCACCACAGATGGGCGAATGAAAAGTGTGTCATTACTGTCCCCAGCCTAATCACCTCCACACTCCTCCCTCGCTCTGTCTGTTCTGTCTCTCTCGCTCAGTCACTCGCTCTCCCCCTGCTCTTCCACACTCTCTCTAGCTCACTGCTCATAGAGACGAATGAATTGATCTGTTCCTCTGAGGCAGCTTGGCCAGGCGTTCGTGGGCGAGGGTGCTTGTGGTGATGAGGTGGAGTGCGGGAGTCTTTACCGCCTCCTCAAACTTAATCCTTCAAGAAGAGGTGTGGTTGCCTCCATCTTTTGGACCTAGCAGTGTCTCTACAGTTGCTCCTGTCTTTCGGACTCAGTAGCCGATCTGCAGACGTCGATTTTGCCTTTGACTCTCCGGCTCTTGCGCCCGTCGTGCTTTCGGGACAGTCCAGCTTTGCCTTTTCACCCATCTGGGTAACTGTACCAGCTCTCTGGAATGAGTTTCAACAGTGACATGGAAGAGGCAGGGGAGGGAAGGTGAGTGATCTGCTCCAAACACAGACCGTAACTTCCATGGCTTTTTGCAAGCTTTTTCTAAAGCACTGCTTCCCAGTCCTGGTCCTTGTTTTGGTTTTGGAAATGGTTCCTGGCTTGGATGCACAGTTAGGACATTATGTGGAGGTTTTTAAACTTTTAAAAAGATTCTTTGCACTTGCAAGGTTCTTCTGTGGCATCACTCCATGGATCCCATAATTAGCCCCTTAAAAAGTTTACTCCAGACCTGCAGATGTTCTCTCTGCTTTAATACTCCCACTCTAATTTGGGAAAGGCTGGTTAACTAGATCTTGAACTGGGTGTATTAAGAGCTGGGAAAATGCAAACATTTGCAAAGAACTGGAATCTAGGAGCTGGATTGGTTACCACTGTGGTAAAATTAAGCAGCCCCTACTACCCTATCACAGAGGGAAAACTGATTAGCTACCAGGCTTATTCGATGTGCTCCTGTCTGTCCTGTTAATAGCATTAGCTATAACAGCTGTATCGTCCTCCAAGCCCATATGGTGCTGATTAATGGCTAAATTGATATACCAAATCGCCGGATTAGCTCATTCTTATTGGCCAAGCTGCTGACTGTTTACTGAGCCTCTCAGCACCATTTCCTTTTCAGTCAACTGAATAAAACACACACATACAGACACACTGGACCTGGGCATCATGTCCGATATTTGTCAGTTAATCGTTTAACTGATGAACACCGTTTTGGCCTTTGGAGTGGGGTGTGGAGCGAGGTATACAGGTCCTGGAGGATTCTTTTGTCCTGTACCGTTGATGACCCGATTGGCGACCTCAATACACTGCAGGGCTTTATGTTGAGTCTGTATTCTATATCTATATCCCAACTGTGTGCGTCCTGTTATCAGAGAATAATTTCAATGAGACCCAATAGCCCGACAAGAAAGTCCTGTTCATAGAAGGGTTGTAATATATATAAAAGTCAGACTGTATTAAAATGATTGGTTTGGAAGGGAGTCACATTTGAGAACCTCTATTACTACATTACATTCATTTATTTTGTAATTTTATAGTTACATAGATCTTCAAGATTTTTCACAACAGGAGAAAAGTAGGTGCCGACTAGTTTCAGGGAGGCAAGATGTGACCGCATAACATCTGGGGATAACTTGGTAAACTTTTGGTGCTGGATTGTGGCAAAAAACAAGAGTGCAGCTCTTCTGAAAACCTGCACCTGAATTTGTGTGGCCCGTACTAGTTTAACGCCTGTGGTGTTGCCGGGTAGAAGGAGAAGAGGCAGACCTCAGAGAAGGATTATGGATGTAGTGAAGGTGGACATGGAGATGGTTGGTGTGAAAGTAGAGGAGGCAGGGGATAGGGCAGGATGGAGGCAGATGATCCGCTGTGGCGACCCCTAAAGGGAGCAGCCGAAAGACGAAGAAGAGGTATAGTCAATAATACGAGTAATAACAAGCCAGCTAGAGAAAAGCTATAGCTAGCTAACAGCTGTTTTTCCCTCACAAGAGTTTTTTTTTACTACATGTGCTGTTTTCTCTGTGCACATAAGACAAATGCTTAATTATAATGTTCTGGGGGAATTTTCAGCCACACTGAATGGACTAATGGCCAGCTTGTTGTGTGTTAGTCAGTGTTGACGAGTGCGCCCCCACTACTTTGAGCTCTTCACAATGCTTTGCACTGGTGTAGAACTTTCACACTCCATTTTAGTCCCACACTAATAAGTTGAATTCAAGGTTCCGACCATACCTAGCCCAAGATTTCTCATGGTGGCCCCCAGATGTTCTTGTTAATAGATCATATCTGGACCCAAGAGACTAGATGCCCACAAGCTAGCCTGCCAGCAAAGTTTGACAGCAGTTTGCTCTCCTCTTAATGAGCAAACAGCCTAGGAGTCCTTCATACAGATGGAGCAACTCTGCAGTTGTGTGTGTAAGTCACAAACATTTTACGGCGCATCAGCTTGTGACAGTTTACAGCAGCCTCGAGGCTTGTTCTTGTTTTATTGGGCGTGTTGAGAATGTCATGGGCAGTGGTTGACATTTCTGAGTCCAGCAGATGTTGCAAGGGAGTGTTTTGCAATTTGCACTGCTCACTTAGTGCTGGAATTGGAAGACTCGATTTGGAATTCATGTCTGAAATTTTTAGAGGCCAGTACTCTGGTGCGCCTGTGATGAATAGCGTAGTGTCAAGCTTGATGTTTTCCATTTCAGCAGAACACCGCCTGTGTTGGCTCTTTCCACCAAGTGAAGAAAATACGCAAGCATTTTGACAGTGATTGGTTCCAGCACCAGCTCCAAATGTTAAAGAGATCAACTGACACTTGCTGCTTTATTTATTACCATGTTTATAACTAATGATTAATTCAGCTCGTTTTAGTTTCTTTTTCTTATTGCCTGGGTGGTGGGGAGTGGGGGGGTGGTGGGGGGGGGGGGGGTGCTACGTTGATGTATTTCTGCTCTCCCGTGTTTTGTGGGAGACTTTGAAGACAGAATCCATCAGGATCAGGATCCAGCTGATTTGAGGTGAACTCTGTAGTGCTAATCTCAGGACACGGGTTACATCAGCACGTATCCACCCTTCAGGGCTCAGAGCAGTCATGTCGTGTGATTAGGCCCACGACCTTAATTAACTCTCTTGGGACCCTCCCGGCTTTTTGCGTTCCACACAATGTCACCCAAAATTGCAAGTAAGCTTACAAAACTACAGAGAAACTGTCCAGGAGGAGAGTTCTGAATGAGAGCTGCAGAATATTGAGCTAGGACAGTACTGGGTGAGTCAGGGCTCGAGGCAGGACCCCTCCTACATTCTCCAGCCTCTGACTCAGCTGTCTCTCCGTATCAGAGCTTCTAGCTAGCGCCTTTCCTGACATACATACTCACAGTCACTCCTCCTAAATGTCTGACGTTCTGACAGCACTGCAGACTCAGATTCGGTCAACCGATTCACTGGTCATGGCTACTGCAAACCCTTCCTGACCCGCATATTGACATGTGCTAGTCAGGGAAGACTTTGTGCTCCTCTGTGTACGACTGGTGGTTAGTGGTGTTAGAGAGGACCCGTCATAGCGCAGCAAATATCTTGAGTGACCCCGTTTCGCGTGCAGTGCACAGCAGAGGAAACAGAGCAGCTTGTGTTTATCTAAATATGCATGTTGTGTGGTCAGTGAATGGAGGAGAGGGAGTGGTCAGCCCCAGATCAACCCCAGAATTACACACAGTTTCCTCTTGCCTGCTTAGGGATGATGTATGTATGCTGTTGGTATCAGCAGGGAAAAAATGGGATCAATGTTTTTTATTTAGATTTTTAGATCCTTTCTACCGCTCAGCTGTGTTCACATTACAAGCCTCATTGCTCGAATCGGATTTCCAGCTGTCCACTATTAGAGCGAGACGAAGGCGGAAAAGGGGAGATGTGTTGCTTTTCCACCGTTTACAGGCTTTTTCGTTTTTCCCGTAGAAATGCTGAATGATGTGCAAACGCACGTGAAGTCCAATCTGAGCGTTCCCGTTAAGGTTGCACAGCCATAAATCAGATACATATCGGATCTAGGACCACATATGAAAGTGGCTCAGATCGGCTTTAAAAAGATCTGATTCGCGTGTTCCAGCAGCTCTGAGTCACATTATGGCACATTATAGCCTCAGGTAGCTAAAACATTTGCAGTACATTTCAGAGCGTAATTACTTATATTCTTACCACATGTATGTGCGTATATATTTATGAGCACCCACACATTAGCACAGTATTTAAAACCATTTGTCTTAGCAGTAATTCCGCTTGCGCTTGTAAAAACATCTTGGAATTTCACTGGATGTGATTGGAATAAATGCAAATAAACAAAAAAATACAGAAAAACTCACAAGAATGTCACAAGGGTTTGTTAAACTCCAACAGCAGCACCTTTGATTTTACATCACGAAGCTTTAGCCAAACCAGATACTGTAAGTACAAATGATACTGACCTGCTGTGAGGAGAGTCCAGTAAATACACTGGGCAGGAGTTTTAGGCTCCTGAGAAAATGGTGTGTAGTAAGCTGTAAAGCTTTTGCGCAGCTGTGTAGAAATGTGTGCCGTGTAGGTTTAAAGAAACAATCATCACACAAAACGATGCTGGGCTACTATATTATATAGTATAGTATATATTATATAGTACACTATACTAAACTGACTATACTCTACTGACTGCGTCCGCGGCTCTCGGCGAACACGCCTTGCACGTTTCTCTAGTGCTAATCCAGGTGTGGTTACGCCGTTTACTCGCCTTGGCGTGACAGTTACACGGAACACTCGCAGCGCAGTACTCGTGCAACTGTATGCAGCTGTCCAGCCACTGAATATCTATAACTGAATATCTATAACTATATCTATAATTACATCTATAACTGTATCTCTATAGCTGAATATCTATAACTGAATATGTATAGCTGTGTATGTATAGCTGTATAGCTGTATATGTATAGCTGTATATGTATAGCTGTGGATGTATAGCTGTGTATGTATAGCTGTGGATGTATAGCTGTGTATGTATAGCTGTATGTATAGCTGTGGATGTATAGCTGTGGATGTATAGCTGTATATGTATAGCTGTGGATGTATAGCTGTATATGTATAGCTGTGTATGTATAGCTGTGTATGTATAGCTGGATGTATAGCTGTGTATGTATAGCTGTATATGTATAGCTGTATATGTATACTGTATATGTATAGCTGTATATGTATACTGTATATGTATAGCTGTGGATGTATAGCTGTGTATGTATAGCTGTGGATGTATAGCTGTGGATGTATAGCTGTATATGTATAGCTGTGGATGTATAGCTGTATATGTGTAGCTGTGGATGTATAGCTGTGGATGTATAGATGTGTATGTATAGCTGTGTATGTATAGATGTGTATGTATAGCTGTGTATGTATAGCTGTGGATGTATAGCTGTGTATGTATAGCTGTGTATGTATAGCTGTGGATGTATAGCTGTGGATGTATAGCTGTATGTATAGCTGTGGATGTATAGCTGTGGATGTATAGCTGTATATGTATAGCTGTGTATGTATAGCTGGATGTATAGCTGTGTATGTATAGCTGTATATGTATAGCTGTGGATGTATAGCTGTGTATGTATAGCTGTGGATGTATAGCTGTGGATGTATAGCTGTGGATGTATAGCTGTGGATGTATAGCTGTATATGTATAGATGTGTATGTATAGCTGTGTATGTATAGCTGTATATGTATAGCTGTGGATGTATAGCTGTATATGTATAGCTGTGGATGTATAGCTGTATATGTATAGCTGTGGATGTATAGCTGTATATGTATAGCTGTGGATGTATAGCTGTATATGTATAGCTGTGGATGTATAGCTGTGGATGTATAGCTGTGGATGTATAGCTGTATATGTATAGCTGTGGATGTGCGGTTTGCGCGGTTGTTTTATAAACGTCTGTTGCTTGTTAGCGGCATTAGCCTCGTAGCTACACCACAGCGTTACCCGTGCCAGCTCGGCGCTGCTCGGGCGTTAAAGAGGAAGTCGTGCGGGTTTAGATGTTTTCGTCAGGCTGTTCCTTTAAGCCAGTTGGGTCTGAACTGTTTACTCGGAAGCCCCTGAATGTGGGTCACGCTCGCGCGCCAGAGCGCCCCTCTCGTTCCTCTTCAGGGAGGAACTGACCGCTGTTAAAACGCCAGGAGGCCGCAGGTCGGGCTCTCTCCGCGGACTGTCTCCCGGCGCCTTCTCGCTCTCCTCTCCTCTCGGGCAGTTTCAGGCTCGGAGGTTAGAGCGCGTTAATCGACGACTCTGCTCATGCCAAGCCGCTTAAAGCCTCCATTACCCACAGTGCCAGCGTTCATCAGCGCAGCGCAGGCGCAGTCGGAGCCTGTGGCGCAGCTGAGAGCGCAGGACGTGAAGAGTTACTCTGCTTATTTACATCAACCTCTCTGACCTAATCTCCCTTATTTACAATCTCTTACTGTTCTGAGCTCCCCCCCCTCTCTCTCTCTCTCTCCCTCCCTCTCTCTCTCTCCCTCCCTCCCTCACTCTCTCTCTCTCTCTCTCTCTCTCTCTCTCTCTCTCTCTCCCCCTCTCTCTCTGTCTCTCTCTCCCTCTCTCTCCCTCTCTCTCTCCTGCTCACTCTCTCATACATACAAACACAGCATTCCTTCCACATCTATTGGTACGGATGTGTAGGAATGATCCAGTTTTTCCATCCAGACCAATCCTAGTGCCTTGAACTTGAGTACCATCCCATGCTGATGCATCCGACGCTAATGCAAAAGGAGAATGACTTCTCCAAATCCACGAAACACCTGTAGACTGGTTGGGCGAACTCCCACGCACCCTCCAGGACCCTGGTGAGGATAAAAGGCTGGTCCAGTGTTCCACAACCTGGGCGAAACCCGCATTGTTCCTCTTGTAGCTGAGATTCGACTATCGGTCGGACTCTCTTCTCCAGTACCACTGCTAGACCTTACCGGGTAGGCTGAGAAATGTGATCCCCCGATAGTTGGAACGACCCCCCCGGTCCCCTTTCTTAAAAAGAGGGACCACCACCCCGGTCTGCCATTCCAGGGGGACCGCCCCAGATGTCCACGCAATATTGCAGAGGCAAGAGCCAAAGAGTTTTCCGACCACCTTGGCAACCTCAGCCTGAGTGATGGACGGACCCTCGCTCGGGTCTGCAAGCTCTGCCTCCTCTAGGGAAGGATCATTGGTGGGATTGAGAAGATCCTTGAAGTATTCCTTCCACCATCAAATGACGTCCCCAGTCGAAGTCAGCAGCCCCCCAGCCCCACTGTATACAGTGTTGGTCGGGAACCGCTTTCCTCTCCTGAGGTGCCTGACGGTTTGCCAGAACCTTCTCGGTGCCTGTCGATAGTCTTTCTCCATGGCCTCACCAAACTCCTCCCACACCCAAGTTTTTGCCTCAGCAACCGGCGAAGCCGTGACCCGCTTGGCCCTTCGGGTCATCCGGGTATCTTTTGCCTCCAGAGTCCCACAAGCCAACCAGGCCCAATAGGACTCTTTCTTCAGCTGCCGGCTTCCTTTACCTTGAGGTGTCCACCAACGGGTTCGGGGATTGCCGATGACACAACTATGAAATCGATCAATGAACTGCGGCCTAAGGTGTCCTGATGCCATGTGCACGTATGTTTACCTTTATGTTTGAACATGGCGTTTGTTATGGACAGACTGGTGAGCACAGAAGTCCAATAACAAAATACCACTCGGGTTCAGATCGGAGAGGCCGTTCCTCCCAATCACACCCTTCCAGGTCTCACTGTCATTGCTCACGTGAGCGTTGAAGTCACCCAGCAAGACATTGGAGTCCCCACAGGGGGCACTTTCCAGTACCCCCTCCAGGGTCTCCAAGAAGGCCGGGTACTCCGAACTGCCGTTCGGTGCATAAGCACAGACAACAGTCAGAGCCCATTCCCCAACCCAAAGGTGCAGGGAAATAAACCTCTCGTCCACCGGAGAAAACCCCACCGTACAGGCACTGAGCCGGGGAGCTATGAGTAGGCCCACTCCTGCCTGACGCCTCTCACCCTGGACAACTCCAGAGTGGAATAAAGTCCAACCCCACGAGAGATAGTCTGTTCCAGAGCCCCTGCCATGTGTTGAGGTGAGCCCAACTATATCTAGTTGGTATCTTTCAGCCTCATACACTAGCTCGAGCTCTTTCCCTGCCGGAGAGGTCACGTTCCATGTTCCGAGAGCCAGTTTCAGTAGCTGAGGATCGGAACGCCAAGACCCTCGCCTTCGGCCACCACCCAATCCACATTGCACCGGACCCCCATAAGCGCCTCTCCCACAGGTGGTGGGTCCATGGGAGAGTGGTCCCATGTAGCTCTGTTCTGTGCAGTAACAGATGTAAACAGTATTGTTCTAACAGGAGCAGTACAGTGCAAACCACATTAGCGTTAGTCTGTTTAGATGAACAGTTGAGCCAGGGATGTTCCTGTTATGTTTAAAAGGAAACTTAAATGTGCCATCCAGTCTGTGAAGCTGAAGTTCTTGTCGAAATAAATATGTGAAATAACATTTAGCACCACTTTTGCCTGGCCTGCAGAGGTGTGGTATTAACAGTGTTGACAAAAGTTTGTTAATGTTTTTCTCAATAAAACATTTCAGATTGACTTCAGTTGTTAAAAGTGAAAGGATTTCATTTCATTTAAAATTGAAAGGATATCCCATAATAATAAGCCACTGTTGACCTACAAATATAGGTGTACTTAAACATCTAAAATGGTTTCATATGAAAAAATATGTATGCCACAATATATACCGAAACCATCTGAAGTTGTATGTAAATTTCCGGCCATACTGCCCACTGCTGCTGGCTAATTATTTATTTCACTGAGGTTAACCTAGACTGTGTACGTCCTTCTGCTGTAAGTGGCCGTCTGTTTAATGTAGGCGTGTTGCACTTCTAAGTGGTGTGCTGACGTTGGTGAAAGCATACTTAAAAGTTTTGAAACAGGACCTCAGTTTCTGTCCATTTATGGCACATCTACGACGCTGTGTAACTAAAGGTCAAAAAACAAAGGATAAAACGTGGATTGGGCTTATTTCAGCTCAGTCCATTAAAATATGCCTGAATTAGCCCTGATCAAATCAGGACATCACCTTCTATACATGGCTCTCCATACTTTCCTCAGTGTGTTTTGCACTCTGCTTAATATCACAACACACATCTGTCCTCCTGTGCCATTTGTGCCGTCCTTGTGTTGTAAGTAAGCCAGCAGCTTAGAGCAGAGCGCAGGAAAAACATGCAGACTTAATCTAGCACTGAGCACATTGGCACGTCTATTGGCTCAGGAAGTGTGTGGATGGCTTGGGCGTGTGTATGTATGAAAGTATGCGCCGGTTGGAGGAAGAATGGACAGATGGAATAGTGAGCCTGGATCAAACAGCAGGTGGACAGCGCAGCGCTTGTTCTTGAGTGTTCTGTTCTTTCCATTCTCAGCTGTATCCCACTTACAGCACCTTTCCAGTGACAGAGATGTAAGTACAGGATGTACTGAATGATGTCATGATGACTAATGGCCTGGGCGTATAGTTCTTACTGTACATTTCCTTGTAAGTGTGTCTGTTGATGTGACCAGTCGTCAAGAGTTTCCACTCAAAGTTCCTCTGAGAACAAAATTTAGAAAATCAGATTTACCCCAAAGGTCAGCCAAGACATGTTTGGTGTCTGAAGTTTGCTTCTTTGCAGTGGAGGTATGAGGTTAATGGAGCTACACATAATAGAAGCTTATGGCCCCACTGAACATTGAGCAAACTTCAAACCGTGTTGAGTTGTTTGTAATCTCAAATAGACTCGCTAATGCTATTACTGATACTGATATTATCTGCGTGTGTTTTTAGCTGTGTAGCAGCTTGTCATGTAGTCAACTATGTTGTACATCAGCCTCAAGTCGAGATGTCAAATTAGGGGGCAGGCGTGGGCTGGAGGTTAGGGAACCAGCCTTGTGACCAGACGGTCGCCGGTTCGGTCCCCAGAGTCGACAGCATATGACTGAGGTGCCCTTGAGCAAGACACCTAACCCCCACCTGCTCCCCGGGCGCTGCGGGTTGGGCTGCCCACCGCTCCGGGCAAGTGTGCTCACTGCCCCCTAGTGTGTGTGTGCTCACTAGTGTGTATGTGGCGTTTCACTTCACGTTATGTTAAATGCAGAGGTGAAATTTCCCCGCTGTGGGACTAATAAGGGTCTCTTAATCTTAAATATCTGCACAACGTTTTTGAGTTAACTTAGTTTTCCTAACTCACCTGTTTTAGTACTGCATCTTAGTTAGGTTAGCAATACAGTTGAGCTCACTCTGAAAACATTGGATGTGGTTGACTGAAACAAGTCTGTTTCTCCAGTGTTGCGCAGTTGTCTCGATAACGTGTTGATAATGAAGACCTCATGAGCTTGAATCCAGACGATGCCAGCCCTCCATGGTGAGGATTCTGAAAGTAGACAGCCCCCCAACCCCCATGCCTGGGGACGCCATGTCATGAAAGTGTGTGTGGTTGGGAATCAGCAATGACTAAATTCAGTTTAAGATTTAGATTTTTTTATGTAGTAATTTTTACAGTGGATGTTGTCACAAAGCATCTGTAAAACTAAGCAAGCAGAGGGTGACAGTGTCAAAGGAAACCGCCCTAAAAGCAACAGGAAGTTCCTTGAGAGATATCACCCCCCCACGTTTTAATACCGGTTTTAACAAGCCCTCATACAATTGGCCTCGCCATTTCCCCTCAGGGGAATCCGTCTTAAGGCCTGTTCCATGACTTTTTTAGCTGAAGTGAAAGGTTAGGCGAGACCATTGAGGGGCAAGGGATCGATTGCGATCTGACTCGTTTCCCTTTTCAAACCCGAAAATAATGACAGACAGTGGTATGAGCTTTATAAGCTTTAGTTCTGCTTTACAGCATGGTTCTCCTCCAAACGTATAGCAGTTACTCACATGTTATGTATCTTATGCTCAAACTTCATTTTCAGCTTTAACATTTTACATTGCAAAGTTTGCATGGCCAGCTGATCAGCTACCTGAAGCCAACCTGCCGAGGGTGAGCATGTTCAGTTTAAATAATCCGCTCCTCACTGCCACCTCATCCCCTTCTGCTCTGAGTGGACATTTGAGTTGCGTCGGTGTGACACATCTGAGTACTGAGTCACAGTGGTTGGGAAAACCTCCTGTGGTCAACACCGGACAGCAAAACAATAACACAACAAGACAAATGCTTAGGACTGAGTATTTTCATGAGGGTGAGTGTGACGTGCAGATCAGGCTTTGTGCGGGGAATGGACATGGAGGCCCAGTGGTGATTGAATGGTACTTGATAAAGGACGTTTTGAGAAAATACTAAAAACAACTATTGACCAAAGAGGGTAGAGCTGTGCAGATGGTCAGCTTACATAAGACAACAAATTTGCGCTTTTGCAGTGCAGTAAAAACTACAGTTTTGATCTTGTTAGTTTTTATTCTCGTGGAATGAAGTTCTCTACAGCAGCACACACAGTTATACTTGGGTTGGAGACTAAATTCGATTTTTTTGCCAACCTGTATGTTTACCCTTGCTTTACGCTGTGCCTCTTCTCTCAAGATGAGTTTTGAGAGCTATGCCTGTGTTTTGTATGATGTCAAACAAGCTGTGGCCATTTTTCACACTCCTCTATGTATTGCAGAGACACAGAACAGAGTATTTTACAAGAAGAATATTGTCTTGCCTTTGTCAAAGGCAGCAAACGCTGTCAGTGGTTTTTTCCTCCCGTTTTGTACAAAGAACAGTGTGCAGTGTCAACAGCGCTTTCCTGAGATCCGTTCCAACACAAGCCACCCACAGCACATTTGCCTTGGCCTGACGCCGCTCTTTCTCAGCCCCAAGTGTGCAGTAAACTGAAGGTGTCGCTTAAGAAAGATCTTCCAGAGTTTTCCATTTTTTTTTTTTTATTTGTATTTTTATGTAGTTCTGTGGTATTTGAGGCCTTCATCGTTACTGGAAAATATGTAAAAGAGTAAAATAAGAAAAAAAAATTTTTTCCATAAGTGAACAAAACTAGAAGTGCACTGTTATGATTTTTATGGTTAGTATTGTTGTTTTTCAACTCATACTTTGAGGGCTAAGTCAACACATGAAACGCCCTGGCACATTTCACATGTTTTTTATTAGCCGAAGCTGCAATATAAATAACATAATTTGCTCTTTAATTGGACAAAACCAGCATTTTAATGTCTAATGGCATAAGTGCTCTTACCTGGCTCGTGTTATTTGTGTCATAAAATTGTGAAAATCAACATTGCTTTTAAAGGCCTGATGCTGTGGACCTCACAAGACTGTATCTCTCTCCAAAAGCTCAAAAAGACCATGTACAGAGCAAGGAAGTGTTCGCAAAATGAGCAGATTTGGACCGTTACACGGAAATGCTTCCCCTCAGACATGTGGATGGCCAATCAGAATGCAGTAGACAAAATCCTGCATCTGAGGCTGAGACTTAGGACACTTTGGGGGACACTTCGGTAAGCACAAACAAATCTTGCCATTGATTTCAATGAGAGCAATGCAGAGGGACAGTTCTCTACTCATGCGTCAGCCAATAGGGGATGGTGTGGGGCGGGGCTTCAGTCCATCACATTGATTTTAAGATGATGGTCAGGTCACACCCAAAGCTGTAAAATCCAATTCTAAAGGTTCAGTACGACGATGACCAACTCAGGTTTCTTCCTTGTTTTATTCAGTGAAAAAAACAGCAGATGGTCACAAATCAATGCTTTTTATTTTGGATATCAGAAAGTTTTAATGAATGCAGCCCAAGGCCAGAAATGTGCTCACCACAAGTACCCAAACGCAAATGACAGTGCCTGGCCATGCGTTACATTATAACTCGCATTTATAAATTGACACATTTTACAAAGCAACTACAAGTGATAACGTGTCTGTATCGCTCCAAGTGTCTGCATTCACGTCCTTCAGGCTTAATGGAGCTCAAACCTACAAAGTGATCTGAAAAACCAAATTACTGAGGGAGCTCAGTGCTAAAGGCCAGTTCACAACACAACATATACAAAGCGCTCAGTAAATCATTGAATAGGGACAAATTTTGTGTGTTTGGGCTCTGAATTAGAGCAGCTGTAGTCTTGGCTCATCTTGGACCTGGAGCACAGCAAAGCCTGGCCACTGTGTACGACTACAGGGTAGAAAACTTTGTCTGAAACCCATTTCATGTTGCATCTCCCGTCCCTGCCTGGTGCGAAGTTGGATACCTGAATGCGTGAGAACGTTCAGGGAAGCGAGAGAGAGAGAGTATAAATAGACAGAAGTGGGTGTGGGAGACTGAGCAAATGGACTGCACTGAAAAGATGTGAAAACGCTGGAATTGTGTTCGTACATTCAGTACAGCCTTGTACATGCAGCGTATCATCACTGTCGTGGATCTGTCGAAGCCTCATATCTCTGAAGTAGCGTCTTTGTAGGAGAAGGAAAATTGTTCTCCAGTGTGATGAGATCTCAACGTTTGCGCATGACAGCGACCGTGTGCTGCCAGTTACAGTGCCATCATTATGTTTGTCATTGTGAAACCATCACTGTGATGTCACTGTCCAAATCCATTGGCTTTTGTGAAGTGCCTGATTTCTGTATTTAATGTTGACGTTGCTAGTCCTCCTTTCTTCATCTGCTGTTCAGCAGTTTTCCATCAGAGTCCAGCTGCTTCTCATTTGCTGCTGAACTCATTTCCTCCCTTCAAAGTCTCAGATGGCTTGCAACTGTTGCACGTCGCCTCTCCGTCGTATGTTTTTGGAGGGAGCCCCATTGTTTAACTTTGAAATCACTCAGAAAACCCAACAGAACCTTTTTTCAGATTTTTTGGTGTAGCTGGTTCCTGAAACCCCGTGGCTGAAGGCTAGTGGAGCAGGCCAGCCGGACTGTTTGGACTGTCTGGCACAACCTTGCAGAGCGAGTCAGACGTCAGAGCGCTGACCTCAATCGGATGAGATGTGAAAACGAATGAGTGTGTTCAATACCTCCCTTTTCCTCTGCTCTCCAGCTCGCTCTTTCATTCCCTCACACTGCCTCTTCTCAGCTCCCCCCGTTCTCTCGCTCTCTCTCCTTTTTCTTTCTCTCCCTGCTGTCTCTGCACACTGTAGCGTTCTGCCTGTGCCGTACTTGCTCATTATGTACCATGTTCTCATATCTAACACTGCCAGTGGCTGGATCAATTATATGTGGGGGCAATTATAAAAATTTGCATCTCTGGTTGTAAATGTAAAGCGTCTTGTTGAGGAAACAAAATGAAGAATCATAAAACTGACCCTGGTTCTTAAAGTGGATTGACTGAGTCACGTTCAGCATGTATGATTGTGTATTACTGAAAACCATTATATGGAATAATCTTTGAATAAATCCATAATGTTCCTTGGCAACCACATCTTGCTGTTAACGAACTGCATTGCTTGGCAGAAGAGTATTATTCATTATTATAGATTAATGAAATAAATTATCTTATTTATTGAACACCAGCTGAGTTTATTACAGTGTAGCACATTTCAACGTCTCCTCATTGCTTTCCTGGAAACATTGAAACGTTCGGTCTACGCCTAGTCATAGCAGCATGCTTAGGTCAGCTGTGGAACATGACTGGCTACAAGAACTCAGCACCTTCTCAAACACGTGCTCCTCATTCACTCCCATAGCGGGCCATGTGTCCAGACAGCTGCCCACACCTGCCCCACTTTCACACACACACGGGCAGAAGAACGGGTCTTGGCTTCTGGGCTTCAGGGTCTCTGACGGCTGTGTGACCGCAGGGGATCCGTCACACTTGGCACAGTCATCATCCCAGAATGAACGAAAGCCTCCACAGGGCTATTTAAAACACACACACACACACACACACATGTGTAAACAAAGTGGGATGTGGATTTGGCTGTGAGTGTGTGTGTGTGTGTGTGTGTGTGTGAGAGAGAGTGTGTGCACTAGCAGGGCACATATGTTTTTATTTGTGCTGCTCAATGTCTGGCACCTGTTACCTGTTAAGCCTGGGGAAATGTATATGGGTGTGTGGGTGTGGGTGGGTGTGTGTGTGTGTGTGTGTGTGTTTGCCTATAAAAGCAGCAGGATGGAAGAGGTGTGTAGTTTCCGCTTGGTGCTTTACAGGTGTTTCTTGGAGACTTACAATGGAGTATAGACCAGCTCAAGTCAGGCCAGAGCTAAGCGCTGCTGCCCTGCGCCTCACGGCAGTGTGATACCTGACACACATGTTGATTCCACAGCAGAAGTTGGGAAAATTGAACTCCTGATGGAATGTTGCCACTGACGGTGGCAGATTTTTCACTGCAGCTCCAATGAAAACAATGGAATGTCTGCTTTGCAGTCGATCGACAACCACCAGCATGTAAACACCGCAGACGCCTTACTGAAAGCAATCGTTTCATTTCCTGTTTGAGAGCAGTGTTCATCAGTTTTATTAGCTATAATGTTTTGCACCAATCTGAAGATGAATTTAGTATTCAGACTTTTAAAAAAGGTCAAACGCTATTCATCACATTGTCTTCCCCCTCTGGAAGGCTTTGCTTGGACGTGCACAGTCTGGAATGGCTCATTCCACCCCCTGCTCCACCCCTCCTTCATTACACACACCTGCAGCTGGTTTATGGGCATTATCCCTCCAATAGATACTCCCCTCTGTTTGACCTTGAGCCCTGCAAAGTCTGATAGTGAACTCTGAGAGTTCTGATGTTTCCTTGTCTTGGTAGTTTGCCCTGTTTGACCATTGTTGTGTTTACTGGTTTTTGCTGTGGGTGTGTGTGGTGTGTTCCTGTCTGCCTGTGATGAGTAGAAGTCTTAGATTGCCTTTAATAAAGCTACTCAGTGCATGCGGCCTGTCTATAAAGCCCTGTCACTACAACTTAACCCTTTAAAAAAATTAATGGAAAAAAATTGGTTAAGAAACCAAAAGAAACGGCCCAAAATGACTTGGAAAGACGTCTGGTTGCATTGACTTACATTAAAAGTAAAGTAGGTTTTTTCCTTCTACTTTAAACGTCCCATTTTGGAGAGACAAGCTTTTTTTCCCGGCAACAGCGATTTATTGAAATGCTGTGGGCCAGATGTGCAGACACAGCGTAAAATGTTTGACGCACTAAAACTGCAGTTCATCGTGCAAACTATGTAGCCCCGCCCACCACCGGTGAGAGGAGCAGGCTGTAAAAGGCTCAGGGAAATAATGGCGCCATCAATGCTGTGATGCTGGTACAGGTGCCATCTCTACAGCAATGCGTATCAGCGGCTCTGTCTAAGTCCATCCATCCTTTTCCTCTCCTTCGGGGTCGCGGGGCCTCTGTCTAAATGACCTTCTTAAAGGTTTTGAACTGAAAATGATTGAAGACAAAAATAAATAGTTATATCGGGTTTTGTGGCTCCTCATGAAGCTGCTTGAAAATGTTTTTTTCAGCACAAACATCTATTTCAAGATAGATTTGTTACAGGACTGAATGGAATTGGTTCTTTTATCCCGTCCAGTCCAGCATTTCCTGTTGTGAAGTGAAAGTAATCAGCTAACTGCGTCAGCTGGCTTCAGCAATATTTTGTTGTTCGTTCTCATTCAAGTTTACATTGAAGCTCTTTGTTTTCAAGGTCGCGGCTGAATGGCGTTTGTTTCCACACTCCAATCAGTGGAATTTTTCCTCACGATGGCTTGTGTGGCTTTTTTGGAGAAACTGGCCTCCTTTGTTAACTGTAATTAGCATTCTTCAGAAGAGGCTGTTTCTGGTTGTGTAACGTTTTATTATGCAGCAGTTAAAAATTACCAATGCAAATGAGGGCAAAGAATGAATGGCCTAATTATGAGGCATAAATAGAAGGTTTGGGTTTGATATGTAGCTCCTCGGGTTGGAAGGCACTGAGAACTTGCACGGGAAGAAAGATGCAAACGTCTTCTTCAGGAATTACTGAATAGCATGAGAGATACACCTCACTGTGTATCATCAGTAAAAGTGGAGACACGCCTGATTGAGAATATCTCATTATCTTAATTGTGTTTGAAGAGAAGAATAAGTGGTGAAAAGTGGTTTTCAGCAGCCATCAAGTTCTTAGAGTATGTTAAAATGGGTTATGGTCTTCGGTCCTGATGGAAGGCATCTCAGGTGTCTCCTCATGAAGCTGCTTGACAGAATGCCAGCATTTCTTGGTTGTTGCATAATTCTTGCATTCTATTTTTTACTTTATACTATATTTTATTTATTCCTGTTTTCACAGTTATCCAAAATATGAAAAGTAGTAAAACCGAGATCTAGACTAATTTCATCCTGTGAATATTAATTGACAATATTAATAGGATGATATTAATAGGATGATGTTTTCGAGACACTTCAGGGATGATTAACTTGTATGCATACTTAATATCTGTAAAATTGAGTCAAAACTCATAGCAATATTTAATTCAAACACTGTTTCTAATTCCCTTTATACTTGCCATTTTTCCATCTCATTTCTAATGCTAACATCCTTTAGCCAATCAGTGGGAATTCCTATGTAATGTTAGCACGAAGCTAAGATAGAAATGTAACATAAATAAAGCAGTTTAATGTTTCGAATGGTCAAGTTTTCCGTTTTTGGGACGGTTCTGAAAAAAGTTACTCTGGCGCCCTGAGTCAAAATGGTAAGGAGGCCCTTCTCTGAGTAGGTGTGTCCAGTATTTTGACCAGTACTGTAGTTCCAGACATGTGAGACGCTACAGATGTAAGTTGCTGTATTAACTAGCCTAACATGAGAGTCCAAGAGGAAGATTTATGATGGAGCTTTTGACAGAACCTGCATGTCATCACTCATTTATCTCATGACTCTCGTCTCGTAATTCAGAGTTACGGCTTGCAGCCAGTTTCACTCTCACAGCCTTCCTGTTTGATAAAACCATTAAGACCAATGTGATGTGGGCCTGAGTTTTTGCTCCTGCTAACCTCTTTTTCTCTTCCTCTCTTTCTGTCTGCAGCAACAGGGAGCCCGAGAGTGCGGAGATGAACAAGCTGCGTCAGAGTCTGCGCAGGAAGAAGCCCACCTATGTGCCCGAGGCCAGCAGGCCACATCAGTGGCAGGCTGACGAGGAGGCCGTGCGCAAGGGCAAATGCAACTTCGCCGTGCGGGTAGGAAGCTGAACCTTGTTCAGGTTACAGGGTTCAAATGGCAGGAATCTAATTTTCTTACTAAAAGATTTTAGAGCTGTGTGAACACGGCAGTCTGATCTTTTCAGATCCGATTTCAGCCACTTTGCTTCTGCTCACGCTGCAGGTAGAAGTGACCCAAATCTGTCTTCGTCTTCGTCTTACACAGATTTGTTTTTGTGTGACAGGTGATAAAAATCTGCTTCCATACGTGCTGCTGAAATCCGATACTTATCCAATATACAACAGAGGGAGCTCTGTCTGAGTAGCCCGATGGGATTTTGCAGTGCCTGTTATTGTGGTTGCCCTTCACACCGTTCGTTTTCGGAGGCGAGGTAGCAGTGTGGGTAGTGGGTAGCACAAGCGTGCAGTGTGAACAGATGAGCACATATTATTCTAACAAGGATCAAAGTAACAGATAATCAAAATCACATTTTCTCTCTATTTTTCTTTAATGACAGTACCAGAAGGATCAAAGGAGCTTAAGACAGATCAGGACTCTTTCTCCCGTTGTGGCGCCTGAGTTTGATCTGTTCAGGCAGGTGTTAGATATCAGCCTCAACGAGAAGATACTGTAAACGACAAAATCACATGGGCCAAACATCAGATTTGAGCCACTGTTACCTGCATTCTAAATGTAGCCTTTTTTACGTTTGCATTTCAAGCATTATAAGTAAATTCAACTTGCTGAGATCCTGCCTGCATGCAGTTTATCATAATTAGCCAGAGTCATTAGCTGCTGACAGGCTGGCCCGATCGGATGATCACACCAGTGATACATGCAGTGAAATGTAAAAAACATATGAAAGTGGCTGAAATCTGATTTGAACATATTGTTGTGTTCATACAGCTGCAAAAAATTCAGATCTGTGTCACATTTAGAGAATAAATTTGTATTACTGCCTCAGTCTGTGATGTAAATGTATACTTTCATACGTGGTGTTAGATCAGATGTTCAGATCAGATCAGACTGTTATCATTTCTTTCACACTTCACTTCTCATACATTTATGCGTGAGGTCATTGTCCAGTCTTCAGCAGTGGCTGATGCTGTAGGTTTGGGAATACACTGAACTATATTGCTGTAATACTGTAGCAATGCTGTGATTCTGTGGTGAAAGTTGTGATATGCTAATTGCGGCAATATGACATACACTGACCGGTCACTATATGGCAAAAATATCATATCAGTATACTTTTCACAAAACATAAGATTTGCATCACGATATTTCGTTTTGTTAAGATTCAGTAAATTGGAATAAACAAACCAGAAATAGTGGTACTGCATTTAAAATACTATTAGAAACAATATAATACAAAATACTACAATAATTAAACTACAGTGATGTTTATTAACAGTTTTATAAACTGGACTGATCTAAATCCAGATAACCAGGCCTAATTTTGGTTATTTTGTTATGAGACATGTGGTTAGTCGCGGTTCTTTAAGTTCTCACCATATCCACGATATGCTCAGCAAAGCATATTGTGATATTATGTATCATAACAACGCTAAAATATTGTCGTATTGGTCACTTCAAACGTCCAGACTCCATGCATCAACACTGTTTTCAAAACCCTAAATATTGTGCTATTAACCTGAATTGATTTTTATGCTGTGCAGTTCCTCTCAGGGCAGCTTTTGGTCATTTACACACACAAATGTGAACCAGCAAAGCAGAAAATCAGATCTGAGAAACACGTTGGAGATGAGCACTAAAGCCAGCGCTGTGAGCCTGGACTCAGATACCTGTGTTGGCTTGAATGGCACGTAAAATTGCCCTGGCTTCCCAGACAGGGTTCATCAGAGGACAGAAAGTGACCGTGCTGTGGTCACTTCCCGGTAAAAAGTCTTTTACAGCTCTTTGGGTGGAAGTGGTATGTGTGTTAATGGACAGACAGTTGCGGAGGAGTAAGGGCGCAGGAGCGCATGTTTAATGGACGTGTCTACGAGGCCAAATGGGGTAGCAACCTGAAATAGGCCAGATGCAGACTGGCTGGTAAAAGCTTTGAAAGTCAATAACGTGGTTGGACAAGAGCCAAGATCTCCACATGTCCAGCTTTCAGCAGACGCGTACTCAACATATTTACATATTTATATATTTACACCCGTTAACACGTAGAAGTCACAGTTAATGTCAACAGTAACGAAAGCATGGTGTCGTTTGATGTTTGTCATGTTTCACTCATATCCCATTGGATAATGCATTCTTTTATAGTCCCTTATGTTCTAGATATTAACCAAAAACATTCTGGGTTCAGTCTTTCTGTCATTTTACAAGAACCAACTTATTTACATATACCCACCTGTTTTAGCCATCAACAGTTTAGCTCCGCCCATTGACACTGAAGTTATAAGCCTGTTTATGTATAAGGAGATTAAAGAGATTAAAGAGAGGTTTGAACCCAGTTTAAAGTGTTAGAAGTGTAACAGAAAATACAAGTTAAGTGTATTGGAAGTGGAACTGGAGCGAAACCTGCGCCACTGAGATTTCATGATACATTTAATCACTTCCTAAAGAATCCTAATCGCATTAAATCATTGTGTGATCTGGGATTTTCAGCCCTGTTTGTAAGGGTGAGTAGCAGAAGCACAAATTGTTTTGGACATATACTAAGTCATTAAGAGTATTTGAAACAAAGGGAGAAAAAAAATCAGCATTTCTAAAAGCGAAGCTGAGCTTCTGAATCATCAAGTGATGGGAAAGTCTCATTGCAGAAGAGTTCACATAATTAAATTCAACCTCATTTTCGTGGAGAGCCCGAGGCTCCCAGAGTCTCTGGGAGAGGGAGCTGTAATCCTCTAACAGTCCCTCTCCTCACCGCTCACATAATCAAATAGCACTCGCCAGAAATGATTCGCTGAGTGGTGAAGGCGTTGTCTTTCTCTATTAGCCTGTACAGGATGTGCTGTATTGATTCATAGACTGTGGAACATGATTACGATGTCATTTGTACTTTTTATGCTTATGTTCAGTCACTGCTGTTATGACACTGAGCGCTTGGATATGCAGTGCCTTACACAATTACTGGCACTCGTAGTACATATGAGCCAAAAAGGCTTTCTTGTTTATCAGCTTGACCATAAACCGAGAATATGAGAGAAATCAAAGCAGTCAGGAGGTCAAACTGTTCAAAGAAAAGTATATTTTTATACTCACCTCATAAAGTGCCAGTAATAATGGAGGGTGGCTGGTGTTCCTCTAAGGAGTAAAATCTAGCAGGTGGTGAAAAACAGAGCACTAGTGGTTGGTTCTGAATGTAGAACAACGAATATGAGATGGTTTGTAGTATTATATTAACATGCCTTGTGGTGGACTGCTGACCTGTCCAGGGTGTGTCCTGCCTTCTGCCAAGTGACCGCTGGGATAGGGTCCAGCACCCCCCAGCGACCCAGAAGGATAAGCGGCTTAAAAAATATGTGTGTGTGTGTGTGTGTGTGTGTGTCCACCAATATTCTGATGATTAATTAAGAGATTGTATGTTCATTAAAAAAGCAAAAGACTCATAGCCTTTCGGTGATTCCCATAGAAATAAATATATTAAAGATAAACTTTAATAGATAAGCCTTTCAAATATTTAATTAAAACATACAATACTGTACAAACGTTTTAGGTACCTGAGAAAATGAAGCTATATATTTGGGTGATATTATTTGCTCAGACAAACATTAAAGTTAGAATAAATACAAATAATAATAATAATAATAATAACAGTACAAAGAAGCAGTCAATGTGATATTTATGATCAATTCCAAACCTCTCCTCAAGGAAGGCCTGCAGCTGTAGGGCATCCAGGAGTAATCTGGAACACCGTTCTCAGCATCTGAATTGCTTTTTTGAAAACAGGGACATTTCTGTTCATCTGTATTTATTTTAGAGTTGTGATTGTTTTCTGGACTTTTGATTGACAAAAAATAGTTAGCAAGGTAAATGGTTGCTTAGGTGCCTAAGACCTTTGGACAGTTTTACATACTCTTAAAAAACGGGATGAACTAATCACAGATGGTTCTTTGGGCAATGTGATACAGAAAAACTGACCAAAATGGCTCTGCAGGAAAAAGCTTTCCTGACCATTTTGTGAATGAGACATGTGAGAACCACTTAAGAGTTTAAAGAACCTTCACACGATGTAAAGGCCTTTTACGGATTTAAGGGCTTCTGCTACAACCTTTACATTATGTGGACGTTCTTTAAACTTTCAAAAGATTCTTCACACTCACACATCTCATTTACCAAAATGTTTCACTAAAGAACCACAAATTAAAACGTTATTTAGGGAACTAAAGTGGTTCTTCTGTGGTATTGGGCAAATAATTATTTGGTAGCTTTATTTTTAACAGTGTACAAACAACATTTGCATGACAATACATTTAAAGCAGTTTTGGTAATACTTTACTGTACTGTACTGTTCATAAGGCTACATGACACCTACATAAGTCTGTCATGACAACTGACATAATCCTACATGAACTCTCCAGCAGGCTTCATCCGTCTCAGACTACTTCAGCTCACTTTCTGGCAAATATAACCTTTCAAGCGAATTGGAATAAGCATTTATAAACATTAATGTAGAGTTATGTCAGCTGTCGTGATAAACCTTATGACCAGTGCCCTACAGTAAAGTGTAAAGACTTTTTTTTGTCCCAACAATTTTTGTTTTGTTTTTGGAGCAGTTGTGGGCTGGAGGTCAGGGAACCGGCCCAGTGACCGGAACTGGTACCGAGACGGTGCACATTTATCAAAGGTTGAGTCATCGAGTACTTCAGTGATCGGAGTGTCTCTCTCTCTTGTTTTGCAGTATCTGGGCTTGGTGGAGGTGGAGGAGTCCAGAGGGATGCATGTGTGTGAGGAGGCGGTGAAGAAACTGAAAGTGGTGAGCATCTCCATCTTGTCCCTTTCTGTTCCATTAGACCAATGTCTTTCCGTTTCTGAAGCGTAGTCACGGCCACACTTCCCAGAATGTTCAGCCTGATCTTTTATACATAAAGTGAATAAGCTGAACGAGGTGGCATGAATGCAGTAGGCCCGCAAGGTCATCCTCCCTTTTTTCAGCTGGTCTTTACATTGCTGGAGCCAGAGCTGCCTTTTTAATGAGAAAATATAGCGAAGGAGAAGGCTTGAAAAGACGAGAGTGAAGGAGTACTGCAGTGAAAAGCAGCGCCCAGATGAAAGTCTGGTCAGTCAACTGGCCTTCGGTCAAAGGTTCAAGTCAAAGGTCCTACAGCCAAGCGGTCTTACAGTCGTTCCCAGGGGCGATTCAGCATGCTTTTGGTCCCTGAGCTACAGGGGGCCTGTCAGATAAGAGAGATCACAGCGGGGTGGCAGCTCCGTGGTCACAATCAGAGCACATTGTGTGCTTTTGTCAGCTCTCATCAGCTCAGTGAATACGTCAGCGTGGCTTCTCTATTAACCCTTTAAGCGTGGCGTCCTAAGTCTATGGCCCCATCCCATTTCTTATTTTTAGCTCTACTGCTTGTTTTTGAGTGTCACTTTGTCCCTTGGAACTGAGTTTAAATGGGCAGTGGTTGAAATCGTCCTCTGCAGGACCCTCCAATAAAGGAGAGCATCACTTCATTAACAGCTACTAGCGCCGCTCTGTAGGCGAGCCTGCCCGTCTGCAGGGGCAGCAGAGGAGGGGAAAGTTCAGCTCCTCACTGCTGGGCTTTAGTTACATTTAGGGATTATACGCCTTTAAAAAGGGGGGCAGTTATTTATTATCACCCCCCCCCCTAATTCTTTGCTGATATTGTAACTACTGAATTTTATCCCATCGTTCTGTATCATTTATGCCTGTACCTCTCAGATGCTTAGGCTGATGGATCCTCAGAGACGTGTTGTTTTCAGACAGGGATAATTATGTAATATATTCCGTATTAAATACATTATTTTTGTGTAGATCACTGCTTTTAAAGGAGGTTTCAGTCAGAAGCTGTTGCTTAGTTATTAATTGTCCTGGCCCTGAGTTTGTGTCTGCCGGACTGAGTGTGTGGTCCCTTCCATCCCCCAATCCTCTTGTCTTCTGTCTCCTAGCAGAGCTCTCCAGCTGTTTCCAGTCGCTGCCTCCCCCTCTCAGCTTGCCCTGTTCCTTCCTTTCTGTCCCCGAGCCCCTCGACTTTGCTCTCGTTCTCTGTAGGCTTCGCTATCTTCCACATTGTAATTGCCTTTCTGTGCACTGCTGTCTTAGCAGATTTGGAGCATGGCTTCTGGGCCCCATCTTAAAAGTTGATGGGATTCCTTCAGGTCCTTCTACTCTATCTGTGCCCTCCAGGATTGCTCCTCCTTATTTACATTCCATTTCTCTGTCTCTGTCTCTGTCTCTGTCTCTGTCTCTCTCTCTCTCTCTCTCTCTCTCTCTCTCTGTCTCTCTCTCTGTCTCTCTGTCTCTCTCTCTCTCTCTCTCTCTCTCTCTCTCCCTCTCTCACTGTCTCTCTCTCTCTCTCCCTCTCTCTCTGTCTGTCTCTCTGTCTGTCTCTCTCTCTCTCTCTCTCTCTCTCTCTCTCTCTCTCTCTCTCTCTCTCTCTCTCTCATACACATACTCACTCACTGTCCTGCTTCTTGGGAGAGCTACTGCTGCCCCGCGCTGGCCTTAGTGGGATTTTTTCCTTCTTCTTTTTTTGCAGTGTTCTCAGCGCCTCATGGCTCAGCACCTGTGTTCTGCCTCACCAGTAAGCTACAGAGAGAACAGAGCAGTCTGTGATCATAAGGAGGCCAAAAACTGTTTAACGAAACAGCTCGCACTGGAAAAACCTCAAAAAATCAAATATCTGTGTTTTTTCTAGCATTTCAAAATATTCTCTCCACAGTCAATGCAGTTCATATGTGGCTACTTTGGATTCCTCATAGTGATGCCACAGCTGTAAACATATTTACATATGGCCGGCCATTAAATATACAGCAGTGTGGACCACCTGTTCCAGTGATCAGGAGTGCTGATGAAGACGAAGTAAGAGGAAATGATTAAACGTTGTGCTGTTCTGGACTGTTGGGCAGCAAATCTGGTATTGAAGCCTTAATAGATACAGACAAAAGGAGTGGAGAGGGTTTTGTTGACATTTCTTAAGTTTGCATTTAACAGATGTTTCAGTACTTTTCAACCTAGATTGCTTTTTAAACGAGGCACAATTCAGGGCAACTATTCAGAACTGAGGTCATTTACATGTATCAGGCCTAAAGGCACAGAAATAAAAACAGCCTGATTATGGCGAAGTAGAGGTGGGAACTGCACACCTCTGATTTTAAGGTTGGAAAACAGTCATGGAAAAATGAATTAAGGCTGTTTGTGGTGCATAAATGTAAGAGCATTTCTGAAAATAACCAAAAATACATGAAAACTGTAGAATGTGTGTCCAAGCCTAATGCTGTAAATCGTTTTTATTGCAGAGTGGAAAGAAGACGGTCAAAGCTGTGCTGTGGGTCTCCGCTGATGGCCTGAGAGTGGTGGACGATAAAACCAAGGTAAGCTTGGCATTGCGCCTGCACCTATTGAAAGCCACTAACGTATGCAAAGCTGGGAAATCCACAGGAGAAATGTGGAGAGATTTGGAGAAGCTGTCACTTGAATGCCGCTTACTGACAGTCCCAAGCCAGCAGTTAGCCTTAAGTTACAGGAAAGCCTCTGAAAGAGAGAGAGAGAGAAAAAGAGACAGAGTTGGGAAGAAACTACAAAAAAAGCCCAGCGGGAGGATCTGGCTGGTCTCCAAAAGCCCAGTCATATGACTGAGTCCACTTCATGTCCAGCCACTAAGGCCACCAGTGAGGCTACGCATTGATGAGATGGCTTTTGAGGTCAAGGGCTTTAAAGACTGTGTTTGTCGCTGATGGCCAGTGAGGGATTTTTATGAGTTTTGGGGGCAGAGTGTGTGTGTGTGTGTGTGTATGTGTGTGTGTGTGTGTGTGTGTGTGTGTGTGTGTGTGTGTGGGGTGGGGGGTTAAGGAGGATATGACACACACGGAGAGTCTTTTCACTTGTAGTTTTTCAAATAAAAAGCTTTTGTTGTTGTTTTTGTATTCATGGGCACCAGCATCCCTACAGAGGCAGAACCTCTGCCATGTTTTCAGGCTATAATGGGGGCATTTTGTCCCCCAAAAGCGCCGTGACTGTTGATTCTCTTAGTAATTGAGTGATCTGCTGATTATTTTGACTAATTATACAAACCAGCAAACTAAACTATCCATGACCTTCTAATGATTCAAAAACACATGAGATAAAAGGTAAAAAAGGTTCTTTGGACTGATGGAGAACGTGTTGTGTATGGTTCTATATGGTACCTTTTTGAAAAGCACCAAAAAGGGTTCTGCTATTGTTACGAAGTCTAGCTTCTATATAGAACCACATGTACAACGCATTCTCTATCTGAACACTAACATCTGCGTAACCAGCTACCCAAACACACATTAGCTGCCATACAGGTGTCTTGTTCACGAGCATCTAAACTGCCTAAAATATATTTCTGAGGTAACTAAACTTAAGATAATCAACTTTCATAAGGAAGAGGAAAGTCAGAAAATAGTTAAAGGTTAAAGAGACAGTTGAACTCCACTAGCAGCCATCAAGGACCTAAAGGCCACCAAACCTGCCACCTTCGAGCTTTCATCTTTAAGCGCCACTTGTGCTTCAGATCTGAAAAAATTCTGTCCATCCTTCCAGTGTGAGAAGATAGCTCAACACTATGAGTCTGAAAGGATGTGTAGCTGTCAAGAAGCTGTTACTGCAGCAAAGGAAACGAAGGAAAAGGCAAAAACGAAGAACATCAGCACCAGAACACCAAAGTATGACATCCAAGATGTGGAGTAAGGTTTTAGGGACTTACTGGTCTAAATATGTCACCGGGATGCTTGGACTGTACTGACATCTCGAGAATATACGTTTCAATGTGTTATTTTAATCAAAAATGTATGAAGTTTAATCGAGTAATTGTGACATTGCTACACAAAGGAGGGTAAAGCAGACTACACACACACACACACACACACACACACACACTGTAGGGTTTAGTCTGCAAAGGTAAAGTCAGCCACATTAAAGTTCAGTCATCTTCTGTTTCTTTTCAGTTTGTGAAAAAGAAATCACAAAGCAATCTCTTTTTTGTTTCCTGTAAGCCCTTCCCCCCACACAACCAGACCTCCACCCCTCCCTCCTTTTCTCCCTGCCCTTCTGGTAATCCCTCAGCTTCCCTATGAGTCAGTACAGGGACCTAATCTTCCTCGCCACTGTCCATATGGCTCCAGAACAATGAAGGCAGGCAAACGCGTTTGGGGTCCCAGCCTGACATTTAAAAAGCCCAGCCCTGGTCCCTCTCTTCTCGGAAATGTGATGTGAGTCAGCAGCCCCCCGACTGTTTCCTCTCTTCCGCCCTTTTTCCTCCACCAGAACGCAGTCGCCCATGACCGGCCTTTCAGAGCTCTGCTTGCTGACCATTAAGAGGCTCACAGTGAACGGCCCCTCACCTTCCTTATTCTCTCCCTCTGCTGTATTCTTATGGAGAAAGGCTGCATCGCTGTGTGTGAGGCCCTTCACCTACCACTTACGCCCTCCAGCTCATGTATTATGCAGCTATTGTGGCTCCGAACATGCAAACGTGATCCATTATTGCTTCAAGAGGATCTGGTTACAAAGTGGCTCAACACACTGAGGTTGTTTTGGGGGAATCATATTGCTACACGTACCAGGAAGAATGAACCTTGTGTTTGTCTAGTCTGTCATTTTTGCTATTTGAACATGCAGGTTAAAAAAAAAGTATAGAAACGTTTGTTTTCTCTTATAAATACAAACAAAACTAACTCATTTAGCCATGTGTAGTAACACGCCCATGACAGAACAAAGAGGTCTGTCAGTCTTTTGTTTGAAGTAGATGCTTGTAGCTCTACTCAGAGTTTGGGATTCTGCTTAATGTGAGATGCAACATCAAAATACAGATTTACTTCTTCTTTCCCAACGACAAACACGCCTTATTTATATATCTGATTAAATAAACACACGAATACCAGTTTCACATCAGAAGCAGCGCAGCACTGATGCTGTTTCACATCAGATGCGAGTCACGTGAGTCGCACTGATGAAGCGAAGGGCTTTTTTGTCCAAATTTGTTTTATCCAGTAATGAATAAGTTAATAAATCTGCACGTCTTTATTCTGTTTACAAATGAACAACATGTAGACAACAGTGAGCATAGCTTTAGCTATTACCATGAGGGTTTGATTGGCTGATTTCATAGCTATTTATCAGTTTATTAGTGCATTCTGCTGCTACAACTCAAATATAGCTTTCTGCTGTTTTAGTTATGGACCAACTGTACTGAATACTGTACTTTTTAGCTAGAAACTGCTAGCATAAGTCGCACAACAAACATCAAAAATAGACACAAAGCATAGTTTGTCCTCCTTATGCACACTAAAGCACAGTGCAGCGGTTTGAATGGCTCAGTTGGGCTTAAAGGTGCCTAAAGGAGACTAAAGCCCAATTCGAGCTGGACTAGTTTTACCACAGGAGGTCCAATAATGTAATTTGACGTTCAACTTAACAAAAGGCGCCCGATAGGACAGAAATTGCTCTGCCCTTCATGGGATCCCTTCAGATATTTCATTTTAATTCTGCTTCTAATTAGTCCATCAGCAAAAATGTGGTCTAAAATGTAACGTCAGCAGCGTCTGACTGCAGTACAGTCATCGTCCGTGTCTTTCCAGCTTGTGAAGGAGGAGGGCCATTATATGTGTTAGCAGGCTTTGTTAGTACATTACCGTCAGCTCAGTTTGAACAGGACTACTATTACTGAAGGAGGCCCGTTTGAGGAGTAAGGGAAGGTAATTCTGAAGCAAATTTGTTAAAAGTACAAACATGGTCGATTTGTAGTGGATTAAAATCATGGATCTCAACAGTAATTACAGTATCTCCTGATCGAATACGGCTTAAGCAAAAGTTAACTGGACATTTATATTGTTCATGGAATAAATGCAACATTTGCCAAAAACGAGGGCTGTTCCTTGCTATGAGCAGCATAAGCAATTACTAAGGACCACCATGACACCATGGGATCAAAGGAAAGTACTTTTGACTTGTAGGAAAAAAACAGTGAATATTCTTTTCTTTTATTTTCTTCCCTATCAAAATTGGTTACGTATTACTTTGGGGGGCCTTTAGGTCCTGTGTCACAAATGACCCCTGAAATGTTCAGAGATGGCCTGTCAGTAATCACTGGAATGTGAACAGTGGCAGTTTTGATTTGGAGATGTAGATGTTCCTGATGAAGTTGACAAATGCACAATAAAATGAGTTCAGATATTTGTATATTTCCGTCATCACGCTCGTGGCTAGTGTCACATCTGCGGGAGGAATATGTATTTATGATGTCTTTGTTTTGCTTTTAACATTGGAGCTCCATCCTTGTTTTGTTTCAACTGTAGGACCTCATTGTAGATCAGACCATCGAGAAGGTGTCCTTCTGCGCACCTGACCGTAACTATGACAAGGCTTTCTCATATATCTGCCGGGATGGCACCACCCGCCGCTGGATCTGCCACTGCTTCATGGCTATCAAGGACTCGGTAAGAGCAACTTGCCGTTTGGGCTTCAGCCTCCATTCCCAGCAAAGTGGGATTATAAGGATATAATATAAAGATATATTATAATAATGTAAGGATGATACTGTGGTTATCTCGACTGGAACAGCTGCCTGAGGCAGGCTGTCGGCACTTGAGATGCAGGGACAAACACATTATGACCTTGGAGTGCAGTTTGATTGTCAGTAGGATCTCAGTCGTGGGCCTAGCAACAAATAGCTTAGCTTAGTTAACATTTAGCTGTCACCTAAACCTGTTACCATGTCCTGTGCACTGGGTGAGCATATCACAGTTCTTGAATATGTGCACCCTGCAGAGATTATGGGCAGCTCACACCTGAAATATTGTACCTGAGCCTAGAATTTAGAAGCTGTGTTGATCAGCTGCTCAGAGCTCTGCAGAACATGGCTTCTCTATGAGTTTTGGTCCTTTTTCTTCTCGTCTTTAATTCCAGTTTCAGCTAAGAATGTGCTTTTGATTTTCCAGTTTCCAATAGGCTAAAATAAGAAACCATGTAATTGCCATTGCTGTGGACACCTGTCGCTGTGTTGCTAATGTGGCTTTATCTATGGCAGGGTGAGCGTCTGAGTCATGCAGTGGGATGTGCGTTTGCTGCCTGCTTAGAGCGGAAGCAGCGTCGGGAGAAGGAATGTGGGGTCACGGCCTCCTTTGACGCCAGCCGCACGTCTTTCGTCCGCGAAGGCTCCTTCCGTGTCTCATCGGCCGTGCAGCAGGGAGACAGGGAGGATCTCATGAAGCAGCTCCAGGAAAAAAAGAAAGGTCGGCACATCTGGGGCCAGCAAAGCTCGCAACTCAAACTCAGCGTGATGCTCCTGAATAAGCAACGTCTCTATATGAAGCTACATTCACACTGTTATAAATTTCCCTCCAGAAATAAGAAATAAACTGCACTTATAAATCTGGAAGTATAATCTATATTTCTGTGTTCTGTGTCAGTATATCCAGAAATATGCTGAAAAAAATTATAAAAAAATTTAATATAAAAAACATTTTGAAGTTTGACATCTGATGTGACTTCCACTCTGCAGAACAGTGTGGCATCCCTGCAGTGCCACCAGGCAATGCTTCACCACCAGAGGGCGCAGCCACTCAAGTGGAGCGGGCAGAGTCAGGTGGGCCTCATGTCATCCCACGCCGCCATGCCCCTCTTGAGCAGCTGGTGCGGCAGGGGTCCTTCCGTGGCTTCCCCACCCTCAGCCAGAAGAACTCACCATTCAAAAGGCAGCTTTCGCTGCGCCTCAACGACCTGCCCTCCACCCTGCAGCGCAAAACCGACTTCCAGACCAAGAACCCAGGTCAGCCATTAAATGTCCTCCATAGAATGCACTGAAGTCAAAAGAGAGGAAATGTGATATTCCTCTGTTAACATGAATCAGCTGTTTAGCAGCCTGGGTATGAGCTGGTTTACGCCTGGTTATTTCATGCTTTCAACCACTTGTGAACTTAAGCCCAATTCAAGCTGGATTTGTTTTACCAGAGGAAGTCTGGTAAAATCTAATATCCTCGGGATTTGACTGGCCGATTCATATCAGATAAAGTATCTGTGTCTGATTTCCCCGATTTACCCCTGACAGCCTGGATCAATGCATTATAGGACGTTCTCTTTAGCGTTAAGAGTTCAATGGATCCAAACAAACAAACAACAAAAACAAATTTCCAATTAATACCGGACAGAGCGTCATTAGGCTAACAAGATGGGCTCATTTAACTTAACAAATGGCAGCCAACAAGACAGAAATCGCCCTGCCCTGTGAGAGGTAGCTTCCTGTGAGAGGTTCCTTCAGATATTTCATTTTCCTTCTCTTTCTAATAAACTATAAATAAGCCATTAAAATGTTTTAGGTTACAGTCATCCTGTTTTGAATTTATGGATAAAGGAACTCTGCCAAGAGCTCAGTATTTGCAGTCAGCTTGTCTCCCAGTCTCCAAAAAACACAGTTGCCAATGTCAATTTTCAGGATTTGTTATGACGTTACTGTGAGATCAGTTTAAACAGGACTGCTATTACTGAAGGAGCTCAGGGTGGTAAAAACTATAGAAAGTAATTTGTAGATTCAGGCTGGATTAAAATCTTGCTCACATTATAGCAGCTCCTCAGGTAAAACTAATCCAACTTGAATAGTACTTTAGTCAAATGCATGGAATGTGTTATGCAAATCAGCTCATTACACAACAACCAATTGAAGCAGATTTCCTGTTCTATGCAAATAAAATTGTTGCTGCTTTAGAAAAATTGCATTTGTTATTTCATTGCACACTAAGGGCCAAATTCAACAGTTGATGTTTAAAAGATGTTTAGACTAATTAAACTAATCACTACGGCTGTAACGCTGGACAAGGAAGGGTTTTGTTTGTCAAACGTGACTTGGATGAAATGCATCTCACTGCTCACCTGGTTTTATGTGTGTCTTGGATGCATTTTTATAGGGTTAATCCCAAGTGATAGATTTTACCTAAATAATGTTTTTTTTTCTTCCAAACTGTCGTTAAAAGCACATGTTGAAAATCTTTTGCCCTCTGTGGAGTAACGATTTACAAAATTTGTTGTTTGATTTGATGCAATACAGTGGTGTCTCAACCGCGAATGAGTGGCTGAAAATGAAAATTTGTTAATGTGTCCATTATTCCAAAAGTTGTGTTTTACAGGGTCACATTTTAACCCTTCAGCCACAGATGAATACAACATTATGATACAATGAGATACACTGGGATACAATTTGAGAGAAAGGTGTCTTAAACACCATTTAAAAGTGTGCGTGAAAATATCACATCAAGGACATGAAATGCGTTGGGTCAGTTTGTCTATTTACACCTAGAAACCACTATTTAGCGAAATGTCATATAAATGCAAAATTCCAAATAGGATCAATCTTCTCCAGGAAACTACACAGTAAAACAAGTTCAGTTCCTCGCCATTATTTAATGTTATAGAAGCCCTACAGCTGTGTTGGGGTGACACTGTTGGAAGCCTTACTAAGACATGAAGTTTCCCCGCTGTCCTGTGCATTATCCCTCTGATCCTGTCCAGGAGAATTCTTCACAGCACAGATATGCAGCCCTCTCTGTTCCCTACCTTAATCCATCAGACCAGACTGGGCACTGCTTTGAGAATTATAGATGATGTGCTCTTTTTAGCACAGATCTAGGATTTCCTAGATCAGTTATTCGTTTGAATGGCATTACATTTAGTACTGATTAAAATGAGACTTTATTTGTGTTTCCAGCATATTTATTATTGTGGCAGCTTAAAAACTGCTTACATGCTTATCTGCACTTCATAGTAGTACATGGTTTGTTAATGCAGGACGGTCCATCGACAATAAAAGTATTCAATTTAATCACCCAGCCATGTATTCCAGTTAGATGCCACAGGCTCCACTGCATACAGATTGTTTCATTAAGCTTCAGCACTAAGTGCTCTATATAGTCTTGCTGCATGATTTTTGATACGTATAATTGACCCTGTCTATTTGATCCTTCCCCCAGTCCCTGAGATGGACCTGTCTGTGGCAGGGGAGGCGGATAGCATCAACGCACTGTGCAGCCAAATTAACAGCTCATTCACCAAACCCTCGGAGGACCTCTGTGCCAAAGCCACCAGCAACGGCTTACCAGCATGCACTGTCCCTCCTGCAATTCCCCCTCCACCTGCCCCTCTGCAAGGTGAGGCTGGAGACACACACACAGTGAAGCTATGTGTGATGATGTCTTATTTTATTTTTTCAGTTATGTTATTTTCATTGATGTATTTTTAGAAGCACTGCCCAACTGTGCTTGCACACAGAGGAATTAGACCCATCTATGCAGTCAAACACCCACATACATGCACACTCATGAACACACACACACACACACACACTAGGGGCAGAGAACACACCTATCCATGGTGCCTGGGGAGCAGTTGGGGGTTAGAGGCCTTGCTTAAGAGCACTTCAGTCATGTCCTGTCGCTTAAGGAATCAAACCGCGGCCTTCCAGTCACAAGGCTGGTTCCCTAACCTCCAGCCCACGGCAGTAGCGGACTGCCGAACTCCACTGTTTTGGTATTATTATCAGTATTTTTTTCTTGCCATTAATCTATTCATGAACTAATTTTACATCATTTTAAACATATTGGTCTATATCATGTCTTGTACATGTGTGTAGGCAGCTACTGACTGCTTTCAGTTGATGACAAGTGTAAATAAAGAAGTTAAAAATGAAGAAACTTAACAGACTCTTTACTGGGGCTGCAAACCCAGATCAAGACGAAGACAAGAACGAAAATTATACCAAGAAGAAAAAGCATCTTTCAATTGACCACCCACCATGTGAGGCCTGAGTGTGAGTCACTTAGATGGTTTCTGGGAATTTAAACTGTATCCCCAGGTCATTCCTAAGCTGCCAGTCCCATGCAGTTCCCAGGAGCTCATATGGCTCTTTTGGCTGTAGCTTGTTTTACTCCTACCTTGATTAAAGTGATTGTCTGCTTTGCTGGGTGACCCTGTTTGACAACATCTGCTAGCAGAAGAAACTGGCTGGACTGGGAAGACACTCTACACAGACTGGACAAGGAACTTGATACTGTGTAGCTCAGCTTCCCAGAACTCTGATCCAGAAATCTCTTACTCCTATTGTGCCCATGGACCCTGCTCTTACATCCCAACTATGCTATTGTTTCCCTTTTATCCTGGACCAGCTGACATCCCTTGCTTTAGTAAGTTCTTAAAATACCAGTCTGATTGGCTGCGTGTTGAACTCTCCATTTGCTCCTAATCCTTACTTCTGTGCCTGCTTCAGATACTTCATCTGCAGTACCTTTCTTGCTGTGCAGATGCTAAACTGGAGATGTAGCTTGTTGTTCTGTCTGTCCGAGGTAGTGCCACTTAATCTCTGTAATCAGCCCTTCTCTCTCTACAAAAAGAAGATCTTTGGTAGGTTTTCTTTGGAAGCTCCCCACAGTAGTAAATGGTACCTCGTAGACCAGCAAGGGCCTCAGAATTTGATTGACATGCTGTTAGCCACTGGCGTTGAACTTGTCTGGAAGTCCTAATTTACCCAGTGCTGTCAGCCATGACCCCAACTCCCTGCTGGTCATCTGGAGTACCTTGTCAGGTATGATCAAATGTTTAACAGGTTTCTCAGTGATTGAAAGAGTTTAATCAACTCTCCTCACAACCTTGGATCTGAACTTTGCTGGGTTGATGCACATACAACCTCAGGTGATGAGTACTTTGAGACCTTCAACCTGAGTGTCACCTTCTCCCTATTCACATCCATGGATCTGGATTTAGCTGATTAGACACTAATGAAGTTTTCATTGACCAGCATGTCCATTGCCAAGATCACTGACATTTTACATCCTGTGATGATCCCCATCTCCAGCTGATGCCATGCTGATGTTCTATTAGTGGTGACTCACAGACTGAAACTACGGACCACTGGTACAGAATTAAGTTCATGTTCGTGCCTGGATGGTGACCATCCAATGCTGTTTCTACCAGCTTGTGGGATATAGAACCCCACAATTAGGGGGGTTTCCACTAATTATGAGGTGTTTATGCTAAAAAAGAGTGAAATGCTTCTGAACTGCTTTGAGGTCTCCTCCAGAATTCACTTACCCTCTGTCAATCTCTACCTCTAGCCTATCTTCCATTTTCTTCTGATAAACATGAGGTTCCCTCACAGACTATGCAATAACTTGTAGCAGCTTGTGTAGAGCTTGTAGGATATTTCTCTTGGCTCCAGGATCTAAGCTTGATCTAGAATCCAATTGATCACTTTCAGGGTGAGCTCCTTGTTGTTAAATTCAAAGGCTCTGCTAATATCATCTTGTCCTCATTCATTTCCTTGTACAACCTAAAGGGTCTCAGCTCCTGTCTTAGTTGAATGATAATTGCCTCCACAGGCAATAGTTTGATTCACGAGTGGCTCTGGCCACATGCCCCTCCTCTGCTAAACCTTTCAGCTGTACGTAACAGCTATACTGGTGATGATACCAGACATCAATCAGATTGGCCCAAAGACTGGACTCTTTAAATGTTGCATTTTTAAAATTGTTGATTCATTCTTTGTGATAATTTTGCACCTCTTCTGTTGTCCCCTCCAGCTGCCACCTCCTGGGTCCAGACGGAGCCTGCTGTCCACTCCCCACCTCCAGTTACACAAAGTGGTCACAAGCGGACGCCATCAGAGGCTGAGCGCTGGCTGGAGGAGGTGGCCAAGGCCGTGAAGGCTCAGCAGCAGTCTCCCCCAACCCTACCACCACCACCCACCCAGCAGCCTCCACCTGTGCCCACCATCCCCATGGCTCCTCCCGGCTCTTTGCCCACCTCCATGCAGCCCTTCCCCATGGCTTTTGATACCACTCCTGCACCTGTGGGCATGTATGGACAGCCGCCACTGCAGCCAGCCTACGTGCCCATGCAGGCCTACATGCCTTCTGTGGCCAACAGCATGACCTACCCTAATGCCAGCGTGCCAGTGGTGGGCATCACACCCTCGCAGATGGTGGCTAATGTCTTTTGCAGTGCCACTGGCTCGACCGGAGGGGGGCCCATGGGACCCAAGACTGGCACGCTCGGTGGAGGAAACTCGGCTTTCCCCAACCTGCCCGGGGGCTTTCCTGGCACCAATTATGCCAACTCTCCAGCTGTCAATGGGCTCCCTCACAACACGCTCCCCTCCGCCACCACCACCTCTACATCTACTACCAATGTTACACCAAATGGCACCAGTACTACTGGGAGTGGCAGCATCAACAGCTGGCCAGTGGAGAGCCTGCAGCAGGCCAGTCTCCCAGCTGATGCCCAGGAAGCAGAGCGTTTTGAGGCAAAGTGGGCAGCACTCGAGTCCAAATCGCAGCCCAAAGCATCCAACCCTTTCTCCAATGACTTACAAAAGACTTTCGAGATAGAGCTATAATCACGTCTGTATGGGCCAGGCTTCATAGACTCTTGATACAAGACTGAAACTACTCCACATCCTGTTGCTTTTGCTTTTCTCCTGCTTTTTTCTCATAGGGAATCTCTACTGTAGACACCTGCTCTTCGAGGTCATTACTTTTACATAGGGGATTGTCCGGTTTGTGTTTCGTGTCATTCGGACCACTAACTTCAGACTCTTAGATCCAGGAAAACAGGAGTGTCTCTGAACACAAACAATTACGGTCACATCATTTCAGGCACTTAGAGGACAGGGATGGCTTCTGAGTTTGAGTCAACAGTAACAGCGCTGGTTTACCAAGAGAATCACGTGACCTTCAGTCAAAGCCTTCGACAGCCTTTGCAAATGATTATTGATTGATAATTGGACTGCCAAAATATCTATTTATTATTCATGTAACTGTAACAGGATTTTTTATATGATTTGTAATTTTAAGTGAAATGACTCTAAGTTGGTTTCCATGTATTTTTTAAATGAAATAATTGGCACAAAACTGCTTATAATTTGGCTACAGGGAGAAGATATGATTCACCAGATGAGAGGCTGCATGATCAGAGCCGATGGAGCTGTGAGTAAATGCTGTGTGAGAGTGTAAATAGCATGTTTATTTTTCTCCCCTTATTTGTCGCCCTCTTTGTGGCTGCTAATAAATATTCAACCCCTGTGAGTTACCGCAGAAGCATCATATCGCCAGCCTGCCAACAACCCTTGGACACCAAAGTGACCAGCAGCCTGAACAGTGCAACTCTCATTGCACTGATGAGATCATTAGTACAAGCTGCGACTACATGCAGACTGCGGTATAGACTGGAGGTGAAATTGAGGTCAGAGCTCAGGAGAATCTAGGCGATATATACACTGCCAGTCAAAAGTTTGGGGACACCCGCCTTTAAGGATCTTTGCAATAAGCTTGAGCATGTGGGTTTTTGGTTTATAATGGCATAACACTGTTTAGATCTTGCCATCGGATGAATGGACAACGGACAAAATTACTACTTTAGGAACAATGACATACCCAATGCCTGTCGCTAAAATATCTTTGGGGCGAAAGTCGTTATATGCTAAGAAAACCTACTCTTCATGCTAAGGAAGACACTTGCTAAATGATATAAAATATATAATCATTAGTATAAAGCTGCTAATGCTGCAGATTTGCATTATTTAAGTATGTTATTGTTACTTAATTGTAAAAGTCACAATGAAAATCAAACATTACCACAATTTCAAAAGCAGACAAGGTGTCCTCATACTTTGGACAGGCATTGTGGGTGCTCTTGATGAGTGATTGTAAAACGAACAACACGAAGCAGCTGTGTTAGGTCTTCTTCTGGAGTCACTGATGACGAGTACAGGTTACGAGAGCCAGTTGAGGGAACAAAATTGGATCCCCCAAAACAGCCAGCAGGCTTAACATTGAGGTTCACTGAGGTTCATTAGGGATTTTACTTTGGCTGTGAACGGATTCGGAGAGTTTCTTTGAAGTTGAAGGTGGTAGATGAAGAGCGTAATAGTAAAGTGGATTGCATTGAGAAGAAAGAGAATAATTTAAGAAGCCGGAAGGAAGATGCATGTGGGTGGTATGAGGTGTTAAGTGATGCTGAGGAGTACATTTGTGAAGTTTTGTGAATGTCAGGAAGTTAGAGCAATGAGCTGTTTACAGAAACGGCTGAAAGTAAGGATTTGGATTTGGACCGGACGTCCTGCAAGGGGGTCATTTGACACGATGCACGCATGCTGAAGATCTCTCTTTAATCATGTTGTAATAAGGAGAGAGACCGTTCCTGGGTTTCATTTCTTTTGCGCTCATTACTCGACTGTAAAATAGAACAGATAATTGTCATTTATCAAATCAAATATGTACGTGCTCTGAGAACCGAGTCTGTTCTTTTTTGTGATGGAACTCACTTTTCCACAGTGACACCACCTTAGCCGTTTATCCGTCCCCATCGACAGGTCAGTGTCCCAAGCATGACAATGGCGGAGGCGTCTCTTTTGGGGAAACATTCCGATTTTGTCACACTTTTTTGCAACGTGGTGCGTTTTTATACGGTTCTCACTCTGCAATAAAGCTCCACTGTCTCTGTCTCTGTTCAGCTGGTCCGGTTCTCAGTCTAGGACCTTGAGGCATTGGGTAAGGACATGCTGAGCCTTTGGACACAATCTGACCGCATGGTCTGGAGTTTCTCAGCGAAAAGGATAAAAGCTAGATGGTCAAAGCCAGACTACACACTGTGTGCTAAAGGACACTCCAATGAATTATATAAACAGAACAGCTCCAGTGTATTTGCAACCTGATTCACTTTGACCACACAGCTGGCATGTTACAGATTTACAAAGCCGCCGTCCATTTTGTTGACCACCAACTGCTAAATACAGGGTTAACCGAGCCTGTGTAGGCGGCACTGTGGGTTTACTTAGGAATTCCTCTTTCCAAAGAGAATGCATTTGTTATCCGGCCTAGCCGTGGGCTGTGTGGTGGGAGGGGATCGATTTATCTCCTGAATGAGCTTATCCACGATCTGTGCTCAAAATCTTCTGCATAAAGGTGCAGTGGATGAAACGGCTGATTGCCCTGGGCTTTTACTCAATGCTTCCCCAAAAAAAGAAAAGAGAAAAAATTGTAGGGTTTTTTTTTCTGAAAATGAGAAAACTAAATTACCTCATAAACTTGATTGTAAACTGTAGGCTAGTGATAACAAACCAGTGGAGTTTATTTTTAATCTTTATTTACAGAATTTTGTATTTAAACCTACATATTTGTATTGTAATTACACTGTACAAAGATAAATAAATAATATAATATTACAAAGTTGTTTTTGTTTGATTCTACACCAGCGGACGTTGCCTGTGTGCATCAAGTCGAAAAACTTCAGCGTGGGTCTCAAAATCAAACCCTCATGCTACACGATCCGTGTCTTCACATATGATCATTAAAACACCAATAAATACATATCGATTTATTTCTTCACACCCAAAATACATGTTCAACAAATACATGTAGCAGCTTAGCTCCAAAATGGCAAATGGAGAAACATACGTTCACTTATATTTCCACAATATTTGTGTATCAAGTCTATTCACGTGGGAATTAGCAGTACTTTTATTTCCTCAGTTTTTATGTTTTCTTCCTTAAGAATCCAATTATTAAAACGTCTTCAACTCCTTGAGACCACCGGTGGTTCCAAAATGCACTTCGTCATATTCTTCATAAATTTCATATTTCATAAGCTACACTCAGAAGCTGGGTGTCATATGGGAGCTGTAACTCTCCTCTCCAGTCAAATACATGGGTGATGTAATTTTACACAAATCTGGGCTCTAAACTATAAACAGATGGCGTCTCTTCAGTGATCTGCTCTGTAAAATATATTTTATAAAATAATACAAAGAGCATCTAAGATTTTGGGCTTTCGGCAGTAAATTGTAAGCAGCATAAAACACATGTTCTGTTAATTTGGGCGGAACTTTTACAAAAATAAAATAAAAATGTTCATTTATTTCATGCAGTTACTGAATAATTTTCCTTACGGTGTAAATTCAGATGGACAAACCTAAATATACCCTGGTCAACCAAAGAGGTTAATCAGGGTTAATTGGAATCTTTAATGAAGTTATCAAGTAAAGATCAGGCCATAAATTCAGCCTTAATTATTATGTTTACATTATTTTATAAGTAATGTTTAACATGCTTGTTCCACATGTGAGAGAGCAGGGTCTGAGTCAGTGTTCAGACAGGACACTGGGTAATTTTATAGTCTTTAAATATATATATTGACATATATGTTAGCATATTAAAATATATGCACATATGTGTAGATCAAATGTAATCTAATAAGGCTATTACGGTGTAAAAGCAGTTATTTGAACACTGCATAGCCACATACAGGCACCCCTGGTAAACATGAGCAAAGTGTAAACATCATTCTATATTGCCTTTCCTTCTGCATGGCTATCTTTGTGGCTACGCCAAACTCACCTCTGGTGTTTGTTACCAAAAGCCTCTGTTTTAGACTCATCTGACCATAAAACATGATCCCACTGAAAGTTCCAGTAACAAACTGTAGGTACTTGAGTTTGTTGGTTCTTGACAGCAGAGGCGTTCATCTGGCAACCTCCCAAACAACATGGGGTTATATAGATGGTGTTTGATCCATCGTGATCCTTTGAGATTCTTTGTCCACTCAGACCATCCCCTTCACTCTGTATGGGGTCAGTATGGGCGTATGTCTTCTGTCCAGCAGATTCTTAACAGCATTGCTTTAAACTTTGTATTTATCTCCCTGATAGTGGAAATGGGCATTTGTACTGTTTAGCTATTTTCTTGTGACCATTTCCTGACTTGTAGCTCAACAACGTTGTGTCACACAGCACTGCTGTTTTGTCTGGTCTTTCTCATACAGATAAATGACTGAGGGAGTTTGGCCTGTGTTACATCTCATACACACACACACACACACACACACACACACACACACACACACACACACACACACACACTCACCGGCCACTTTATTAGATATGTTCAGTTGCTTGTTAACACAAATAGCTAATCAGCCAATCACACGGCTGCAGCTCAGTGCATTTAGGCGTGTAGAGGTGGTCAAGACGACTTGCTGAAGTGCAGACCGAGCATCAGAACGGGGAAGAAAGGGGATTTAAGGGGCTTTGAACGTGGCGTGGTTGTTGGTACCAGACGGGCTGGTCTGAGTATTTCAGAAACTGCTGATCTGCTGGGATTTTCACGCTCAACCATCTCTAGGGTTTACAGAGAACGGTCAGAGAAAGAGGAAATATCCAGTGAGCGGTCAGTTGTGTGGACGAAAATGCCTTGTTGGTGTGAGAGGTCAGAGGAGAACGGGCAGACTGGTTCCAGATGATAGAAAGGCAGCAGGAACTCAAATAACCAACCAGAATCTCTGAGGAACGTTTCCAACACCTTGTTGAAAGTCTGCCACAAAGAATTAAAGCAGTTCTGAAGGAAAAAGGGGGTCCAGCCTTTTACTAGCAAGGGGTACCTAATAAAGTGGCTGGTGAGTGTGTGTATGTATATATATTCCCCAGTGAAACAGAATATTATGGCTGACCGTTTAAGTGATCCTAATCGCTCAGGTGAACTTATATCTCAATTAGATTTCACTCAATTCACTCAATACCACAATTGTGGTACCTTAAAAAATGTTAGATTTGTGCTAATAATTTGAGGGAAAGATCAAAAAGATAATAATAAAGATTTTTTTACAGCCCATCTTGCTCATGATTACCAGGGGCACAAATATTTGTGGAGGGCACTGACACCGTGAAATGTTCTGTTTATATAAGATTTATTTTGGAAGACTTTCCGCGAGGACTGAGCTCCATTGTTAGGCCTTGATTCTTTGCGACACGCTTGGTAATGACAAATCGATACAGCTGTAGAGGAGCTTATAAATAGTAATGAAAAGTTCAATGCCTGCCGATTCACTGTGGGTCAAAGCTTTGGTTTGGAATGGTCTCCCTTCCTCAGGGAGGCGTGAGAAAACCGGGGGAATCCCAGGACCATTAGAGTCATTGTGTTGGAAACTCACTTTAAAAATGTCCCATGCACTGCCTGACACTGTGCAGGAGGGACGGGACAGAACAGGACTGGAGGGGTCGCTATGGACACCCCTGGCAAAACGGTCATTTATAAACATCCCAAAAGAGCGTGGGTCAGCAGAAGAGCCCCAGGCTAGGGGGATATCAATTAAAGTGACAAAGGCTTACTGTACAAGACGGAATTCATGGCCATGAGTAATATTCTAGCCTGACGCAGCCGCAGCACTTTTATTTATGTGGAACTTATTTGTGGGAAACCGACCGGAGCCTTTTTTTTGTTGTTGTTGTGAGAAATGCATCACATTTTTATTCAAGCTGGGTGTGTAAACAGAAAATAAAGAAAGCGGGGAGTCGCATATCTGAGCTTTCTCATGAATATCCACAGCACTGCAGTTTTCCCAAAGTCATAGTTCTTCCTCAATGTTTGCTGCATTAGTTTTCCACTGGAGCTACGAGGCTCATGTAGCTAACATGTAATGGAAGCTTACAGCAACATGAGTTGTGCATCTTTCACCCACTTCAAACCGCGCTGAGCTGTTAAATAACCTAAAACAGACTTGGTGGTGTCTGATTTTGTGCGACATACTGTTTTCTTTAAAATTGGATAAAAGTACAGACAAGATCAGGGAAAAGTCTGAACGCTGGTGGTCGTGGAGCAGAGCCAGAGGCTTAAAATAACACAGATCTAGCAACAGCAACCGCTGAGTGATCGTTTAACACTCGCTAACCAGGCCGAGGATAATTCTGTCCAAAAATTCCGACCTGTTCTGATGAACTGTGCTACTTCGTCAAGCTGTCCTACTGTAGGTGAAGCTAAAGGCAGATGCTTCTTCTAATTTTCACTCTCCAACTTAAATGGTGTAAATAAAGAGGAGAATTAGGGCCTAGTTAGACCCCTGAACCCTCCACTTAACCCTCAGCCCTCTGTTATGCGCATTCACGTCTAGGAGTCGGGCGTCCTGACTTTTCTTGAGATAGAGGGGTAGTTAGGGGGAAGTGTTGGGGCTACATGGCCCTCCAAACTGACTTTTTTCAGAGATACACTCCAAACGGGGTGTTATGAGAAAAACAGAGATGGCTGCATGACGGCAAGGAAACCCACGAATGTAAATATTGTCTCCGTTAAAAATGACATTAATCATTGTTTTATGTTAGTTTAATGTTGTTTCAATGTATTTCTGTCATTTCCTGTTCCACCTTAAATGGTCCAGCAGTTCAGACGCCAGAAGCACCAGAATGTAACTGCTGCACCATTTAAGGTGGAGCGGGAAGAAACGAGAAGCTGGAGAATAGCTGACTTCAGCTTTGTATCACCAAATAATTAGCGGTGGGTGAAGGTAAATAATTGTCTTAAACCCCCTCTTTGAAAGCATATGATGCCCTAAATGTCCATAAAGTCCAGCAGTGAGGTCGCTGAACTTTACCCATTGCCGTCACTGAAGACGGGTCGGTCGCCTACGGAGCACCGCTAGTGGCCTGTTAATGAAGCGATGCTGTTGGGTTTTTTATTTGAGGGTTGACCCATTTCATAGGGCAAGATTTCAACCACTACCCCTCGTAACTCAGCTCCAAGGGGTTGGGGTGACACTCGAGAACAAGGGGTAGGAGTAAAAAGAAGAAATGGGATCAGGCCTTAATCTGTAATGTCTTCCAGGTTTCTCAAACGCCAGAGGGCGCTCCCGAGCTAGTCCAAATTGAATAGGTTAAAATGGAGCATTTGAGCAAAATCATAGTTTATAAATTGTTTTAAAAATGAGTATAATAACATTGAACAGCATAAAACATTTGAACACTGCAGAGATATTTTAAGAGCTTTCAAACTCGAGTTATACGCATTTAAATCAGCGCCTCATGTACGTTCACGATGTCTATGAGCGAGAACGGCCGACGAGCCGCTCCGCTCGCCAACCAATCAACACTCAGTAGGAGTAATGCTAACATGCAGCTGAGTTTTCTTTGCTCTTTTTAGAGAAATACGTCCTTCTACTTTCCAAAAAAATAGGAAAGATCTGGGCAAGTGATTCGATTCATTTATTTAGACTTTTCATTTTTAGCCGTAGAGCTCCCTTTACTCCTTTTATTGAGCGGGTGCAAGTTCTGTTGTTCTGCTGTTCTGCTGTTCTGCTGTTCCGCTGTTCTGCTGTTCTGTTGTTCTGCTGTTCTGCTGTTCTGCTGTTCCGCTGTTCCGTTGTTCTGCTGTTCTGCTGTTCTGCTGTTCTGCTGTTCCGCTGTTCTGCTGTTCCGCTGTTCTGCTGTTCCGCTGTTCTGTTGTTCTGCTGTTCTGCTGTTCCGCTGTTCTGCTGTTCTGCTGTTCCACTGTTCTGCTGTTCCGCTGTTCCACTGTTCTGTTGTTCCGCTGTTCTGCTGTTCCGCTGTTCCACTGTTCTGTTGTTCTGCTGTTCTGCTGTTCCGCTGTTCTGCTGTTCCGCTGTTCTGCTGTTCTGCTGTTCCGCTGTTCCACTGTTCTGTTGTTCTGCTGTTCTGTTGTTCCGCTGTTCTGCTGTTCTGCTGTTCTGCCGTCCTGTTTTTGAGATAATGAGGGAAATAGGAACTGGCTCTGTTCATCACATTGCAAACTGTCATGCACCGGCAGAGCTGTCCACTGAAATACACAGAATGCCACAAGGCAAAGTTGCAAGCGGTCATGTCCATTTATATACTGGTGCCTGAGGTTCTGCTGCACCTTTTAAGATGGAACAGGAAAATTCAAACAACAATCTGACGAATGAGAAGCTGACTTCAGCCTAATCTAGTGCATATTTATAGGTAGCTCCCTAAATAAAACGGTAGGTGGGATATTTTCAGGCAGAGACTCAAAGGACTGTCAGAGGAGCTGGACAGCCAGTGATATTCATATTAATCGTACTGAATCAGTGCCTCCACTATATCACCCAGTATTAAGATGGACACCTTCTACCTCGTACTCACGCTGCTGTGTCTCAAGCTGCTGTTATTTGCACCTTCTATTTATTATTTATTGTTACTTTTGGGAGTTTAACTGGGACCTTGAGTTCACTATTTCATTCCACCTCATGTACCACATGTGATGCGAATGACAATAAAGCCTCATCTTATTTTATCTTATCTTATCTTATCTTATTAAGGGGCACAGGTCCACGGTGGGTTAGTGCTGTTTCCCAACCATGCAGTAAGCAGGAAGATGATTGGGCCACTCGGCTCATTAACAGCCCCTGATTATTTGTCATGGTTGTGTTAAAGCAGGGAAAGCACTATAATGAGTATAGCTTTGTTTCTCTGACAGTCCTGCGAGTCTCTCGTCACAGTTTCAGTGATGCTCTCCCAGTCTGTCCAGAATCACTTCTTCACAAAACGACAGCTCGTTAACGACTGCTGACCGTAATGGGGTGTTAAAGCAACTGAAGTACTGAACTGTGTAGGGCGCTTTTAATCCAGGACCAGTGTTCTTCCAAACATCCTGACTCTGCTCACATCTCTGGCCTCTCTCCTCTCTGAGCTCACACACACCCACCACACCAGCGCCGCCCTTCACAATAAGAGTCCTTAGCAAAACCACCCTGTGCAAAAAGTGCTAGAGAACACACAACCCTGAATTAACATCTCAGAAAAAAGTGCCACAATATCAACAAAGTTATTCAGAGTGGTTTGATGTGAAATGCACTCCTCCAGAGAAACTTGCTGAATCAGTGTTCAGTGAAGCTGATGTTAGATATCGGAGCTCTAACCTCACAGATAGTTATTACATGATGTGGTAAAGTTAGTTTTTGCAGTAAGGTTTTGAATTGGACATCATGTTTGGTGAGACTGTAAGGCAAAATAGTCCCAGAAGAACTTAGTTTTCCCGATTTACGACTGCTTTACCACCATCACTGTTACATATAAAACTCAGATGACACCTGCTGGGGCACTGGTGGTCTTGAATAGTAGATAAAATGTCCATATCTGTGTAGTAGACATTGCTCTTCTGATTTCTATGCCCACCACTGTGAAGAACATTGGGGTTGGTAAGTTTCTCTGTAATGAACCGTTTCACACCAAGCCACTCTGAGTGACTTTACATCTCAGTGACTCAATTCTGCAGAAGACTCTTAGGTAGTAACTGGGTAAGTGTGAGATTCAAACTCCAGATCAGTGGTGTTCAACCTGAGGGCCACGGCCCCCCAGTGGACTATGGTGGTATTAGTTGGTGGTCTTGATAGACATGTTTACATTTTCAGTGCAAGTCACATATTTATCCATTGTGCATAAACTGCTAAAAAGAGAGCATTTCCTGATTTCTTTGGTGTTTATTATGTTGTGATTATAGAGTCCAGTAAAATTCAAAAGGCTAAGCTGATTATGGTCAAATTATTACTGTAAAAAGGACATAGTAAAATATCTCATAATTAGAATGCTTTTCATAATAAAGAGGCAAAATAAACATACTTGGGTTAAACCTCGCTAGTAATGTCATTTGCTGCACTATATAAGACTTTTTTGTTAAACTTGAAAGAGGAAGCTTTGCTGAGGCAGGAGAAACTTGGAGTAAAGCCTGAAATAATAGCTTAAAAGTCAGAAGTGTCGGGTCAGACTTTCCAGGGGTTTCTCAGACACGGTCATGCGTCTGTGCTTAATCGACACACACAGGCTCAAAAAGAAGTTCCGGTTTGATGTTTACGTCCCAAATGCAAAATAAACACTATACTGACGAAGATATGAGGACAGCAGTAGATCATTCACTTACATAATCAGGAGACACGTCCTTCACCAAGTTTTAACTGAGTCGTGCTCACAGTCATCAGGGAAGGGGTCCGAAACACCACCCCTGTTAAAAAGAGAGTTGCCAGATTGTTTTTATAGTTTCCAGCCAAAACATGATCAAAACTTGCAAAACAAAGTGCAGGAAAAAATGACCATCAAATTCAACATGTCAATGTCAATAATAAGTTTCTTAGGTTGTGTTATCTGCTGATGTCTTGCAGATCGGAATGTAAGTTGTCACTAGATGGGAATGTCAGTCTTTTACAAAGATTAGCACTGCTACAAAGGATCAAAAGCTTTTTACATCATTTTACTATCCTGGTTAAACATCTAAGAAACCCCTGGACAAAGAATCTATAAATAATTTCAATTAAATTCTGAAATTATTTGACTTGTATGAGTATCGTATTTTCATAGCTTGCATAACTTGCACATGTTTTCTGAGGATTAACATTTTTAATATGAGAGGACAGAATATTGTTCAATCAGAAAACATCTGCAGAACAGATCACAGGCTGCGCTGACGTCCTACTGTTACAGATCTCTGCACAGTCAGCAAGACAGAACGGGAGATCTGTGTCATTTTAGGGCTGAACACACATTCATCCCATCATTAATAACCCGAGCATGTTAACTGTTAATGTAAAGTGTAAACACATCAGCGTTCATCGTGAAACCACACGCACGGCAACGGCCTCCTCTCAACAGGAGTGATTAAAATCGTCAGCCAGTTTTGATAACTTCCTTATTCTCAGACTTTACTCCAATTAAAATTTTAGCTGCACTATTAATTGGTGCAGTTTATTATTTTTTAATTTACAAATTAACCCACCAAAATAATGAGAAAACAGCCCAAGTCTTTATTGCAGTTATTGTCTAGAACCTTTTGGGCATTTATTTGTCATTTAGTTAAACAGCCTTGGAACTTACCATCATGTTACCCAAAATAAGAATCTAGTACTTTATACTTACTCAGTTATTATCTAGAACCTGCTGGACATTTGATTGTAATTTAGTCAAACTGTCTTGGAAGCTACTACAATATCACCCAAAATACTTACCTGATGAACCTGATAGGCTTTCATTGTAAATTAAATAATCTGCCCTGGAACTTATCATTTATTATCTAGAACCCGCTGGACATTTATTTAGAATTTAGCTAAAGTCCCTTGGAGCTGACTTTCATGCTGCCCAAAATAATTACCTTATTTCAGAGTTTGTGCTTCACACTTACCCCGTTAGTATTTCAGTGTGATTTAAATAAAATGCCTTTCTCTGATTTACCATCATGTAACTAACTGCCTATTTCCATCATCGACTGATTATGTCAGGGGTGATTATGTGAGGTCAGGGAACCGGCCCTTTGACCGGAAGGTCACCGGTTCAATCCCCAGAGCTGACAGTCCATGACTGAGGTGTCCTTGAGCAAGACACCTAACCCCCAACTGCTCCCCGGGTGCCGTGGATAGGGCTGCCCACCGCTCCGGGCAAGTGTGCTCACTGCCCCCTAGTGTGTGTGTGTATTCACTAGTGTGTATGTGGTGTTTCACTTCACGGATGGGTTAAATGTGGAGGTGGAATTTCCCCGTTTGTGGGATTAATAAAGTATCTGCTCAAAGGTTTAGATTCAGTGTTTTAATATGCACAGTACATATAAATGCATAACCCTCAGAGTGAAGTTATAATAAAATGAGCATTTTGTTTCAAAAGTGATGATTGACATCTTAACCTCTACAACTCCTCGAGACCACCGGTGGTTCCGAAATGCACTGTGTCATATTCTTCATAACTTTCATATTTCATAAGCTACACTCAAAACGTGGGTGTCATATGAGCTGGAACGGTCTTCTTTCCAGTCAAATAGACGGGTAACGTAATTTTAAACTCTTATAATAAAAGATGCTGAACTCATAATGGTTTTTCTACTGAAAGTTGAGCCATTTTTCCACAAATCTGGGCTATAAACTATAAACAGCATCTTTTCAGTGATCTGCTCTATAAAAGGTATTGTTATAAAATAATACAAAGAGCATCTAAGATTTTGGCTTTCAGCAGTAAATTGTAAGCATATAGCAATAGGTTTGATCATATAACACAATTTTCTGGTTATTTGGAGCTTTTACAAAAAAATAAATATAAAAATAAAATAAAAATGTGCATTTTCTTCATGCGCTACTGAATTATTTGCCTAAGGATTTGGTCATATGAATTCAGATGGAAAAACCAAAAATTACAGAATGTTATTTATCATCTGATCACAGCTAGAATGCTCATCACAGAACTATCATACGACAGTGTGCCAGGCATCAGACGGTGGATGTGTAACCACTGCATGCAAAAACTGTCTGTGAGGAACTTTTACACTCATGAAACTGGTTCCTGTCAAAACCACTGGGAATAATTCTGATTGGTAAGTTTCTCTCGAACAGAGCATTTCACATCAAACTATAACCATGTAATGATATATAATAATAATATACTATATGACTATACACAGCTCTAGCACACCTGGTGCAGCTCAACAACTGATTATCAAGCCTGTTCTGAGCTGGATCAGATGTTTTGGGACAGTGAATAGATAAAACAGGACAGGCCAGTTCTCAGGAGCAGAATTAAGGACTTTATCAGTGGTTAGTATCTGACCACATACACAGTCTTGGCTGGATATTTTTGACCACTCTCAAACCAGCATTGACACTGATACGTATAACACCCCAGAACACAGGGCTTCTGAGTGGAGCCTTATCGATGGGAGATTGCGAGGTGGCTACTACAATCACCTGTCATGTTTAATGTTCTCCTCCAAGCTTGTTGAGCTGTCCAATCACATTGGCTGTTTGAATAGATGCAGAGGTGCATCACATGTCTTGGAGGAAGCATGTGCGAGCCTTCACGCTTGACAGTGCTGTGTGACAGAGGAAGATCTAGCCAGAAAGTGGGACTTAGACATGTTAGGAGGAAGACAACACTGCCTAATACATCCATAGCAACACTACCAAGTCTAATGATATCGGTTTAAAAGTAGACTTGTTCCTCCTCCTGCTGACTTGTTCCCACCCTAATCGACCCCACCTGATTCATCTAATTCATGCCTTCAGAAGTCCTTGATCACCTGAGTGAGGCATGATAGATCTGGGTTGGAGATTAGATCTGCAGCAAGGTAGATTTCCAGGCGCAGGGTTGGAGTCGAGGGTGGCTGGATTACGCCTGGTTCTGCTGCTGTCCTGTGTGCAGCCTAGTCTCGCTTTTATTACCAGTGTAGTCAATATTCACTAAGTGTTTCTAGTGGCTGTGTACATACAGCATTTATTTCCCCTGTTTTTTGTGGCACTGATGTTAATTTATGCTTGTGAACTTTGTTATCTCCCTTTTTTCCTCCTAGCTTGTCCCTAGTCTTGTTTTCTACATGGCCTACCGTTTGTTTCATCACGCATCAACCTATCCACTCAGTTTTAACTTACTTTGTCTCTCTTGTTAACCAGGCCTAAAAAACCTAGTCACAAATGCATCCTGCCTGCTCACCTGCTTCACCTGCTCTTCCCCTTCTGAGTCAGGTAAACTCAGAGAGCGGTCAGCGAGTGGAAGTGCAAGGCAGAGGTTTTTAATTAACTGACTGGTGAGTTTATACACAAATATTACTTAAGGAACTTATGCATTGGAGCCCTATACGTCTTCTGAGTCCCCTTATTTTCCAAGCCATTCTGATATCATTTGCTCCCAATCTTCATCGCTTTCTTACTATATAAATTTTTCATATTGCATATTGACCACATTTGATCACATAGTTTGTTATGATGCACCGTCATAACATACAGCAGTTACTCTGGTGACGTATATAATTACACAAGAATGGATGCACAGCAATAAGTTTAGCGTGAGCTTTGTTGTTATACAAGGCTCAGATACGTAAGCAGAGCAGCGAAAGAGGCTTTACATTACGTAACATTGTAAGGCCAGTCATTAACACAGGGGTCAAAGTGCCAAGCAGAGTACGACTTTGTGCGCAGGAGGTATGTTTTTAATCTCAGAAGGCATGGGATGTCACATATTGTCAGTAAAGTCCACATCGTCCACCAGTCAGATGTTACAACTATTTGTGATTGTAGGGCGTGGCCATCTAGTGGTGACCTGGAGCCAGCACTGCCCTAACTGTCCCCTAGACTAGAGAAAGTGATTTGGCATGGTCACTCACAGCGGGATTCAAAACCCTCAATTAAAATGTAGTCTTGTAAAAAAACTATTGAGAATATTTTTCAAATCTCACCAAATACCTCATTGCTGCAGGTTCCCTTCCTTTCCAACCTGCTCCGCATAGCTTTTGACCTTACTGACAAAAATCATAGAAACCATTGAAAGGCTCTCCTGTTACATATAAAACTCATTGGCTCAGCGGTCATTTGTCCTATCACCACTGTGAAGAAACCAGTAACGTTCTTTAGTTACCACCACTGCGAACAATTCTGACTGGTTAAGTTTCTCCTGAGAGGCACACTTCACCCCAAAACACTGAACGACTTTGTACACTTCCAACTCTCAGTCATGCAGCACATTCCGAAAAATCCGTGGAAAATCTCCTTACTGAGCACCATAACTACAATAAAACTCACCTTCAGAGCAGAACATGTTACTTAGTTAGTGCTGCTGCCCTCCGATGGTCATTTAGGGAACACATTCAATTCAGCATAAAAAATAATATATATATATATAAACAACACAAGTATATGCTGTGTTTTGAATACTAGTATACTAGCTCCAGACCAGCACATAATGCATGCTGGTAGGTCCGCCTTTCCTCAGCAGGGTCCTCTTTGCTTTTTTGGCTCAGTGAGTCTTGAAATGAAATAGTGGCTGGACAAATTTGCCTCTGCACAGACGCAGCTGTAACTGCCGTGTAGACCATGTGCATCAAGGACACATTTACTCCTGTAGTTGACAGAAGACAGTAAGCCAGACAGGCTGCTGAGCGTGGAGGAAATGCGTGCAGGTCTTCTGTCATTTTAATCAGATTTTGAGCTAATAATAGAACAGACATCACGCATCACCCACCTCCTTCACACAGTCATCCACAACCGCCTTGGATTTAATCATCATAATAATATCACAGCAACATGTGCAATTAAACTGCTGCAGAGCACCTAAAATGAACCTTAATCTAATGACGCAGAGGAAACAACAAATAAATTGGGAGGACATGCTGCTTTAGAAGAAGCTCCCTACATGTAGCTTCACCTTGCAGCCCATCGATGATGCACCATTTGTGCCCTTCCTCAGAGGTCAGTTTCTGACCACAGAGTCGCTTTTGGCTTCATATCTTTTAGAGGTGGAGCACTCACTACCTAGCAATAACTCTCAGCAATACCACTGTCTTACCAGTGCTACAAATCCAGGCCTAAAATATGTGGACACCCTTCCTAATTATAGAGTTCAGGTGTTTTGACCAATTGCTAACAGGTGGATAAAATCAAGTTGCAATTCCCATAGACAAACACAGTAGAACGGGTCATATACAGTGATTTTAAACACAGCACTGTCATAAGACGCCACGTTTTGAAATCTCTGTCCTGCTAAATCTGGTCTTCCACAAACTGGAAGAGCTATGATTGTGCAATGGAAGTGTCTAGGAACTTTCCGGCAGCAGTTTGTGGAAGGCCCTGTCATGTTCCAGCATGACCGTGCCACTTCCCACAAACACACTCCAATATGCTGTGGAAAACTTTCCCAGAAGAGTTGGAGGCTGTAATAGCAACAAACTCCATGTTAATCCCCATGGCTTTGGAATGGGATGGTCAATTGAGGCAGTTGTGGGCTGGAGGTTAGGGATCTGGCCCTGTGACCGGAAGGTTGCCGGTTCGATCCCCAGGGATCGACAGTCCATGACTGAGGTGTCCTTGAGCAAGACACTAAACCCCCAACTGCTCCCCGGGCGCCGTGGATAGGGCTGCCCACCGCTCTGGGCAGTGTGTCCCTCCTTGTGTGTGTGTTCACTAGTGTGTATGTGGTGTTTCACTTCACGGATGGGTTAAATGCGGAGGTGGAATTTCCCCAGTTGTGGGATCAAAAAAGTCACTTAACTTAACAAGCTCATATGGGTGTGATGTAAAGGTGTCGCTATAGCTATATAACCATTAATCACAGGACAGTAGAAAAAACAGGCCACCTGTTGGTCCACAGCAGCATTAACACAACATCACTATTAACACAACTGTACAATGTACACATTAAAGTGACTGTGCATATAAAGTAAGTGAGGTGAACGTTTCGCAGTGAAGTGGCTGAGTGTGGACAGTAAAGTTCAACTGATGAAAGCAAGTAGTGATGTAGCAGTTCAGTGGGAACATTTAAAAGTCCATCAGGCAGATCTGTTCAGCAGCCTGACCATCTGCAGAGAAACACTATCCTTGAGTTTGGAGGACTTGGTCCAGATGCTCCGTAGCATTGTTCCAGATGGGAGTGCTGTAAACAGTCCGTGTCATGGAGGAAAGCGATTCCTCCTCTGTCATATCTGTGTTGAGGATGGTGTACAACCCAAATAAAATCTGGTTAAGAGGTCCTGTGGTCAGAGAGTGACGATGAATGGGGTTGAAAGTTATTGGCAAACTGTGCGTGATAGACGGGCTTCAGTCTGTACAGACTGCGAATACAGCAGTACTGCAGTCTCTAAGGTGGGTGGAGCTTATATACTGTCCAGTAGGTTTCCAGTGAAGCTAAAGGTCAGTGGTGGAGCCTGCACCCTTAAAATGGGTTCTTTAGGGATGCACGAGCAAGCAGGAAGCAGCGTCTAGTAGGGGTGGCTGATATGGCAAAAATATAATATCAGAATAATGTCGACAATTTCCCAAAACATAATACGCATCACAATATTAAGCTGTTCTAAGCTTTAACAAGCCTTTAATAAGACTAAATAGAGCCTGTATTGCCACATATAAAATTACAAGTAATAAGTTATTTTACTACTTGCTGGAGTTTTTGTCTGAGACTTGAGGGTATATACACACAGCTACCTCTGACTGGTACTGTGGCAGATCTGATGCACCTGCAGCAAATTTAGACCCACCCAACTTACAGTGAACAGAGAAAGTGACAGAAAAAGTCATTTAAAAAAACATCCCTCAACAGAAAAGACCAACAGCATTGCTTCTCTACCACTTCACTGTACATCACAAAAACGTCAGATAAAAGCGTGAAAATCAGTGGACAGAGGCTTTCAGTGTTCAGGGCTGAATATCAGACAAACTGAATATCCTACAATGAGCACGGCCTGACTGGGGCTTTTTAAAAAATACTTTTATATTTTCAAAATGCAAAAAATCCTTAGTTTAAAGCCCAGTCATTAACGTACGGGATGTAATTTAGGCAGCCAATCAGCAGTGCAGCATGTGTGTCGGCTCACGGGCACTGATGAGAGCGGCCACTTAGGTGCTGAAATTTAATGCTGAAGGTCATGTGTGTTGCAGTAAAGAGTTATATTTCAATGCATGCCTAAAAGAGATGGTTCTCCAGTAAAGAAAATGGTTCTTTATAGAGCTATTAACACTCAAAGAAGCGTTTGCACGATTAAAGGGTTCTTTGCATCATGAAAGGGCTCTTCAGATTGATACAGATGGTGCTACATATTATTGAAAAAGGTGCTTCTATTGTTACAATGTCCATCTTCTAACAGCGACGAGTAATGGTGTTACATATTGAACTCTTTTCAAAAAGGTTCTATACAGAACCATCTACAGCACGTTCTCCATCAGTGTAAAGGATCATGTATTTACCAAAAACCCAGCTTTGATCTTGCTTTTAGACAATGACTTTGTTTCCAGTGAACAAACAAAGAGACATTGTGCATTAAAACATCTTTAATATTCAGAAAAGCCTGGAAAACAAAACTGAATGATCTTTTATGTGCAATTGAAATCATTGCTTTGGTTCAGTCACTTCACAGAAGGCCAGAGTGATCTGTTCCAGTCCACAGGTTAGTTAAAAAAAGACAATAGTCCACAGTTTAGAAAATTCCCTAATGATTCCCTCCCTTAAACTGCTTAAAGTGCTATATTACGCCATACGAGGAAAATGTTTAACTCTGTAAACACACAGAGTGCACAGATGTAGAAGCTGAGATGCACCAGCACTGAGGAAATCACTCCTCTAAATAATTCAGGCACTTCTCCATCCACTGCGCTTCAGAAACAATTAGGATACATCTCATATTAGGATTCACAGAAAGATTTCTATTGCTTTGGTGCAGCACTGGTGTCTAACCACTGCACCACAACACACAATGTAGAAAGTGGAGTACGATTCAGATACAAATCAAAATATATAGTTTTTTACTTTTCTTATGATTAGGTAGGACATTTTGTGTGTCTGATGGGCTTGACTGAGCTCTTAGCCCTCGAAACATTGGCTTCCTGGACCGCTATTAAGCCTAGTTCTACACCCTCAGCAACTTCGATCACTACTTGGAGGAACGTCCCAAATACAACAAGTGTCCTTTTGCAGCACGATGGCAGAAGTTCCTCTGTTAGTAAATTCTGCCCTCGGCTAGGTTGGCCTCACTTTAAGAATCAAGTCAATCCTTTTTTCTGAGTTTGTGATGTTAATATGTAAAGATGTACGATGTGGTCAAAATCCTGCAAAACTTTTAAATGATTATTTCTTTACTTCACTTTTTATTTTAACAGGTTCATTTTTCTCCTGACGCCTGAAATGCCACATCTTTCAATTTCAACCAAAAAAATAAAGTGCTGCCTTTTCCACTTTAAACTATTGCTATGGCCTATAAACAGGTTTGGTCATCTGTTTTGGGGGGTTGAAAAAGGGAAATGCATCAGGTAGCAGTGATTTCTGGGCAGGTTCTGGTGCTGAAGTCCATCCTCCATCACTCGCCCCTCCAAGGGCTTAAGACACTTCACATGAGCTAATGCAAGTAATGGAACAGCCCTAAAGATGGCACCAGGGAGTCCCTGAAGGGGAAACGGCTTTAAAGGAAAACGTAGAACAGCCACCTGTTCCAAAACCAGTTTCATTTCAGACTCCTGTCAGACCGCTGTACAGTCCAGTACTAGGAATAATCTCTGTCCAGGAAGTCAACTCTAAACTACACAACTCACATCTGTTTACTGCTGATATGGCTCTCAATAAAGGAAGCTGAAAAAGGTAAATAAAGTGCAAAAACAGGTTAAAATTGAGAGCTGAGATCTTACAATACTGTGGGTGCACGGAGTTAATGAGGACTTAAACTGCCCTGGTCACCTCGAGTATCTACAGCCTGCAGTTAAGAGTATATGTGGTGTTTGTGTTGACTGCACTCGGCTCCAGTCTACCGCCTGAACTAAAAGCCTTCCCTCTACTTTCCTACTCGTCACGTCTACAATACACATTCATACATGCATGAGTTCCTCATGCACACGTCCACTGAGCTTTTAAGTCCAGTTGCATAGGCACTCACTAGGGCAGCTGCTTTCCAATTATGAGATGCTGCAGAGACGGACAGTCGATTACTGTATTCTACATGATCAGCATCACCAACTTTTCTCTCGATTCCCTTAAATGATCATTTCTATCACTTGCTGTATTTTCACAAATACGCTATTACAATGAAACTGTTCATTCAAGGCCTCTGTAAATGAATGACTGCCTTGCTAAAAGGAATAAGCTGGTCCCACGTCACTTGGTTGAGAGTGAAATAGGATTACTGGGATGAATCTAGTTGAAAGATGGAGTAGATTGATCCAGATAGTAGCTGGAACAGATGTGATCTCACAGATGTGTGGGAGTACTTGTGTTAGAATAAGGCAGCTCTATTAAAGGAGAATTCCATTTTTTCAAAATTTCCACATAATTATGTTAAATTAAACAAAGTCATTCAGAGATGCGTCATGTGAAATATGAATATTATCGGGAAACCTACAGAGTAAGAATCATTCACAGCAGGAACCAAATGACCACAGTGTTTAAAGGGCTACAGAGAAAGCCGTGATTATGAACACGGGCAAGTTTTTGATCAAGTTTTTCATTCCACCATAAATGGAGCAGTGGTCACCGTAGTCTGGGACCTGCACAGGTGCCTGAACAGTCCAGCTGCACTATTTAAGGTGGAACAGGAATTTTGAATAAAGAAGCAAGTTCATCTCATTTCTCAATGTCTCATATGTGCATCCCTTTTTCTCCGACTATCAAGATTTGGAACTTGGAAAATCTCGCAGTTGCACAGCTGTCAGGACCAGCTGGTCCGAGGCTTGTGACTGTGGTCTTGCCCGAGGCAGCTGACCAAGCTAACTGGCTTCTCAGGTAATATAAGAGGAAGCACAGCAATCAGTCGTGTGCCCATGTTATGCCAAGGCTCTCCCCAAAATACCAGCCATTCCTTTAGTCCGCTGCCTTGAAAACAAAGAGGGCTACTTCAGATGCGACCGTCTACAGACAGCAGGTGGTGATCGGGGGTCTCTGTTTTCATTTGAAACATGACTGAAACATCCTGACTCAGCCACTCAGAGGTTAATGGTAGCGCATTGCGCGCTCTTTGTACGTCACATTATTTGCGCTTATTTGGCGTGCTGGTACCCGGCTTGCTACGGGAAGCTTTAGGCCTAAAACATTCTGAAATACATTCATGGCAGAGAGTTATACGCAGAGGATTGTGAGGCAATGATTTACAATTATTTCACCACCATCAACACTGCATATAGAAACTCAGAAGACACGCAAGTTCACTGGTCATCTTGAACAGTAAACAGAACGGCTGTATCTGCACCGTAGACATGGTTCCTGGCTCCCATCACCACCACTGTAAAGAAGATTCAACAAGTTTCTCTACAATGAACAATTTCACATCAAACCACTCAGAATGACTTTGTTTATGTTTTAAATGCAGACATTTTGAATTATGAATAAATTATGAATTCTGAAGGGGAAAATGGTGGAATTCCTCTTTTACCTGCAGGTTTATTTGTTGCATAATTCGTTGCTGTGTTGTATGTGGCAGCACTGCTGTACCACACAAGATCACGTGTAGAAAATAAATCACTATATGCCATTTGAACGGCACACGCACAACGCTATCTTGTACTAATCAAGCAAGCTGAACTGAATGTGCAAAGCCTCTCATTTAAACCTATGCTAAAAAGTGTACATTAAGTAATATTCAGCATAAAAGTTGGTTAAACAAAGGTTATTGATTAAAATCTGCTACTCAGCCTTATTCACTGATAGATTTCAATAGCATATAGGCTCATAGACAAAAATGATGCATGGATTCAGTGCGTTTTCTTATTTTTTTGGTTGCACCACAGAGCATCCTTTACAAACTTAATTGTTAATTGTGTCAAAATTCTAATAATATCTGATTTTTGTGGGGTGTATATGTACGTCATACTTTCCTATGAATCGTCTCACGAAGTAAACAAAACCAGGCTCCATCGGACATTTGGGGAAATTTTCCTCCTCGCCAGTCAAGTGTAACTCTTGGTGTTAACAGCGTAAAACGAGTGAACTTTTATCAGCGCCAGCACTAGTTCAGTCATAAATATAGGGTCAAACTGATTTCCCCTTTTGTCGCCCAATGTCTACGCAAAGCCATCTTCTGATTATTTTCCTGATTATTCTCACTCTCACTCTCTGGATCATCAGCCTAAAAGCCTCATACAACCTGAAACGGTTGTCCACTCACAGCACGGTTTCTCTTTGATTTTCCTACTGCCCTTTGCTGCTTTAGCCTAATGCCTGCGAGTAAGATGTGATCATGGCACACTAAATGCCCAATAACATGATGAGAATATGATCTGCGTCTGGGTCACAGCACTTGATTGTTGCGAGAGCAGCGCTGAATCACATTTTTGTGGTCACTGGGAGTCGAGGTGAGTGACGCAGGCGTCGCAGATCCGCACCGGGTGGTCCCAGCCACGGGAAGGCACGGGCCGGTTCTGGGTTGAGCAGTTCCCGCACACGCCCTGGCCGCACGCACGACAGTGATGCTTGGGAATGCTGGAGGTGAAGCCCTTGGAACATTGGTGACACTCAGTGATCTCATGGTCCGGCACCCAGTAGTCAGGCCGCGCCACGCCCTTTACAAAGCCTGCAGAGACGAGGAGAAATCATAAATACAGGATTCAAAAATGGGTCAAAAACGGGTCAAAAATGAGGAAAAAACTTTATCCTGAAGCTTAAATGTGTTTCTAAAGACTAAGAAACGTTATGCAGTCTTCTCTAGCGCAGCACTGTATCCCTCAGTCTCTGTGGTACGAAATATTGTTATTACAGTATTGATAGTTTTTTTAAATATAGTTTCCTGTTGTTATATTGGCCATTTTCACACCTGATAGTCCAAGGCTCTTGTTTTTGTTACGCTGTATACATATGATCCAGTCAGTTTTGGTTTCACATTGCAATTCAGCAAGTTCACTAAAGAACATTGCATGACATCCATTTGTCCTGTTGTCATCACTTACATGTTCCATCTCCTTATACTTGACACTAACTAGATTGTAGAGGAGTGCGTGTCTAACACTGGTGTGTTATTAATTTGGCAGGCAGCCGTTTCTGTTTGAATGGCACAAAATCAATGAAAACATTAATTTCTTTGCCACTACACTGCTTATATTACGGCATTACTGCCAGTATTTGATGTCTGACTTTTTCATCGGACCAAACTATGATTAAATATTTCATCTCCTCCTCTCCCCATGTGCTATGTACGATGGTTTAGTTTGATCCAGACCAAGACCACCTCTTTAGGTCCTTTGTTCAGGACTGTGGTCCAAGGCACCTTTCACACCTTCTATTTTGGTTCAGACCAAGCTGAAAAGTCAGAAGGTCCGAATGAAACCAGGCAGGGGTGAAAGCACCCATATTGTGTTACCATTCATCAGTGTTCTTCCACTGCAATACACAGCATGCACTACGCGCATGTATCATACACCCACTAAGAATCTGTGAGGTGTTATCCAATCTTGACTGCTGGCACAGCCATTCATCCATAGGCTAATAAATACAACTGAGGCAGCAGTAGTGCAAGACTTACCTTCCATCTAACACTGCAATCTATTCTCACCACTTTAATGATGAAGACAGTTACAGTTGCATAGCTGTGATGCAGAATTCAGCTTCTCAGCAGTAACGTTTTTCCCACTTTCAAGATCAGAAGGAGATTTTACTAGCATTGCACTAGGACACTGCTATAGGAGTGTTTATAATAAGCATGTTTGCGACCACTGTAGCAATGGTTCTGGCTTGGCTTTAATCTGCTTGACATTTTAAAGCTGTGCTATATAGGTTTTGGGGATTTGGAGACCTCTGGAAATGTGTAGCTTTGTAACGTTCTGTTTATATTCTCACTGCTCTTATTCTGTTTTTTAAGTTTAATTAATAAATGATTGTTAAAATGCATGATTTCATTTCCGTTTCAATTCTTTTGTAAAACCGGGGTGGATTTTGGCAAAAGCTTGTTTTGCCCTGTACTTTTTCATATTTTGTGGTTATGTAAAACTGGTTCTAGTGTCTGACCTTGATCCTGTATAAGTCCTCCAGGTGCAGGGCTGTAATAAAAGAAATTAGCTTTCTACAGGAGGTTACTCAGCAATCAACCTGGATTTGTAACGTTTAAATGAGCACTCTACACTGTAAAAAGTTTTGGCGTTTTGGTCTTTGACTACACCAAACAACACCAACAATGCTTAGACCACGTGTGTCCATGTCCACAGGCTGCGGACCACAGGCTCTAGTCCTCATGCTGCAGGCACTGCAGACTTCAGCAGACTGCCGCACTCAGCTAATGAGCAAGGCTTATATGAACTGGAATCAGAGTGTTAGATGAGGGTAGACTTCCACAGCACTTTGGCTTTGACATAACTGGCTTAGACATTCTTAGGCAGTTTATACGCCCTCGATCTCTAGACCTTTATTTTGCTTAATACAATTTCATTGAATGTGATTTTATTTCTGCTATCACCACATCACTAGCTTGGCTACAGTGAACCCTGCAGAATGTAAACGTCACATTGTGTTTTTAACTTCAGGAAGATAATTATAAAGCTACATAAGAACAATGGGTTGGTGTGTCAAATGAACAGCGGTATCCACTGATCAGAAGGGTGAGGGGACTCACAGGCTGCCATGTGATGAGAGTGAGGTAAGGTTTGTGTTCTATAGGCACACTCACAGAGAGGGTAGTCCACTGCATTAGAGACCATGTTCAGCGTAGACTGGGCTACTTCTGTAACCCTGCGGGCCACCAGTGTCCGCGGCTCAGTCTGGGACACTTCAGGAAGCCAGAGCAACAATAAGAGTGGTTTAGCTAAACAAACACTCTCAGATGAGCATGCGTCTTTAGAGCATTAGAATAAGGATGAACTGGTTTTACTGAGAAGGTAAATCAGATGAAAATACTACACTTACAATGACATCGTAAACTACTAGACAGTGTACTAGAACCCTTATTACCCTCTACAGTTGTACATTGCTTGCAGCTGTAGCTGTGATTACCATGCGATTTTGACTTAAGTACTCTCCTTATAAGGAGTTTATTTTTTACAAAATCAATGAACTTAGGATGTAAACAAAGTCACGTGAAGTGTTTAAAGGGGAAGTCCATCAGTTTTTCACAATTTCTGTTTAATTAAAAGGTTCATTATGTAGACAATCATTGAGTGGTTTGATGTAAAATGGTCCATTCTAGAGAACCAAACATCCAAAGAGTTTGTTTTTTCCCAGATTTATCATTACCATCATGATTACACATAAAAACTGTACGTGTAGAATGACGTGTCATTTGCACTGCAGACATTGTGACCCCTGGTCCCTATTGCCATCAATGTAAAGAAATCGATATGTTTTCATAAAATGAAAATTGATCCATTTCACATTAAACCACTCTGAAGGACTTTGTTTACCCCTTCAAGTGTAATTTACATGCATCAAAAATCTGTGAAATTCAGTCCTTTCAGTATTATTCAGTGACTACAGAGACTCACAAACTGACTCAGTTATTCTTAGGTTACTTAGGTGTGTAATAAAACTCTGGGGCCTGCTGATGGACCCTGGCCAATTAAGGAGTTAAACATGTTGTCTTCTAGTTTATATCGCCACAGTCCGTGCACTCACTTTATCTGAACATCAAGCAAGTGAAGTGAATCATCTTCATTAAATGTGTATTTCTACACTGAGGCTTGTTTTCTCACCTTGGACAGTTTGTAGAGCTCCTCCTTGGCGGTGGCAGGCTTCACACACCCTGACTGGACTGCTGCCCCAGCCTCTCTCAGGCACAGGCATGCTGCGGGTGGAACAGGCCTGACAAAAGCCTTCTCCACATGAACGACAGTGGTGCTTCCTCTCGGCCTCCTCAAACTCTCGATTACAACCATGGCATACCTTCACAAGTGAATGTTACAGATGAGTATTTGCTTCATCCAACTTTATTCTAATTAATCTGTTTCACATATTATTTTACTACCCATTTAAAATAAGTTAGTCAATTTCATTCGTGGTGCCATAGTAACTGCCAGGTCTCATGCTGTGCCAGCTAAACCAAATCAATCATCACTTGTAAGTCCACGAAATCAAGCTTGTCAAAGTTCACAGGGTTGCAGAGATTAAGCTTCCCTTTTCTAATTTCAACTCATGAAGACATTTGTAAATAGCTAATGATCATTTGTAGTAAATGCAGGATTTCATTTGTAAATTATTGCTTGCCACAATAGAAGCACATACAAAATAGTGGATTCAGAATTGGCATGATGTTTGGTTTGTGGGGCACTGCCCCACTAAACATTCCCTTGAAGCTTGAAGGCCTGATATTACTGATATTATTGATACGGGTTTCCTAAAATTAAACAGCTTCCAATGCTGAGTATTTAAAAAATTAATGTCACAAGCCAGTGCTGTAGCTCAGCGTTACTAAAATATTTAGCAGGATGATCAATCACAGCAACAGTGGTGCATTTGTAGGTGATTTGTCAGTTTTGTTTTATTATTTTATTTATTATTACCTCTGTTATTGCATGCCCAAACTGGAGTTGACAGTAAAAATGTGCATGTCCAAAGGCAAGTGGCAAACTTCCTATTAATACTACTGATTTTGGAAGAAACACTGGTGGTTAACTTACTATGATCTCAGCGTTGGGTCTCCAGTATGGGGGAGCCACTTGGTCCGTGATCCAGGCGGTGACTGCTTTGGTGGGGCCGGCACTGTACTCAGCCATAGACTGGATGACATAGTTAACTCCGTCCAGCACCCGCTGAGCGGCATTCTGATGGTCTGTCTGGAAGGCCTCCGACTACAGAGAGTACAGATGGAACTCAAGAGTCTTCCGAATGCGTGGAGAGCAGTAATGCTAAAACAAAATGAAAGAGAAGGATCAACAACAACAAACTCACCCCCTGCCAGACATGCTTGACCTCAGGGCGCACCACGCCACTTTCAGGGTCCTGGTTCCCCATCCAGTATTGCCTGCTTCGGTAGATGATGCCACAGTTTGGACATTCCAGAACATAACTACACAGAAATATAGAGAGTTTGAGGGAAATAAGCAGAAAATGGGTAAAAGCATGCATGCTGCTATATGACTCGCTTACCCCGACCAGGCATATTTAGCTAGACCAAACCACGGGTTATCAGTAGAGGCAGATGTTTTGGGTACGACTATCACCTCCCTTCCACCCTCATAGCATCTCTGGAGAAAACAGGGCACCCATCTATCAAAATGACAATATTTTCTTTGGACAATAGATCTAATGTTTAATGTAATGTAAAAGTACCTTGCAGATGAGGACCTTGTTACTGTACTGATGGGCATACTGGCACAGTCCATCAGCCATATGTGGCACTCTGTCTTTCTGGTGGTTCATTCCATTTTTACACCGAACACTGAAACCATAAGAAAGACATTTCAACTAAGCCGTGCCACCTTAATCGGCAAAACAACATATTTTTAAACGCAGAACAAAATTTGACCTGGCACCTCTGTCCCAAACAACTGTGTTCCTACTAGGGAATAAAGTGCATGTTTTTTTTTTTTCAATAACAAGAAAAATGTTTTAATTTCATCAGTCCATTGGTACTTGTTACCTTCTGCCATGTTTTATAGTTACTTCTGTAAACATGATCAGTCACATGATTATTTTATTTACACACCTCAATAAGTGCACAAACCTCTACATAAATAATGTCAATTTTATTAAATATTTGTAATTTTCATGAAGGCTTTTTTCACTCAATACACACCTATATAATCTATGTAACACGACTCATTTTCTTTTATCTTATTTCTGCACTGATCAATAGTGATCCCTGCCACTGACCTCTAAAACTCAGTTATCTTGTTAAAAAGGGATCAAGTGCTGAAAAAAGTAGTGCATGATGTAAGCTTGTGAAATCACCACCACGCACTTGAACCACTCAACGCAGCACATTTATGCGGCATATTCCACAAATCCTAAAAACCTTTGTTTTCCATCTTCCAGCTCATATCCACTGATGCAGCATAATAACAAGGTGCACTTACTTGCAGCTGAGGCAGACAGAAGGGCAGGTGAAATACTCGTCAGGAAAGAAGGAGTACATGCTGACTTTGTCATCCGAGATCTCCCCACAGAACCTTTCACTTAAAGCCTGACAAAAAAGATCATTCACTGGGTTTATATAAATGCTCCATCCACCACTACTGTACAGGTTTAATAGGTCGTTCAAGCGCATACACACGCACACAAAAATGACAGAGGTGCTACCTGCAGTGCACTGAAGACGATGGCTGGCTGGCGGGGAGCTCGGGAGGCTGTGTTTTTCACCTGCTGCCGGATGGTCTCCAGAAACTGGGAGTAGTCTGTGGGGGGAGTGACAGTTTGTGTGCCCACGTACTGCACTGAGCTGAAGGCCTCTGTGCTCTGACCCAGGTCATGGAAACGCTTCTGTAGGAGGACATCTGCCGGAGCTGTGCCGTCTGTAGGGAAGGAAAAGTGCTACTAGTATTGACAATGCCCCTAAAATGCCATGCTTATCAAACAGGGCCTTTCCCCAAATACGGGGAAAATGTGCTGCCCGGTGTGGAGGACACACAGATATTAAGGCGCAAGTTAACAGACAGGCCAATGTTTGCTTCCTAGTACATGAAGAAAACAATGCGCTACTTCATTATTTTTATCATATGATGTTATGTTGAATTTTGAAACTAAGAACCAGAAACGTCACATTTCAAAAATGCGCCATCAAAAACTTCAATAAAAAATGATTTTTATTTAATGTCTCACAAACTGTGTTGCATTAAATCCAGTTAAACTGGACTAGTCAGGTATAATGGCCATTTTAAATGTGGCAGTATTTAAAAATGATGACATTTCAAAACTATGACACGTCAAATTTCTCCATGTCGGAATCGCCAACTAAAAACATTCCAACCATTTACATTTTCAAGGGGCTCATTAACTGGTGGCACCGATGGAGACGAAGAGCCAGGAAACCCTCTGGAAATCTAAGCATGATGGTGGCCCAGTGATGTCTAAGACATACAAACGCCTCAGAAGACGTTTAATTTCACCCTTTACTCCAACAAGGAGCGCTGCGGTGTGCGGCACATCCACTCCTCTCCGTCTCGTCATCTACCCCAGCCACTCCTCTCCGTCTCGTCATCTACCCCAGCCACTCCTCTCCGTCTCGTCATCTACCCCAGCCACTCCACTCCGTCTCGTCATCTACCCCAGCCACTCCTCTCCGTCTCATCATCTACCCCAGCCACTCCACTCCGTCTCGTCATCTACCCCAGCCACTCCTCTCCGTCTCGTCATCTACCCCAGCCACTCCACTCCGTCTCGTCATCTACCCCAGCCACTCCTCTCCGTCTCGTCATCTACCCCAGCCACTCCTCTCCGTCTCGTCATCTACCCCAGCCACTCCTCTCCGTCTCGTCATCTACCCCAGCCACTCCACTCCGTCTCGTCATCTACCCCAGCCACTCCACTCCGTCTCGTCATCTACCCCAGCCACTCCACTCCGTCTCGTCATCTACCCCAGCCACTCCACTCCGTCTCGTCATCTACCCCAGCCACTCCTCTCCGTCTCGTCATCTACCCCAGCCACTCCACTCCGTCTCGTCATCTACCCCAGCCACTCCACTCCGTCTCGTCATCTACCCCAGCCACTCCACTCCGTCTCGTCATCTACCCCAGCCACTCCTCTCCGTCTCGTCATCTACCCCAGCCACTCCTCTCCGTCTCGTCATCTACCCCAGCCACTCCTCTCCGTCTCGTCATCTACCCCAGCCACTCCACTCCGTCTCGTCATCTACCCCAGCCACTCCTCTCCGTCTCGTCATCTACCCCAGCCACTCCACTCCGTCTCGTCATCTACCCCAGCCACTCCACTCCGTCTCGTCATCTACCCCAGCCACTCCACTCCGTCTCGTCATCTACCCCAGCCACTCCACTCCGTCTCGTCATCTACCCCAGCCACTCCTCTCCGTCTCGTCATCTACCCCAGCCACTCCACTCCGTCTCGTCATCTACCCCAGCCACTCCACTCCGTCTCGTCATCTACCCCAGCCACTCCACTCCGTCTCGTCATCTACCCCAGCCACTCCACTCCGTCTCGTCATCTACCCCAGCCACTCCACTCCGTCTCGTCATCTACCCCAGCCACTCCTCTCCGTCTCGTCATCTACCCCAGCCACTCTACTCCGTCTCGTCATCTACCCCAGCCACTCCACTCCGTCTCGTCATCTACCCCAGCCACTCCTCTCCGTCTCGTCATCTACCCCAGCCACTCCACTCCGTCTCGTCATCTACCCCAGCCACTCCTCTCCGTCTCGTCATCTACCCCAGCCACTCCACTCCGTCTCGTCATCTACCCCAGCCACTCCACTCCGTCTCGTCATCTACCCCAGCCACTCCTCTCCGTCTCGTCATCTACCCCAGCCACTCCACTCCGTCTCGTCATCTACCCCAGCCACTCCACTCCGTCTCGTCATCTACCCCAGCCACTCCACTCCGTCTCGTCATCTACCCCAGCCACTCCTCTCCGTCTCGTCATCTACCCCAGCCACTCCTCTCCGTCTCGTCATCTACCCCAGCCACTCCACTCCGTCTCGTCATCTACCCCAGCCACTCCACTCCGTCTCGTCATCTACCCCAGCCACTCCACTCCGTCTCGTCATCTACCCCAGCCACTCCACTCCGTCTCGTCATCTACCCCAGCCACTCCTCTCCGTCTCGTCATCTACCCCAGCCACTCCTCTCCGTCTCGTCATCTACCCCAGCCACTCCTCTCCGTCTCGTCATCTACCCCAGCCACTCCTCTCCGTCTCGTCATCTACCCCAGCCACTCCACTCCGTCTCGTCATCTACCCCAGCCACTCCACTCCGTCTCGTCATCTACCCCAGCCACTCCTCTCCGTCTCGTCATCTACCCCAGCCACTCCTCTCCGTCTCGTCATCTACCCCAGCCACTCCACTCCGTCTCGTCATCTACCCCAGCCACTCCTCTCCGTCTCGTCATCTACCCCAGCCACTCCTCTCCGTCTCGTCATCTACCCCAGCCACTCCACTCCGTCTCATCATCTACCCCAGCCACTCCTCTCCGTCTCATCATCTACCCCAGCCACTCCACTCCGTCTCGTCATCTACCCCAGCCACTCCACTCCGTCTCGTCATCTACCCCAGCCACTCCTCTCCGTCTCGTCATCTACCCCAGCCACTCCACTCCGTCTCGTCATCTACCCCAGCCACTCCTCTCCGTCTCGTCATCTACCCCAGCCACTCCACTCCGTCTCGTCATCTACCCCAGCCACTCCTCTCCGTCTCGTCATCTACCCCAGCCACTCCACTCCGTCTCGTCATCTACCCCAGCCACTCCACTCCGTCTCGTCATCTACCCCAGCCACTCCTCTCCGTCTCGTCATCTACCCCAGCCACTCCACTCCGTCTCGTCATCTACCCCAGCCACTCCACTCCGTCTCGTCATCTACCCCAGCCACTCCTCTCCGTCTCGTCATCTACCCCAGCCACTCCTCTCCGTCTCGTCATCTACCCCAGCCACTCCACTCCGTCTCGTCATCTACCCCAGCCACTCCACTCCGTCTCGTCATCTACCCCAGCCACTCCTCTCCGTCTCGTCATCTACCCCAGCCACTCCACTCCGTCTCGTCATCTACCCCAGCCACTCCTCTCCGTCTCGTCATCTACCCCAGCCACTCCACTCCGTCTCATCATCTACCCCAGCCACTCCACTCCGTCTCGTCATCTACCCCAGCCACTCCTCTCCGTCTCGTCATCTACCCCAGCCACTCCTCTCCGTCTCGTCATCTACCCCAGCCACTCCACTCCGTCTCGTCATCTACCCCAGCCACTCCACTCCGTCTCGTCATCTACCCCAGCCACTCCTCTCCGTCTCGTCATCTACCCCAGCCACTCCACTCCGTCTCGTCATCTACCCCAGCCACTCCACTCCGTCTCTTCATCTACCCCAGCCACTCCTACTCCGTCTCGTCATCTACCCCAGCCACTCCACTCCGTCTCGTCATCTACCCAGCCACTCCACTCCGTCTCGTCATCTACCCCAGCCACTCCTCTCCGTCTCGTCATCTACCCCAGCCACTCCTCTCCGTCTCGTCATCTACCCCAGCCACTCCACTCCGTCTCGTCATCTACCCCAGCCACTCCACTCCGTCTCATCATCTACCCCAGCCACTCCACTCCGTCTCGTCATCTACCCCAGCCACTCCACTCCGTCTCGTCATCTACCCCAGCCACTCCTCTCCGTCTCGTCATCTACCCCAGCCACTCCACTCCGTCTCGTCATCTACCCCAGCCACTCCACTCCGTCTCGTCATCTACCCCAGCCACTCCTCTCCGTCTCGTCATCTACCCCAGCCACTCCTCTCCGTCTCGTCATCTACCCCAGCCACTCCACTCCGTCTCGTCATCTACCCCAGCCACTCCACTCCGTCTCGTCATCTACCCCAGCCACTCCACTCCGTCTCGTCATCTACCCCAGCCACTCCACTCCGTCTCGTCATCTACCCCAGCCACTCCTCTCCGTCTCGTCATCTACCCCAGCCACTCCACTCCGTCTCATCATCTACCCCAGCCACTCCACTCCGTCTCGTCATCTACCCCAGCCACTCCACTCCGTCTCGTCATCTACCCCAGCCACTCCTCTCCGTCTCGTCATCTACCCCAGCCACTCCTCTCCGTCTCAGCATCTACCCCAGCCACTCCACTCCGTCTCGTCATCTACCCCAGCCCCTCCACTCCGTCTCGTCATCTACCCCAGCCACTCCTCTCCGTCTCATCATCTACCCCAGCCACTCCTCTCCGTCTCGTCATCTACCCCAGCCACTCCACTCCGTCTCGTCATCTACCCCAGCCACTCCACTCCGTCTCGTCATCTACCCCAGCCACTCCTCTCCGTCTCATCATCTACCCCAGCCACTCCACTCCGTCTCGTCATCTACCCCAGCCACTCCTCTCCGTCTCGTCATCTACCCCAGCCACTCCTCTCCGTCTCGTCATCTACCCCAGCCACTCCACTCCGTCTCGGCATCTACCCCAGCCACTCCTCTCCGTCTCGGCATCTACCCCAGCCACTCCTCTCCGTCTCGTCATCTACCCCAGCCACTCCACTCCGTCTCGTCATCTACCCCAGCCACTCCTCTCCGTCTCGTCATCTACCCCAGCCACTCCTCTCCGTCTCGTCATCTACCCCAGCCACTCCTCTCCGTCTCGTCATCTACCCCAGCCACTCCACTCCGTCTCGTCATCTACCCCAGCCACTCCTCTCCGTCTCGTCATCTACCCCAGCCACTCCTCTCCGTCTCATCATCTACCCCAGCCACTCCTCTCCGTCTCATCATCTACCCCAGCCACTCCACGCCGTCTCATCATCTACCCCAGCCACTCCTCTCCGTCTCATCATCTACCCCAGCCACTCCTCTCCGTCTCATCATCTACCCCAGCCACTCCTCTCCGTCTCATCATCTACCCCAGCCACTCCTCTCCGTCTCATCATCTACCCCAGCCACTCCACGCCGTCTCATCATCTACCCCAGCCACTCCTCTCCGTCTCATCATCTACCCCAGCCACTCCTCTCCGTCTCATCATCTACCCCAGCCACTCCTCTCCGTCTCATCATCTACCCCAGCCACTCCTCTCCGTCTCATCATCTACCCCAGCCACTCCTCTCTGTCTCATCATCTACCCCAGCCACTCCTCTCCGTCTCATCATCTACCCCAGCCACTCCTCTCCGTCTCGTCATCTACCCCAGCCACTCCTCTCCGTCTCGTCATCTACCCCAGCCACTCCTCTCTGTCTCGTCATCTACCCCAGCCACTCCTCTCTGTCTCATCATCTACCCCAGCCACTCCTCTCTGTCTCATCATCTACCCCAGCCACTCCTCTCTGTCTCATCATCTACTCTTCCTTCTGGGTCTGCAGCCTGAACGCTAAACTGCCCTTATTCAGCTGATCAGGCTACAAATTCACAGGATTCATTTCACCTTTCTGCCCCATCAACTCCCTCCCTCCCTCAACCCCGAATCATCTAAACCGTGTGGGTGCGTTAGCTACCAGAATCGAGCAGAGCAGAGCAGAGCAGAGCTGTTATCATGCTAACTAAGCAGCACCAGGTAACATCCACCATCTAGTTAACAGCACTTACTAACCTTTAGCAAGTCTTAGATATACGGCTCGTCCTTTACTGATGGACGGCTCGACAACCACTGCGTTTACATATTTGGTTACCGTACAAGCCTGGAAGAAACCCTGGAAGAAAAAGCACAAAAGTGACATGATGCTGCTGTGCATCCCGCGCTGCAGGAGCCCTGCGCACTGAGGTAATATCTGCAGACCACAGGACGTTTATGGGCTGTCAGAGCTGATGATTAGTCAGCGCTCTTTAAGTGCTGACGATGTGTGATTTCTTCTGTTAGGCTTTACACGATCACACAACTCATTTTTATCAGTAGAAGTCCATCTCAGCAATCATGCTTACTTACACATCTGACTTTTTAAAGCAAACATCTACAGACAGCACAATTACTGAGCGTCTTCTCCATCAACACGTTTAAGCAACGGTTTACCTTCCCAATGCTGACACTAACGCACGCTGTGTAGTAGGGGTGTAAAACGTACGGACACATCATGATGCAGTGAATTATTTCCTAAAAAAATCATAATTTCCATTCCTGCTGTTTACTAATCCATCGTACACCTTCCTGAGATAATCTGCAGCTGAATGAAAGACACCAACAGTAAAGTAATGCCAGATGATTTCATGACATTGATAAGGCAGTGAATGCCACAGGAGGATTACATAACCTGAGAGCTGTGGCAACATCGAAGGATGGAAAAAAGTTTCCTTCCACTACAGATTTTAATTTTACTTTGGCTGCTTCTACTTTTCGGTGCAAAATCTGCCAATTTCTCACCATGACCCAGGAGCTGAGTGCGTGAGGTCTCTTGGAACACCACCACCGCAGGCCCCAGGTTAGAGAGAGGTACGTCCAGCCCGCAGCGGCTTGAAAGGGCACGCAGTTGAGGGGTAAAGTGCTTCAGGTAGGCGGCCGAGGCGGTTCCCAGGAACTGAAAGAGGTCATTGTGCAGCCGTTCAGCCCGAGTACGGTACACGGCAATGTCCGACACAGCCAGCACCTTCAGCAGCAGGCGCATCCGCTGATTCATCTGTGTGGAGGCACCGAGCAATCCCTCTGTATCTAGCACCACCAAACCCAGGTGCTGGTCATAAGCAGCCCACACCCCAATGGTGCAGGAGGTGGGAGAGGGAGATGTGACAAAGACTTCCTCACCATCGAAAAGTACATGGTTGAGTGTGTGTGATTTGCCGTCGCCTGTGTTGCCGAAGATGGACAGTACTTTGACCCCTTGCCCAGGACTACAACCCAACTTCTGTAGGAACTGGGCTTCATCCTTCTCCTGCAAGAGAGAGAGTAAGCGAGCTAACGTGAAAAATGAGCTAAGATGTTATTCTGAATCACTTCCAAGAACATGCGTCAGTGAAAACAGTGTATAGAGAAAACGAGCAGGATACAACCAATAAATAAACACAATGCGAGCCACAATATGTACTTATGGAAGCACAATCCCTGGTATGTAGAGGGGGAATAGTTTGTTTCTAGAATCAGTATGTCAAAATATTAACTTTCTCAAAATACTCATTTAGTATGTCAAAAAAAGGGTCTTCCACTAATGACCAAACCTTTCCCAACTCTGGTAAGCACCAAATATTTTATGGTTATGGCCAAATTTTACTGACTCCTAAAGTTTTGGTATGTCTGGATTGTCATGTGCGCTGAACTGTATATACTGTACAGTATTGTAGAAAAGTCTTCAGCATTCATGGAATTAAGAACACCTACAGTTTACCAGCTCCACTCACCGCAGCACTCTGACCTTCTACACTGACCGTGACCGCAGAGCTCCTGAATGGCCAGATTAGAGCTGGTAAAATGGGCAACACAAGGACGTGTACCTAATAAAGTGCCCACTGAGTGCATGATACAACGACTAACGAGAAGCCTAATAATGCGGAAATAATGACTTATTTTCTCGAGATTTTGTGATACCACGCCAAAAGAGTAATTATTTTCTCGTCTGTTGTAATGATCAGTCATCGATTTGACACCATAAGACAATTTTGAGAAAATAACTCAATATTTCAGGAAACCAAGTCAAAGATTTTGCCCGTTGCTCACAGCGAGGAAACCACGGCTAGTTTAGTTTAAACTACATCAGAGCCTTTTAACCGCTCAGAAGAGGAAACCTGAGTTTGGCTGTCAACACCGCAAAGCAGGCGGTCGCATTTGTCGCGTTAACGTTAAGCTGCCTGAGGAACTTCCGGTGCCAAAACAACCAAACAGCTAACGCTAGCGCCGCTAGCTAACACACACACACAGCACAGGCTAGGCTAGGCTAGCCGCGTTAGCCGTAAACAGTCGTTGGAGAACCGGAGTGTTGGTTCTGTTCTGTAGCCGGTTCTGTTAGTTGGTGTGGTCAGTGGTCAGCATCGTGTCTAACAGACATTTAAACTGGTCTAAAGAGTTAAGACAGCTGCCGAATCAGGCCGCAGAGGGCTGTTAGCCTGCCGTTCACAACATAAACACTTCAAGCAGAGCTAACTTTGCTAACGTTAGCCACAAGAACCGAGCCGAACCTGGTATTCTACGTTAAACTGCCGAACTAAGGAAACCGTGTTAACCAGGCGAGGTCGGCCGGCACTTCCCTAAACCGGGAACTGCCGAATATCAGGACTGCAGCCGCGGCCCGGACATCGGCTCGGCGAAGCCGGGCAGCGCCGACGGTGGAGTGGCTGGGGTAGATGATGACGTTACCTGCAGGGTTTCGTTCTCATCAACTAAGAGAAAACTCCGCCGCTCGCTCCCCGGATCTTCTTTCTTTGGCAGCAGAGGAAGAGATGATACAGCCTCCATCTCCTTTAGCAACATTTCCGACATAATGACTGTTAGCTTAGCTAACAATGCTGCACTCTGTAGACGCCAGCTTGGAGCTCCCTGCCCTGCTCTGCTGTGTTCGGAGGGGGAGGGAGGGGAGAGGGGGGGGAGAGGGAGGGGAGAGGGAGGGGGGGGGGGGAGGGAGAGAGAGAGAGAGAGAGAGACAGACACAGACACAGAGAGATAATGTGTGAGAGAGAGACAAAGAGAGAATGAGGGAGAGAGAGGGAGGGGGAGAGAGAGAGAGAGAGAGACAAAGAGTGAGAGAGACCGACACAAAGAGAGAGAGAATGCGTGAGAGAGAGACAGACACAAAGAGAGAATGAGAGGGAGGGAGGGGGAGAGGGAGGGGGAGAGGGCGGGGGAGAGGGAGCAGGAGGGAGGGGGGAGGAGGGAGGAGGGAGAGAGAGAGAGAGAGACAGACACAGACACAGAGAGATAATGTGTGAGAGAGAGACAAAGAGAGAATGAGGGAGAGAGAGGGAGGGGGAGAGAGAGAGAGAGAGAGACAAAGAGTGAGAGAGACCGACACAAAGAGAGAGAGAATGCGTGAGAGAGAGACAGACACAAAGAGAGAATGAGAGGGAGGGAGGGGGAGAGGGAGGGGGAGAGGGCGGGGGAGAGGGAGCAGGAGGGAGGGGGGAGGAGGGAGGGAGAGAGAGAGAGACACACAAAGAGAGAGAGAATGTGTGAGAGAGACACACAAAGAGAATGAAAGAGAGTGAGACAGAGAGAGACAGACACAAAGAGAGAGAGAGAATGTGAGAGAGAGAGACAGACACAAAGAGAGAGAGAATGTGAGGGAGGGAGGGAGAGAGGGAGGGGGGGAGGGAGGGGGAGAGGGAGGGGGGGAGAGAGTGAGAGAGGGAGGGGGGGAGGGAGGGGGGGCGGGCGGGGGGGAGGGAGGGGGAGAGGGAGGGGGAGAGGGAGGGAGAGAGGGAGGGGGAGAGGGAGGGAGGGAGGGGGGAGGGAGAGAGAGAGAGAGACACACAAAGAGAGAGAGAATGTGTGAGAGAGACACACAAAGAGAATGAGAGAGAGTGAGAGAGAGACAGACAGACACAAAGAGAGAGAGAATGTGAGAGAGAGAGACAGACACAGGGAGGGGGAGAGGGAGGGGGAGAGGGCGGGGGAGAGGGAGCAGGAGGGAGGGGGGAGGAGGGAGGGAGAGAGAGAGAGACACACAAAGAGAGAGAGAATGTGTGAGAGAGACACACAAAGAGAATGAAAGAGAGTGAGACAGAGAGAGACAGACACAAAGAGAGAGAGAGAATGTGAGAGAGAGAGACAGACACAAAGAGAGAGAGAATGTGAGGGAGGGAGGGAGAGAGGGAGGGGGGGAGGGAGGGGGGGAGGGAGGGAGAGAGGGAGGGGGAGAGGGAGGGGGAGAGGGAGGGAGAGAGGGAGGGGGAGAGGGAGGGAGGGAGGGGGGAGGGAGAGAGAGAGAGAGACACACAAAGAGAGAGAGAATGTGTGAGAGAGACACACAAAGAGAATGAGAGAGAGTGAGAGAGAGACAGACAGACACAAAGAGAGAGAGAATGTGAGAGAGAGAGACAGACACAAAGAGAGAGAGAATGTGAGAGAGAGACACAGAGAGGGGGAGGGGGAGAGAGACAGACACAAAGAGGGGGAGGGGGAGGGGGAGAGAGAGACAGACAAAGAGAGAGAGACACAAAGAGGGGGAGGGGGAGAGAGAGAGAAAGAGAAAGAGAGACAGAATGTGTGAGAGAGAGACACACAAAGAGAGAGTGAGAGTGAGAGAGAGAGAGACAGACACAAAGAGAGAGAGAATGTGAGAGAGAGAGAGAGACACAGAGAGGGGGGGGAGAGAGACACACAGAGAGGGGGGGGAGAGAGACAGACACAAAGAGAGAGATAATGTGAGAGAGTGACAGACACAAAGAGAGAGAATGTGAGAGAGAGAGAGAGACACAGAGAGGGGGGGGAGAGAGACACACAGAGAGGGGGGGGAGAGAGACAGACACAAAGAGAGAGAGAATGTGAGAGAGAGACAGACACAAAGAGAGAGAATGTGAGAGAGAGAGAGACAGACACAAAGAGAGAGAGAATGTGAGAGAGAGAGACAGACACAAAGGGAAAGAATGTGAGAGAGAGAGAGAGAGACACAGAGAGGGGGAGAGAGAGACAGACACAAAGAGAGAGAGAATGTGTGAGAGAGAGACACACAAAGAGAGAGTGAGAGAGAGAGAGACAGACACAAAGGGAAAGAATGTGAGAGAGAGAGAGAGAGACACAGAGAGGGGGAGAGAGAGACAGACACAAAGAGAGAGAGAATGTGAGAGAGAGACAGACACAAAGAGAGAGAATGTGAGAGAGAGAGAGACAGACACAAAGAGAGAGAGAATGTGAGAGAGAGAGACAGACACAAAGAGAGAGAGAATGAGAGAGAGAGACACGGGGAGGGGGAGAGAGACAGACACAAAGAGAGAGAGAGACAGACACAGAGAGGGGGGGGGGAGAGAGACACAGAGAGGGGGGGGGAGAGAGACAGACACAAAGAGAGAGATAATGTGAGAGAGTGACAGACACAAAGAGAGAGAATGTGAGAGAGACAGACACAAAGAGAGAGAGAATGTGAGAGAGAGAGACAGACAAAGAGAGAGAGACACAAAGAGGGGGAGAGAGAGAGAAAGAGAGAGAGAGAGACAGACATAAAGAGAGAGAATGTGTGAGAGAGAGACACACAAAGAGAGAGTGAGAGAGAGAGAGACAGACACAAAGGGAGAGAATGTGAGAGAGAGAGACACAGAGAGGGGGAGAGAGAGACAGACACAAAGAGAGAGAGAATGTGAGAGAGAGACAGACACAAAGAGAGAGAGAATGTGAGAGAGAGAGAGAGACAGAAACAAAGAGAGAGAGAATGTGAGAGAGAGAGACAGACACAAAGAGAGAGAGAATGAGAGAGAGAGACACGGGGAGGGGGAGAGAGACAGACACAAAGAGAGAGAGAGACAGACACAAAGAGAGAGACAGAGAAAGAGAGAATGTGAGAGAGAGACACACACACAGAGAGAATGAGAGAGAGAGAGAGAGAGACAGACACAAAGAGGGGGAGGGGGAGAGAGAGACAGACAAAAAGAGAGAGAGAGACAGACACAAAGAGAGAGAGAAAGAGAGAGAGAGAGAGAGAGAGAGACAGACAGACACAAAGAGAGAGAGAATGTGAGAGAGAGAGAGACAGACACAAAGAGAGAGAGAATGTGAGAGAGAGACAGACACAGAGAGGGGGAGGGGGAGAGAGACAGACACAAAGAGGGGGAGGGGGAGAGAGACAGACACAAAGAGAGAGAGAGACAGACACAAAGAGGGAGAGAATGAGAGAGAGAGAGAGACAGACACAAAGAGAGAGGGACAGACACAAAAAGAGAGAGAATGTGAGAGAGAGAGACACAAAGAGAGAGAGAGAATGTGAGAGAGAGAGACAGACACAAAGAGAGAGGGACAGACACAAAGAGAGAGAGAATGTGAGAGAGACACAGAGAGAGAGAATGTGAGAGAGAGAGAGACACACACAAAGAGAATGAGAGAGAGAGAGAGAGAGACAGACACAAAGAGGGGGAGGGGGAGGGGGGAGAGAGAGAGAGAGACAGACACAGAGAGAGAGAATGTGAGAGAGAGAGACACAAAGAGAATGAGAGAGAGAGAGACAGACAGACACAAAGAGGGGGAGGGGGAGAGAGAAAGAGAGACAGGCACAGAGAGGGAGAGGGGGAGGGGGAGGGGGAGAGGGAGAGGGGGAGGGGGAGGGGGAGGGGGGGAGAGAGAGACAGACACAGAGAGAGAGAGAATGTGAGAGAATGTGAGAGAGACACAGAGAAAGAGAATGTGAGAGAGAGAGAGACACACAAAGAGAGATAATGTGAGAGAGAGAGACAGACAGACACAAAGAGGGGGAGGGGGAGAGAGAAAGATAGACAGGCACAGTAAGGGGGGGGGGAGGGGGGGAGGGGGGGCAGACACAAAGAGAGAGAGAGAATGTGAGAGAGAGAGACAGACACAAAGAGAGAGGGACAGACACAAAGAGAGAGAGAATGTGAGAGAGACACAGAGAGAGAGAATGTGAGAGAGAGACACACACAAAGAGAATGAGAGAGAGAGAGAGAGAGACAGACACAAAGAGGGGGAGGGGGAGGGGGGAGAGAGAGAGAGAGACAGACACAGAGAGAGAGAATGTGAGAGAGAGAGACACACACACAAAGAGAATGAGAGAGAGAGAGACAGACAGACACAAAGAGGGGGAGGGGGAGAGAGAAAGAGAGACAGGCACAGAGAGGGAGAGGGGGAGGGGGAGAGGGAGAGGGGGAGGGGGAGAGAGAGACAGACACAAAGAGAGAGAGAGAATGTGAGAGAATGTGAGAGAGACACAGAGAAAGAGAATGTGAGAGAGAGAGACACACACAAAGAGAGAGAATGTGAGAGAGAGAGACAGACACAAAGAGAGAGGGACAGACACAAAGAGAGAGAGAATGTGAGAGAGACACAGAGAGAGAGAATGTGAGAGAGAGACACACACAAAGAGAATGAGAGAGAGAGAGAGAGAGACAGACACAAAGAGGGGGAGGGGGAGGGGGGAGAGAGAGAGAGAGACAGACACAGAGAGAGAGAATGTGAGAGAGAGAGACACACACACAAAGAGAATGAGAGAGAGAGAGACAGACAGACACAAAGAGGGGGAGGGGGAGAGAGAAAGAGAGACAGGCACAGAGAGGGAGAGGGGGAGGGGGAGAGGGAGAGGGGGAGGGGGAGAGAGAGACAGACACAAAGAGAGAGAGAGAATGTGAGAGAATGTGAGAGAGACACAGAGAAAGAGAATGTGAGAGAGAGAGACACACACAAAGAGAGAGAATGTGAGAGAGAGAGACAGACAGACACAAAGAGGGGGAGGGGGAGAGAGAAAGATAGACAGGCACAGTAAGGGGGAGGGGGAGGGGGGGAGAGAGAGACAGACACAAAGAGAGAGAGAGAATGTGAGAGAATGTGAGAGAGACACAGAGAAAGAGAATGTGAGAGAGAGAGAGACACACAAAGAGAGAGAATGTGAGAGAGAGAGAGACAGACACAAAGAGAGAGGGACAGACACAAAGAGAGAGAGAATGTGAGAGAGAGACAGACACAAAGAGAGAGAGAATGTGAGAGAGACACAGAGAGAGAGAATGTGAGAGAGACACACACAAAGACAATGAGAGAGAGAGAGAGAGAGAGAGACAGACACAAAGAGGGGGAGGGGGGAGAGAGAGAGAGACAGACACAGAGAGAGAGAATGTGAGAGAGAGACACAGAGAGAGAGAATGTGAGAGAGAGAGACACACACACAAAGAGAATGAGAGAGAGAGACAGACAGACACAAAGAGGGGGAGGGGGAGAGAGAAAGAGAGACAGGCACAGAGAGGGGGAGGGAGGGGGAGGGGGAGGGGGGGAGAGAGAGACAGACACAAAGAGAGAGAGAGAATGTGAGAGAATGTGAGAGAGACACAGAGAAAGAGAATGTGAGAGAGAGAGAGACACACAAAGAGAGAGAATGTGAGAGAAAGATAGACAGGCACAGTAAGGGGGAGGGGGAGGGGGAGGGGGAGGGGGAGGGGGAGGGGGAGGGGGGGAGAGAGAGACAGACACAAAGAGAGAGAGAGAATGTGAGAGAATGTGAGAGAGACACAGAGAAAGAGAATGTGAGAGAGAGAGAGACACACAAAGAGAGAGAATGTGAGAGAGAGAGAGACAGACACAAAGAGAGAGGGACAGACACAAAGAGAGAGAGAATGTGAGAGAGAGACAGACACAAAGAGAGAGAGAATGTGAGAGAGACACAGAGAGAGAGAATGTGAGAGAGACACACACAAAGACAATGAGAGAGAGAGAGAGAGAGAGAGAGACAGACACAAAGAGGGGGAGGGGGGAGAGAGAGAGAGACAGACACAGAGAGAGAGAATGTGAGAGAGAGACACAGAGAGAGAGAATGTGAGAGAGAGAGACACACACACAAAGAGAATGAGAGAGAGAGACAGACAGACACAAAGAGGGGGAGGGGGAGAGAGAAAGAGAGACAGGCACAGAGAGGGGGAGGGGGAGGGGGAGGGGGAGGGGGGGAGAGAGAGACAGACACAAAGAGAGAGAGAGAATGTGAGAGAATGTGAGAGAGACACAGAGAAAGAGAATGTGAGAGAGAGAGAGACACACAAAGAGAGAGAATGTGAGAGAGAGAGAGACAGACACAAAGAGAGAGGGACAGACACAAAGAGAGAGAGAATGTGAGAGAGAGACAGACACAAAGAGAGAGAGAATGTGAGAGAGACACAGAGAGAGAGAATGTGAGAGAGACACACACAAAGACAATGAGAGAGAGAGAGAGAGAGAGAGAGAGAGAGAGAGACACAAAGAGGGGGAGGGGGGAGAGAGAGAGAGACAGACACAGAGAGAGAGAATGTGAGAGAGAGACACAGAGAGAGAGAATGTGAGAGAGAGAGACACACACACAAAGAGAATGAGAGAGAGAGACAGACAGACACAAAGAGGGGGAGGGGGAGAGAGAAAGAGAGACAGGCACAGAGAGGGGGAGGGGGAGGGGGGGAGAGAGAGACAGACACAAAGAGAGAGAGAGAATGTGAGAGAGAGAGAGAGAGACACACAAAGAGAGAGAGAATGTGAGAGAGAGAGAGAGAGACAGACACAAAGAGAGAAGGACAGACACAAAGAGAGAGAGAATGTGAGAGAGAGAGAGACAGACAGAGAGAGAGAGAATGTGAGAGAGAGAGACACAGACAGAGAGAATGTGAGAGAGAGAGACACACACAAAGAGAATGAGAGAGAGAGACAGACACAAAGAGGGGGAGGGGGAGAGACAAAGAGAGACAGGCACAGAGAGGGGGAGGCGGGGAGAGAGAGACAGACACAAAGTGAGAGAGAGAATGTGAGAGAGAGAGACAGACACAAAGAGAGAGAGAATGTGAGAGAGAGAGACAGACACAAAGAGGGGGAGGGGGAGAGAGAGAGAGAGAGAGAGACAGGCACAAAGAGGGGGAGGGAAGGAGAGGGAGAGGGGCAGGGAAGGAGAATGTGAGAGAGAGACAGACACAAAGAGAGAGAGACACAAAGAGAGAGAGAATGTGAGAGAAAGAGAGAGACAAAGAGAGAATGAGAGAGAGAGAGACAGACACAAAGAGGGGGAGGGGGAGAGAGAGAGAGAGACAGACACAAAGAGAGAGGGGGAGGGGGAGGGAGAGAGACAGACACAAAGAGAGAGAGGGGGAGGGGGAGGGAGAAAGAGAGAGAGGGGGAGGGGGAGGGAGAGAGAGAGAGAGAGAAAGAAAGAAAGAAAGAAAGAAAGAAAGAGAAACTGTTTGGTCCAATACCTTTTCTTTGAGGGCTTTTCTCTGAGGCCGTTCGGTCCGTTACCTTTTCTCTGAGGCCGTTTCTCTGAGGCCGTTCGGTCCGATACCTTTTCTCTGAGGCCCATTTGGTCCGATACCTTTTCTCTGAGGCCGTTTCTCTGAGGCCGTTCGGTCCGATACCTTTTCTCTGAGGCCGTTTTTCTGAGGCCGTTCGGTCCGATACCTTTTCTCTGAGGCCCGTTCGGTCTGATAGCTTTTCTCTGAGGCCGTTTCTCTGAGGCCGTTCGGTCCGATACCTTTTCTCTGAGGCCCGTTCGGTCTGATAGCTTTTCTCTGAGGCCGTTTCTCTGAGGCCGTTCGGTCCGATACCTTTTCTCTGAGGCCCGTTTGGTCTGATAGCTTTTCTCTGAGGCCGTTTCTCGGAGGCCGTTTGGTCTGATAGCTTTTCTCTGAGGCCGTTCGGTCCGTTACCTTTTCTCTGAGGCTGTTTCTCTGAGGCCGTTCGGTCCGATACCTTTTCTCTGAGGCCCATTCGGTCTGATAGATTTTCTCTGAGGCCGTTTCTCTGAGGCCGTTCGGTCTGCTACCTTTTTTCTTAGGCCATTTGGTCCGATACCTTTTCTCTGAGGCCGTTTCTCTGAGGCCGTTCGGTCCGATACCTTTTCTCTGAGGCCCATTCGGTCTGATAGATTTTCTCTGAGGCCGTTTCTCTGAGGCCGTTCGGTCTGCTACCTTTTTTCTTAGGCCATTTGGTCCGATACCTTTTCTCTGAGGCCGTTTCTCTGAGGCCGTTCGGTCCGATACCTTTTCTCTGAGGCCCGTTCGGTCTGATAGCTTTTCTCTGAGGCCGTTCGGTCCGTTACCTTTTCTCTGAGGCTGTTTCTCTGAGGCCGTTCGGTCCGATACCTTTTCTCTGAGGCCGTTCGGTCCGATACCTTTTCTCTGAGGCCCATTCGGTCTGATAGATTTTCTCTGAGGCCGTTTCTCTGAGGCCGTTCGGTCCGATACCTTTTTTCTTAGGCCATTTGGTCCGATACCTTTTCTCTGAGGCCGTTTCTCTGAGGCCGTTCGGTCCGATACCTTTTCTCTGAGGCCGTTTCTCTGAGGCCGTTCGGTCCGATACCTTTTCTCTGAGGCCGTTTCTCTGAGGCCGTTTGGTCTGATACCTTTTCTCTGAGGCCCGTTCGGTCTGATAGCTTTTCTCTGAGGCCGTTTCTCTGAGGCCGTTCGGTCCGATACCTTTTCTCTGAGGCCCGTTCGGTCTGATAGCTTTTCTCTGAGGCCGTTTCTCTGAGGCCGTTCGGTCCGATACCTTTTCTCTGAGGCCGTTTCTCTGAGGCCGTTTGGTCTGATACCTTTTCTCTGAGGCCCGTTCGGTCTGATAGCTTTTCTCTGAGGCCGTTTCTCTGAGGCCGTTTGGTCTGATACCTTTTCTCTGAGGCCCGTTCGGTCTGATAGCTTTTCTCTGAGGCCGTTTCTCTGAGGCCGTTCGGTCCGATACCTTTTCTCTGAGGCCCGTTTGGTCTGATAGCTTTTCTCTGAGGCCGTTTCTCTGAGGCCGTTTGGTCTGATACCTTTTCTCTGAGGCCCGTTCGGTCTGATAGCTTTTCTCTGAGGCCGTTTCTCTGAGGCCGTTCGGTCCGATACCTTTTCTCTGAGGCCCGTATGGTCTGATAGCTTTTCTCTGAGGCCATTTCTCTGAGGCCGTTTGGTCTGATAGCTTTTCTCTGAGGCCGTTCGGTCCGTTACCTTTTCTCTGAGGCTGTTTCTCTGAGGCCGTTCGGTCCAATACCTTTTCTCTGAGGCCGTTCGGTCTGATACCTTTTCTCTGAGGCCCATTCGGTCTGATAGATTTTCTCTGAGGCCGTTTCTCTGAGGCCGTTCGGTCTGCTACCTTTTTTCTTAGGCCATTTGGTCCGATACCTTTTCTCTGAGGCCGTTTCTCTGAGGCCGTTCGGTCCGATACCTTTTCTCTGAGGCCGTTTTTCTGAGGCCGTTCGGTCCGATACCTTTTCTCTGAGGCCGTTTCTCTGAGGCCGTTTGGTCTGATACCTTTTCTCTGAGGCCCGTTCGGTCTGATAGCTTTTCTCTGAGGCCGTTTCTCTGAGGCCGTTCGGTCCGATACCTTTTCTCTGAGGCCCGTTCGGTCTGATAGCTTTTCTCTGAGGCCGTTTCTCTGAGGCCGTTCGGTCCGATACCTTTTCTCTGAGGCCCGTTTGGTCTGATAGCTTTTCTCTGAGGCCGTTTCTCGGAGGCCGTTTGGTCTGATAGCTTTTCTCTGAGGCCGTTCGGTCCGTTACCTTTTCTCTGAGGCTGTTTCTCTGAGGCCGTTCGGTCCGATACCTTTTCTCTGAGGCCGTTCGGTCCGATACCTTTTCTCTGAGGCCCATTCGGTCTGATAGATTTTCTCTGAGGCCGTTTCTCTGAGGCCGTTCGGTCTGCTACCTTTTTTCTTAGGCCATTTGGTCCGATACCTTTTCTCTGAGGCCGTTTCTCTGAGGCCGTTCGGTCCGATACCTTTTCTCTGAGGCCGTTTTTCTGAGGCCGTTCGGTCCGATACCTTTTCTCTGAGGCCGTTTCTCTGAGGCCGTTCGGTCTGATAGCTTTTCTCTGAGGCCGTTTCTCTGAGGCCGTTGCGGGCCGATACCTTTTCTCTGAGGCCGTTTGGTCTGATAGCTTTTCTCTGAGGCCGTTTCTCTGAGGCCGTTTGGTCTGATAGCTTTTCTCTGAGGCCGTTCGGTCCGTTACCTTTTCTCTGAGGCTGTTTCTCTGAGGCCGTTCGGTCCGATACCTTTTCTCTGAGGCCGTTCGGTCCGATACCTTTTCTCTGAGGCCCATTCGGTCTGATAGATTTTCTCTGAGGCCGTTTCTCTGAGGCCGTTCGGTCTGCTACCTTTTTTCTTAGGCCATTTGGTCCGATACCTTTTCTCTGAGGCCGTTTCTCTGAGGCCGTTCGGTCCGATACCTTTTCTCTGAGGCCGTTTTTCTGAGGCCGTTCGGTCCGATACCTTTTCTCTGAGGCCGTTTCTCTGAGGCCGTTCGGTCCGATACCTTTTCTCTGAGGCCGTTTCTCTGAGGCCGTTTGGTCTGATACCTTTTCTCTGAGGCCCGTTCGGTCTGATAGCTTTTCTCTGAGGCCGTTTCTCTGAGGCCGTTCGGTCCGATACCTTTTCTCTGAGGCCCGTTCGGTCTGATAGCTTTTCTCTGAGGCCGTTTCTCTGAGGCCGTTCGGTCCGATACCTTTTCTCTGAGGCCGTTTCTCTGAGGCCGTTTGGTCTGATACCTTTTCTCTGAGGCCCGTTCGGTCTGATAGCTTTTCTCTGAGGCCGTTTCTCTGAGGCCGTTTCTCTGAGGCCGTTTGGTCTGATACCTTTTCTCTGAGGCCCGTTCGGTCTGATAGCTTTTCTCTGAGGCCGTTTCTCTGAGGCCGTTTGGTCTGATACCTTTTCTCTGAGGCCCGTTCGGTCTGATAGCTTTTCTCTGAGGCCGTTTCTCTGAGGCCGTTCGGTCCGATACCTTTTCTCTGAGGCCCGTTTGGTCTGATAGCTTTTCTCTGAGGCCGTTTCTCTGAGGCCGTTTGGTCTGATACCTTTTCTCTGAGGCCCGTTCGGTCTGATAGCTTTTCTCTGAGGCCGTTTCTCTGAGGCCGTTCGGTCCGATACCTTTTCTCTGAGGCCCGTTTGGTCTGATAGCTTTTCTCTGAGGCCGTTTCTCTGAGGCCGTTTGGTCTGATACCTTTTCTCTGAGGCCGTTCGGTCTGATACCTTTTCTCTGAGGCCGTTCGGTCTGATACCTTTTTTCTTAGGCCGTTTGGTCTGATACCTTTTCTCTGAGGCTATTCGGTCTGATACCTTTTCTCTGAGGCTGTTTCTCTGAGGCCGTTTGGTCTGATACCTTTTCTCTGAGGCCGTTTTTCTGAGGCCGTTCGGTCCGATACCTTTTCTCTGAGGCCGTTTCTCTGAGGCTGTTCGGTCTGATACCTTTTCTCTGAGGCCGTTTGGTCCGATACCTTTTCTCTGAGGCCGTTTGGTCTGATACCTTTTCTCTGAGGCCATTTTTCTGAGGCCGTTCGGTCCGATACCTTTTCTCTGAGGCCGTTTCTCTGAGGCTGTTCGGTCTGATACCTTTTCTCTGAGGCCGTTCGGTCCGATACCTTTTCTCTGAGGCCGTTTCTCTGAGGCCGTTCGGTCCGATACCTTTTCTCTGAGGCCGTTCGGTCCGATACCTTTTCTCTGAGGCCGTTTCTCTGAGGCTGTTCAGTCTGATACCTTTTCTCTGAGGCCGTTCGGTCCGATACCTTTTCTCTGAGGCCGTTTCTCTGAGGCCGTTCGGTCCGATACCTTTTCTCTGAGGCCGTTCGGTCCGATACCTTTTCTCTGAGGCCGTTTCTCTGAGGCTGTTCAGTCTGATACCTTTTCTCTGAGGCCGTTCGGTCCGATACCTTTTCTCTGAGGCCCGTTTGGTCTGATAGCTTTTCTCTGAGGCCGTTTCTCTGAGGCCATTTGGTCTGATACCTTTTCTCTGAGGCCGTTCGGTCCGATACCTTTTCTCTGAGGCCGTTCGGTCTGATACCTTTTTTCTTAGGCCGTTTGGTCTGATACCTTTTCTCTGAGGCTGTTCGGTCTGATACCTTTTCTCTGAGGCTGTTTCTCTGAGGCCGTTTGGTCTGATACCTTTTCTCTGATGCTGTTTCTCTGAGGCCGTTTGGTCTGATACCTTTTTTCTTAGGCCGTTTGGTCTGATACCTTTTCTCTGAGGCTGTTCGGTCTGATACCTTTTCTCTGAGGCTGTTTCTCTGAGGCCGTTTGGTCTGATACCTTTTCTCTGAGGCTGTTTCTCTGAGGCCGTTTGGTCTGATACCTTTTCTCTGAGGCCGTTTTTCTGAGGCCGTTCGGTCCGATACCTTTTCTCTGAGGCCGTTTCTCTGAGGCTGTTCGGTCTGATACCTTTTCTCTGAGGCCGTTTGGTCCGATACCTTTTCTCTGAGGCCGTTTGGTCCGATACCTTTTCTCTGAGGCCATTTTTCTGAGGCCGTTCGGTCCGATACCTTTTCTCTGAGGCCGTTTCTCTGAGGCTGTTCGGACTGATACCTTTTCTCTGAGGCCGTTCGGTCCGATACCTTTTCTCTGAGGCCGTTTCTCTGAGGCTGTTCGGTCTGATACCTTTTCTCTGAGGCCGTTTGGTCCGATACCTTTTCTCTGAGGCCGTTTGGTCCGATACCTTTTCTCTGAGGCCATTTTTCTGAGGCCGTTCGGTCCGATACCTTTTCTCTGAGGCCGTTTCTCTGAGGCTGTTCGGACTGATACCTTTTCTCTGAGGCCGTTCGGTCCGATACCTTTTCTCTGAGGCCGTTTCTCTGAGGCCGTTCGGTCCGATACCTTTTCTCTGAGGCCGTTCGGTCCGATACCTTTTCTCTGAGGCCGTTCGGTCCGATACCTTTTCTCTGAGGCCGTTTCTCTGAGGCTGTTCAGTCTGATACCTTTTCTCTGAGGCCGTTTGGTCCGATACCTTTTCTCTGAGGCCGTTTCTCTGAGGCCGTTTGGTCTGAAGCCTTTTCTCTGAGGCCGTTCGGTCTGATACCTTTTCTCTGAGGCTGTTTCTCTGAGGCCGTTTGGTCTGAAGCCTTTTCTCTGAGGCCGTTCGGTCTGATACCTTTTCTCTGAGGCTGTTTCTCTGAGGCCGTTTGGTCTGAAGCCTTTTCTCTGAGGCCGTTCGGTCTGATAACTTTTCTCTGAGGCTGTTTCTCTGAGGCTGCTTGGTCTGATACCTTTTCTCTGAGGCAGTTTGGTCCGATACCTTTTCTCTGAGGCTGTTCGATCTGATACCTTTTCTCTGAGGCTGTTTCTCTGAGGCCGTTTGGTCTGATACCTTCTCTCTGAGGCCGTCCAGTACGATACCTTTTCTCTGAGGCGGTTTCTCTGAGGCAGTTTCTCTCAGGCTGCTTGGTCTGATACCTTTTCCCTGAGGCCGTCCAGTCCGATACCTTTTTTCTGAGGCTGTTTTCTGAGGCTGTTTGGTCCAATACCCTTTCTCTGAGGCTGTTTCTCTGAGGCCGTTTGGTCTGAAGCCTTTTCTCTGAGGCCGTTTGGTCTGAAGCCTTTTCTCTGAGGCCGATCGGTCAAATACCTTTTCTCTGAGGCCATTCGGTCTGATACCTTTTCCCTGAGGCCGTTCAGTCCGAAACCTTTTCTCTGAGGCCGTTGGATCCGATAACTTATCTCTGAGGCCGTTTCTCTGAGTCTGTTTAGTCTGATAACTTTTCCCTGAGGCCGTTCAGTCTGATGCCTTTTCTCTGAGGCCGTTTGATCCAATACCTTTTCTCTGAGGCTGTTTCTCTGAGGCTGTTTGGTCCAATACCCTTTCTCTGAGGCTGTTTCTCTGAGGCCGTTTGGTCTGAAGCCTTTTCTCTGAGGCCGTTTGGTCTGAAGCCTTTTCTCTGAGGCCGATCGGTCAAATACCTTTTCTCTGAGGCCATTCGGTCTGATACCTTTTCCCTGAGGCCGTTCAGTCCGAAACCTTTTCTCTGAGGCCGTTGGATCCGATAACTTATCTCTGAGGCCGTTTCTCTGAGTCTGTTTAGTCTGATAACTTTTCCCTGAGGCCGTTCAGTCTGATGCCTTTTCTCTGAGGCCGTTTGATCCAATACCTTTTCTCTGAGGCTGTTTCTCTGAGACTGTTTAGTCTGATACCTTTTCCCCGAGGCCGTTCAGTCCGATACCTTTTCTCTGAGGCTGTTTGGTCTGATACCTTCTCTCTTAGGCCGTTTGGTCCGATACCTTTTCTCTGAGGCTGTTTGGTCTGATACCTTTTCTCTGAGGCTGTTTCTCTGAGGCTGTTCGGTCTGCTCCCATTTCTCTTAGGCCGTTCGGTCCGATTCCTTTTCTCTGAGGCCCGTTCAGTCTGATACCTTTTCTCTGAGGCCCGTTCGGCCTGATACCTTTTCTCTGAGGCCCGTTCGGTCTGATACCTTTTCTCTAAGGCCGTTTCTCTGAGGCCGTTCGGCCTGATACCTTTTCTCTGAGGCTGTTTCTCTGAGGCTGTTTGGTCTGATACCTTTTCTCTGAGGCTGTTCAGTCTGATACCTTTTCTCTGAGGCTTTTTCTCTGAGGCCGTTCGGTCTGCTACCTTTTCTCTGAGGCCGTTCGGTCTGAAACATTTTCTCTGAGGCAGTTCAAACTGATAGCTTTTCTCTGAGGCTGTTTCTCTGAGGCCGTTCTATCCGATACCTTTTCTCTGAGGCCGTTTGTTCCGATACCTTTTCTCTGAGGCTGTTTCTCTGAGGCTGTTTAGTCTGATACCTTTTCCCTAAGGCCGTTCAGTCCCATACCTTTTCCCTGAGGCCGTTCAGTCTGATACCTTTTCTCTGAGGCCGTTCGGTCCGATACCTTTTCTCTGAGGCCGTTTCTCTGAGGCTGTTCAGTCTGATACCTTTTCTCTGAGGCTGTTTCTCTTAGGCCATTTGGTCTGATGCCTTTTCTCTAAGGCCGTTTGGTCCAATACCTTTTCTCTGAGGCCGTTTTCTGAGGCTGTTCAGTCTGATACCTTTTCTCTGACATTGTTTGGTCCGATACCTTTTCTCTGAGGCCGTTTGGTCCGATACCTGTTGTCTCAGGCCATTTCTCTGAGGTCTTTTGGTCTAAAACCCTTTCCCTGAGGCCGTTCAGTCCGATACCTTTTCTCTGAGGCCGTTCGATCCGATACCTTTTCTCTGAGGCCGTTCGGTCCAATACCTGTTGTCTCAGGCCATTTCTCTGAGGTCTTTTGGTCTAAAACCCTTTCCCTGAGGCCGTTCAGTCCGATACCTTTTCTCTTATGCCGTTTGGTCCGATACCTTTTCTCTGAGGCCGTTCAGTCTGATACCTTTTCTCTGAGGCCGTTCGGTCTGCTACCTTTTCCCTGAGGCCGTTCAGTCCGATACCTTTTCTCTGAGGCCGTTTGGTCTGCTACCTTTTCTCTGAGGCCGTTCGGTCTGCTACCTTTTCTCTGAGGCCGTTTGGTCTGCTACCTTTTCCCTGAGGCCGTTCAGTCCGATACCTTTTCTCTGAGGCCGTTCGGTCTGCTACCTTTTCTCTGAGGCCGTTCGTCCTGATACCTTTTCTCTGAGGCTGTTTCTCTGAGGCTGTTTGGTCTGATACCTTTTCTCTGAGGCCGTTCAGTCTGATACCTTGTCTCTGAGGCCGTTTGGTCCGATACCTCTTCTCTGAGGCCGTTTCTCTGAGGCCGTTTGGTCCGATACCTTTTCTCTGAGGCTTTTTTCTGAGGCTGTTTGGTCTGATACCTTTTCTGTTAGGCCTTTTCTCTGAGGCCGTTCAGTCTGGTATGTTTTCTCTGAGGCCGTTTCTCTGAGGTCGTTTGGTCCGATACCTTTTCTCTGATGCTGTTTGGTCTGAAACTTTTTCTCTGAGGCAGTTCGGTCTGATACCTTTTCTCTGAGGCCGTTTCTCTGAGGGCTTTCGGTCTGATAACTTTTCTCTGAGGCCGTTTGGTCTGATACCTTCTCTCTGAGGCCGTCCAGTCCGATACCTTTTCTCTGAGGCTGTTTCTCTGAGGCTGTTTGGTCTGATACCTTTTCTCTGATGCTGTTTCTCTAAGGCCGTTTGGTCTGGTACCTTTTCTCTGAGGCCGTTCAGTCCGAAACCTTTTCTCTGAGGCCGTTTCTCTGAGGCCGTTTGGTCCGATACCTTTTCTCTGAGGCCGTTTGGTCCGATACCTTTTCTCTGAGGCCGTTTGGTCCGATACCTTTTCTCTGAGGGCGTTTGATCTGATACCTTCTCTCTGAGGCCGTTTGGTCCGATACCTTTTCTCTGAGGGCGTTTGATCTGATACCTTCTCTCTGAGGCCGTTTGGTGCAATATCTTTTCTCTGAGGCTGTTTGATCCGATACCTTTTCTCTGAGGCCGCTTCTCTGGGGCCGTTTGGTCTGATACCTTTTCTCTGAGGCCGCTTCTCTGGGGCCGTTTGGTCTGAGTCCTTTTCTCTGAGGCCGCTTCTCTGGGGCCGTTTGGTCTGAGTCCTTTTCTCTGAGGCCGCTTCTCTGGGGCCGTTTGGTCTGATGCCTTTTCTCTGAGGCCGCTTCTCTGAGGCTGTTCGGTCTGATAACTTTTCTCTTTTCACTCAAACTTCTCACAGCACAAAAGTGTCAACCAGCTGCGACAGTAACCACTGATTGCTCGTGTTTCTGCGTCTTCCACCTGCTGCTTACTGCCACACTGTAAAAATGCATGAGGTCCTCTCTGGAGCCAAATTTGGTTTATTCTTCTGGGCTACTGCAGAAACATGCAGCGCTAGTTCGAAGTGAAGCCGCTCCCCTTGTAGCTATGAAGGGTTAGCTAGGGTCCAAGCTAACGTGTCTTAGTTGCGTGTGATTATACACCAGTGAAACATGGTTTTGTGTACTGTATCCCATTTCTGCAAATAGATACCCTAAATCTCACACTGCACCTTTAATGAAGGACTGATCAGCTAAAACAGGTATCGCATGGCAACTATATAAACTGGACTTCCTCAAAAAGAGGTTTGATATCAAGCTAACACTCACGCACATCTAATCACAACGTACTATTTATTTGTCTAAATAATAAATGATTACTACTCATGTAAAAAGATTTACATTTTATTTTTTAACAGTTCACTTACTATACTGCACTTACCACACTTAGAAGTTCTACAACTGCAGTCCTTCTATTTCTCAGCATAATTTATTAGCCGTCTTTTACCCTGTTCACTAATGGTTGGGACCCCTACAAGACCACCACTGAGCAGGTCATAGTTGTGTGGTGGTGGATCATTCTAAGCACTGCATCGACACTGACGTGCTACTTGAGTTTTGTAAATAGCTTAGTGCGACTGCTGGAATGAGGACTTTATGTCTAAAAAGTGGGCCAACAAGGGAGGAGTGTCTAATAGAATGGACAGAGAGTGGACAGTGTTTAAAAACTCCAGCAGCACTGTTGTCTGATCCACTCGTATCAGCGCATCACACTTACAAACCACCACCATATCAGTGTCACTGCAGAGCTGAGAATGATCCACCATCCACATAATCCCTGCACTATGATGGACCTTAGGGGGTCTTGACCATTGAAGAACAGGATAAAAAGGGGGTAACAGAGTATGCAGACAAACAGATGGACTGTCTGTATTGTAGAACTACAAAGTGCAGCTGTATGATAAGGGGAACTGATATAATGCACAGTGAGTGTATATACAAAGTAGTTTAAGCACTTTAAACATTACATGTTTTGAAATATTAACCCTCAGTGAGCTATGAATTAAATAATAAAAAAAAACATTTTATTATGATGCATAAAGAAAACAGATGGTATCCAAAGTTAGTGGTGAGCGTTCAACAAGTTCTGTACACTGGGCTGTTTATATGTGTGTAATTTTGTATGACCATCGCTATCGTTTGTTAAGTATGTGTGGCCTAACAGCACAATGTATTTTCTTATATCTACATTATATTACACACAAACTAAAAATAAAAAAATAGAAAACATATTAAAACATTAAAACGTAAGAATTTTAAAAATCTTCTTTTTCTTCTTTCATCTTATTATATAACTAACTTATTACACAGGGACCGGCTAGTTACTATTAGTATCCTTCTGAAAGCTATGCCTCTAGATGCAGATGATCCACTGTAGCCCGTTGTCTATTATTATTATTATTATTGAATGTGAGAATTGGGAATCTAAAATGTCTAAAATTCCTGTGTAATGGGGAATTCCATTTATTTTTCAACAATAAATAATAATGAAATGGTTAAGATCAAGATTCAGAGTGAAATGAACAAGAGTTGGATCAGAGTCAGAATCGAGTAAGAATCATTCACAGCAGCGGTGATGGGAACCAGAAGAGTTCTGAAGAGTTTAATGCTCCTTCACAGAAAGTCATTACATGAATATGCTGCCAGACATACTTTTGAGATGCATTTTTTGGCTAAACCTTATTATTTAAAATCTATTTATGGCACATGCAGGACATTGAAATGCAAAACAGTCCCCAAAGAGGACTTTTTCACACTATAATTAACCCTATTTTACCCTCACCAGCGTTACACATAAAACCCTTAGATAGTAAATAAAACAGCATATATTTGTGTTGTAGACATCATGACCCCTGCCTCCCATCACTACCACTGTAAAGACATCAGAGTCATTCCTTTCTCTACGATGAACCATTTCACATCAAAACACTTTCAACCAGTAAACTATGCAGAAATTTTGAGAAAATCAGTGGACTTCCCCTTTAAGGCCTCTGATCTGAGTTTTGTGTGCATCAGGGAGGAAAATGTGTGAGTTAGCAGAAAGTTGTATACTTGTGTCTAAAACATCACCATCAGCAGGAACTTGTATATTTATTGAATAGAAAATGGCTTCTTGTCCCATTTTCAGCCAGCCTTTTTAAAAATGCAGTAGACTCACTGGCTCCATCTGCTGGACAAAAAGCCCTCTGGGCTGATCTAGTTGCACTACTGCGTGATGTCATGCTTGAATTCATGGAAAGTGGTGGCCAAATATGCCTTAACATGTTTCTGACAGCTTTCCCCGGGAGAAATGTGCTGTGATCAGGATGGTTTTGAAAAGTCTGGATTCACACTAGAACTCCTGTCCCAGCTGCAGGAGCTGTTTGTGTGCCAACTGTGGCCTCTTGAATCAGCAGCAGAGACGCAGTAATCTCTGAGAAACACTCGGTACTATTCTGGATAACCACAACATTACAAAGCTTTACTGGTTCTTTAATTAACTCAGCACTCTCTCGTTCTGAGTAGCTGAACAGTGTACTGTCATCTACTGCTACTCCAGATGTTTGCTCCAGGTGGTGCCATAGAATCCAACAAGTTAAAGCAGACTCCGGGCTACACTGCATAGACCTCAGAGACAAAAGCACAATCTCTCTCTCTCTCTGTTTCTCTCTGTTTCTGTCTCTCTCTCTGTTTCTCTCTCGCTCTCTCTCTCTGTCTCTCTCTCTCTCTGTCTCTGTCTCTCTCTCTCTCTGTTTCTCTCTCTGTCTCTCTCTCTCTGTTTCTCTCTCTCTCTCTCTGTCTCTCTCTCTGTTTCTCTCTCGCTCTCTCTCTCTGTCTCTCTCTCTCTCTGTCTCTGTCTCTCTCTCTCTCTGTTTCTCTCTCTGTCTCTCTCTCTCTGTTTCTCTCTCTCTCTCTCTGTCTCTCTCTCTGTTTCTGTCTCTCTCCCTCTCTGTCTCTCTCTCTCTGTCTCTCTCTGTCTCTCTCTCGCTCACTCTCTGTTTCTCTCTCTCTCTCTCTCTCTGTTTCTCTCTCTGTCCCTCTCTCTCTGTTTCTCTCTCTCTCTCTCTGTCTCTCTCTCTGTTTCTGTCTCTCTCCCTCTCTGTCTCTCTCTCTCTGTCTCTCTCTGTCTCTCTCTCGCTCACTCTCTGTTTCTCTCTCTCTCTCTCTCTCTGTTTCTCTCTCTCTCTGTCTCTCTCTCTCTGTTTCTCTCTCCCTCTCTCTGTCTCTCTCTCTCTCGCTCTCTCTCTGTCTCTCTCTCCCTCTCTCTCTGTTTCTGTCTCTCTCTCTGTCTCTCTCTGTTTCTGTCTCTCTCTCTGTCTCTCTCTGTTTCTGTCTCTCTCTCTCTCTCTCTCTCTCTCTCTCTCTCTCTCTCTCTCTCTCTCTATTAAGTATATAGAGAAATGAGCCTTTTTTCACCAAAACTGTCACCATTAGATAAACAAGACTTATTGCTTTCATCTTTGAGAGAAAGTCAAGCTGCACTCCTGCTTCAGACCTGAAAAAATCCACAGGTGCTTCTGTCCATCCTTCCACTGTGAGAAGACCACTCAGCACTGTGGGTGAGAAAGGATGTGTAGCTGACAAAGAAGCCCCCACCGAGCAAAGGAGACAGACAAATAAAAAAAACTGAAACAAAGTGACCGCAACAGAAAATCAGAGAAGCAGAGAATGCACCCAACTTCTAAGACTGAACTTTAGAAGTCTGAGAAAAATCATTTTTAAGTTGTACTGACTCCACAAACCCTCGCCTCTAATCTTTTAATGGCCTTTTTGAAAACATTAGGTTATGAAAAGGTGCGGACATGTCCCTCTCTCCGGGGGCAAACTTAAAACGGACACAGCTGGACCTTAAACCCGCTGCCGTAGTTCTGGGGGAGCGTCTGCTTTGTTTGCGCTGTGATGGATGAAGAGCGCACCTGCCTTTATCTCTGACGGCGTGGACACACGCAGAGCCCAGCAGTCCAACCTTGACTTACAGCCCATGTTTTGGCTCCGAGGCGGGACTGCTGGACACTTAAACCGAGAGACATTCTGGTCGTTGTAGTATGGACCGGTCCCCCGCTTTAACACAGCCCGCTATAAAAAACTACATTTCCCCTGCCGCGCGAGTCGCGAGTCGCGCTCCTATTGGCTGGCGCGTCCAGCCGCAGCCCCAGAGAATGAATGAAATTGGAATCGCTGGTATATCAGGGCGCTTCATGTACAGCACCGGGGATCTGCAGCCGCGCGCTGTGCCGCTCTGTATCACAATGGCCACAGCGGTCCAGAACCCCCTCAAATCGTAAGTGGAACGTTTCCGTCCTTTCTGCAGAATTTCTGGGGGAGAATGAGAGCTCGCTGCTGGGATGATCAGAGGGACGGAGAACCGCGGTAAACCCGGAGAGTCCGCGCCGCCGGCTGGGCTTTCGGGCTGCGCTGATGCGCTGTGATGTTGTGCGAAGGAACCGGAGCGCGGGCTGATGCTCCAGCATCTCGCCGAACTCGGTTCTGGTTCTGAGAGGCAGAGGTGGTCGTTATTATTCCCCAGCCGTGTTTGCGGGCGGCCGATATGGAGGAATGTTGGAGCGGGTTTAATGTGACCCGGCGCCCCCGATCCGCTCACCGACCGCGGCGAACTTGCTGTCGGACTCGGCGAGTTTTAGTCGCGTTTCTCCCGGTTCGGCGGGGGTTTCACCTGTGTGTGTGTGTGTGTGTGTGTGTGTGCGTGTGTGTGTGCGCGTGTGTGTGTGAGGAGCCACAGCGTTCATTGGTATGCTGGCTGTGGTAACGCCGGCTACTGTGGGAATCCGGTCCGCTCGTCTTCCTCTGCCTCTTCTTCCTTTAAACTGAGCGTAGGTCTGAAAAATGGCCCCGCGAGCCGCTCTTCTGGTGTTTTACCCGGAGAGCGCCAACAGTGCGGAGTGCCAGCTGGTTTCGTGGGCGACTTTCGGGCTAGCCTAGCTCCGTTTTCACCCGCTCTCCTCCGGCATGCGAGCCCAGACGCCGAGGGAGACGCGGCCGCGGACGGTCGGTCAAGTTTCCGTCAGATTCCTTTGTGTGGCCTGACAGCGGAGGCGGCTCGGCCGGCGGGCCGGTTCCCGGCGCTTTCAGCGGCGCGGAGGCACAGCCCGCTTCCCAGGGCTGGTGCTGGACATTTCTGTGTTCCCACATTTCCACAATTCCCTAAATGTGCTCTGTGTTCCTCGTTTTCCGCGTGCTGAGGCAGCGAGGCAGCCGCGTGTGTGCTGGTGCTGCTTCTGGGGCAGACTGGACACATTTGGGGTAAATCCTGAAGGAAAATTGAGGATGAGCACCTTTTTCTACGTGCCTCGCATTGGGAAGCACAAGGTGCAGGACTGGCTCAGTTTGGCTCGGGGCAGCCGTGTTAAGGCATTTCCTCACTGTAACGCGAGTTATTCTGGTTAGTAAGTCGTGCAGACTTAGACTACAGTGAGGGTCGTCATACTAACGTGTAGCCAACTGGTCTCCAGCGGTTTGCTCCTGTTTTCGGAGGCTACAGTTGTGTGAAATACGGGGACAGCAGGTGAAACCCAGCAGGCTGATTTCACTGGTCAGTGTTTGGAATGAAGCATGCTGTCCAGTCATAAACTCCTTTAGGCCTGCTCCAGTGTAGCGGCTATGTCACAGCTCATTTCTGCATTCACATAAAAAACACAAAATCCAGAGATAGGACAAAGGAAAGGGCCGTTACGGGGCACAGCAGCTGATTTATTCTGACATGTCGACCTTCAGTGACCGTTCTCCAAGGACCCAGTTAAAATGCAGTATAGTTTTGGAACAGGAACTTGGGCAGGAAGGTTTTTGGATGTTCATTGTGTGCAGAGTATTTCTGAAAGTCATAGTTCTAGATGACTGGGATAACTGGGATGACTGGGCTTCACAGTTCAATTTTGGGCATTTGACTGGTTTGCCTGGAATCATTAATGATGTTTCTCTCAATGGGTTCTCAGCATTCATGTCTCCCTTTCTATTGGTCGGTTTTCCCATTTCTTCCTATCCCAGGCCACCTATCACGGTGGATGATATCCCTGTCTCTCGCAGTCCCTTCATCCAAGGAAGGATGCTGTCTCCTGACGGTTCTGATAGTTATTCCGCTTTGCCTCACTGATTTGAGGGAAATGAATTCTGTACCATTCCGTGCTGCTCAGCCACTCCTTAAGAAGGCCCAGCATCAAGTACACTAAAGCCTAGCAGTGCATCCCTCACTCTGAGCCGGTCTTTTTGCCATTCTCTTCTGTCTGCCCCCCATCACCCCCGATTTTATTTGTTTGCATAACATGAACTCGAATCCTGTAGGGACGTTTTTTTCTCTTCCTGAAGCTGGTGGGCTGTTCTCTCCATCCGTCCTTTTTTATTTTTCAGAGATATTCTTTGTCTTCACCACAAGGGGAGAGAGAAAAATGGAGGGAGAGAGATGGAGGGAGAGAGCGACAGAGAGAGAGAGAGATGGAGGGAGAGAGACAGAGAGGGAGAGATGGAGGGAGAGAGAGAGATGGAGGGAGAGAGACAGAGAGGGAGAGATGGAGGGAGAGAGACGGAGAGGGAGAGATGGAGGGAGAGAGACAGAGAGAGAGATGGAGGGAGGGAGAGATGGAGGGAGAGAGCGACAGAGAGAGAGAGAGATGGAGGGAGAGAGACGGAGAGGGAGAGATGGAGGGAGAGAGACGGAGAGGGAGAGATGGAGGGAGAGAGACAGAGAGAGAGATGGAGGGAGGGAGAGAGATGGAGGGAGAGAGCGACGGAGAGAGAGAGATGGAGGGAGAGAGCGACAGAGAGAGAGAGATGGAGGGAGAGAGCGACAGAGAGATGGAGGGAGAGAGACAGAGAGAGAGAGATGGAGGGAGAGAGACGGAGAGAGAGAGAGAGATGGAGGGAGACAGACGGAGAGAGAGAAAGAGGGAGAGAGAGATGGAGGGAGAGAGACAGAGAGAGAGGGAGAGAGAGATGGAGAGAGAGAGATGGAGGGAGGGAGAGAGAGAGAGATGGAGGGAGAGAGAGAGAGATGGAGGGAGAGAGACAGAGAGAGAGATGGAGGGAGAGAGAGAGAGAGATGGAGAGAGGGGGAGGGAGAGAGAGACACAGAGAGAGGGAGAGAGAGATGGAGGGAGAGAGACAGAGAGATGGAGGGAGAGAGAGAAATGGAGGGAGAGAGATGGAGGGAGAGAGAGAGAGAGATGGAGGGAGAGAGACAGAGAGAGAGATGGAGGGAGAGAGAGAGAGAGATGGAGAGAGGGGGAGGGAGAGAGACACAGAGAGAGACACAGAGAGGGAGGGAGAGAGAGATGGAGGGAGAGAGAGAGAGAGATGGAGAGAGGGGGAGGGAGAGAGACACAGAGAGAGACACAGAGAGGGAGGGAGAGAGAGATGGAGGGAGGGAGAGAGACAGAGAGAGAGATGGAGGGAGAGAGAGAGAGATGGAGAGAGGGGGAGGGAGAGAGATACACAGAGAGAGACACAGAGAGAGAGGGAGAGAGATGGAGGGAGAGAGACAGAGAGGGAGAGAGACAGAGAGATGGAGGGAGGGAGAGATGGAGGGAGAGAGAGAAATGGAGGGAGAGAGATGGAGGGAGAGAGAGAGAGATGGAGGGAGAGAGACAGAGAGAGATGGAGGGAGAGAGAGAGAGATGGAGAGAGGGGGAGGGAGAGAGAGACACAGAGAGAGACACAGAGGGAGGGAGAGAGACAGAGAGATGGAGGGAGAGAGAGAGAGAGAGAGAGATGGAGGGAGAGAGACAGAGAGAGATGGAGGGAGAGAGAGAGAGAGATGGAGAGAGGGGGAGGGAGAGAGAGACACAGAGAGAGACACAGAGGGAGGGAGAGAGACAGAGAGATGGAGGGAGAGAGAGAGAGATGGAGGGAGAGAGACAGAGAGATGGAGGGAGAGAGAGAGAGAGAGATGGAGAGAGGGGGAGGGAGAGAGAGACACAGAGAGAGACACAGAGGGAGGGAGAGAGACAGAGAGATGGAGGGAGAGAGAGAGAGATGGAGGGAGAGAGAATGAGAGAGAGACACAGAGGGAGGGAGAGAGAGATGGAGGGATGGAGGGAGAGAGACAGAGAGAGAGATGGAGGGAGAGAGAGAGATGGAGAGAGAGAGGGAGAGAGAGACACAGAGAGAGACACAGAGAGAGAGGGAGAGAGATGGAGGGAGAGAGACAGAGAGGGAGAGAGACAGAGAGATGGAGGGAGGGAGAGATGGAGGGAGAGAGAGAAATGGAGGGAGAGAGATGGAGGGAGAGAGAGAGAGATGGAGGGAGAGAGACAGAGAGAGATGGAGGGAGAGAGAGAGAGATGGAGAGAGGGGGAGGGAGAGAGAGACACAGAGAGAGACACAGAGGGAGGGAGAGAGACAGAGAGATGGAGGGAGAGAGAGAGAGAGATGGAGGGAGAGAGACAGAGAGAGATGGAGGGAGAGAGAGAGAGAGATGGAGAGAGGGGGAGGGAGAGAGAGACACAGAGAGAGACACAGAGGGAGGGAGAGAGACAGAGAGATGGAGGGAGAGAGAGAGAGAGATGGAGGGAGAGAGAATGAGAGAGAGACACAGAGGGAGGGAGAGAGAGATGGAGGGATGGAGGGAGAGAGACAGAGAGAGAGATGGAGGGAGAGAGAGAGATGGAGAGAGGGGGAGGGAGAGAGAGATGGAGGGAGAGAGAATGAGAGAGAGACACAGAGAGAGAGGGAGAGAGATGGAGGGAGAGAGAGAGAGATGGAGGGAGAGAGAGAGATGGAGGGAGAGAGAGAGAGAGAGAGATGGAGGGAGAGAGACAGAGAGAGATGGAGGGAGAGAGAGAGAGATGGAGAGAGGGGGAGGGAGAGAGAGACACAGAGAGAGACACAGAGGGAGGGAGAGAGACAGAGAGATGGAGGGAGAGAGAGAGAGAGATGGAGGGAGAGAGACAGAGAGAGATGGAGGGAGAGAGAGAGAGATGGAGAGAGGGGGAGGGAGAGAGAGACACAGAGAGAGACACAGAGGGAGGGAGAGAGACAGAGAGATGGAGGGAGAGAGAGAGAGAGATGGAGGGAGAGAGAATGAGAGAGAGACACAGAGGGAGGGAGAGAGAGATGGAGGGATGGAGGGAGAGAGACAGAGAGAGAGATGGAGGGAGAGAGAGAGATGGAGAGAGGGGGAGGGAGAGAGAGATGGAGGGAGAGAGAATGAGAGAGAGACACAGAGAGAGAGGGAGAGAGATGGAGGGAGAGAGAGAGAGATGGAGGGAGAGAGAGAGATGGAGGGAGAGAGAGAGAGAGAGACACAGAGAGAGACAGAGAGAGAGGGAGAGAGATGCAGGGAGAGAGACAGAGAGGGAGAGAGACAGAGAGGTGGAGGGAGGGAGAGATGGAGGGAGAGAGAGAAATGGAGGGATGGAGGGAGAGAGACAGAGAGAGATGGAGGGAGAGAGAGAGAGATGGAGAGGGAGAGAGAGATGGAGGGAGAGAGAATGAGAGAGAGACACAGAGAGAGAGGGAGAGAGATGGAGGGAGAGAGACAGAGAGATGGAGGGAGAGAGACAGAGAGATGGAGGGAGAGAGAATGAGAGAGAGAGACACAGAGAGAGACACAGAGAGAGAGGGAGAGAGATGGAGGGAGAGAGACAGAGAGGGAGAGAGACAGAGAGATGGAGGGAGGGAGAGATGGAGGGAGAGAGAGAAATGGAGGGAGAGAGATGGAGGGAGAGAGAGAGAGATGGAGGGAGAGAGACAGAGAGAGAGATGGAGGGAGAGATAGAGAGAGATGGAGAGAGGGGGAGGGAGAGAGACACAGAGAGAGACACAGAGAGAGAGGGAGAGAGAGAGAGGGAGAGAGACAGAGAGATGGAGGGAGAGAGACAGAGAGATGGAGGGAGAGAGAGAGAGATGGAGGGAGAGAGAATGAGAGAGAGACACAGAGAGAGACACAGAGAGAGAGGGAGAGAGATGGAGGGAGAGAGACAGAGAGGGAGAGAGACAGAGAGAGACACAGAGAGAGAGGGAGAGAGATGGAGGGAGAGAGACAGAGAGGGAGAGAGACAGAGAGATGGAGGGAGGGAGATGGAGGGAGAGAGAGAGAGAGATGGAGGGAGAGAGACAGAGAGAGAGATGGAGGGAGAGATAGAGAGAGATGGAGAGAGGGGGAGGGAGAGAGAGACACAGAGAGAGACACAGAGAGAGAGGGAGAGAGAGAGGGAGAGAGACAGAGAGATGGAGGGAGAGAGACAGAGAGATGGAGGGAGAGAGAATGAGAGAGAGAGATGGAGGGAGAGAGAATGAGAGAGAGATAAATGGAGGGAGAGAGAGAGAGAGAGTTGGAGGGAGAGAGACAGAGAGAGTGAGATGGAGGGAGAGAGACAGAGAGAGAGAGATGGAGGGAGAGAGAGAGAGAGAGCTGCAGGGAGAGAGACAGAGAGAGAAGGAGAGAGAGAGAGATGGAGGGAGCGAGAGAGAGAGCTGGAGGGAGAGAGACAGAGAGAGAGAGCTGGAGGGAGAGAGAGAGAGAGATGGAGGGAGAGAGAGAGAGAGAGAGAGAGAGAGATGGAGGGAGCGAGAGAGAGAGATAGGTATTTTTAGCTCTATGACCTATTTCTCCAAAGCTACCTAACTGACTGTCAGTCATTGCACTGGAGCTCAGGGACCTCGTGTTGAGTAGTCGCCGTCAGTAGGCCACACGCGCTATACTGCGTTCAGTTCCACCTCAGCGGAAGCGAGCACTTGCGTAGAGCGGGAGCGACCGTGGCCAAACTCCGCTCAGCTGTAGGCAGGTGGGACTACTTGTGGGAAGAGCATAAGATGAGCCGGGGAATGGCTCAGTGTTCGGGAAAGGCGAAGGAAGAAAGGGAGGGTGTCAGTTCCTGGTGATTCAGTATAATCACCATGAAGATCACAGCCAAACTGTTTAGAATGAGCCCTGGAGATCCAAAGTGTTTAAACATGAATAATAATAAGGATCTAAGCGAGCGCTTTCTTTAGCTTCTTTTGTTTTAAACCAAAAGCATCTTTTAGTGCTTGGACCCCTTGGTTGAGATTTCTTAAGCCTGGGTGCCCTTACAGGAGGGATGCGTACCTCATTGAACTGAACAGGGCAGTTTGATTGAAGTGTTCTTCTATGCAACAATACAAATGTAGCCTGGTCTCCACAGAGAATGCCTACAGGGCAGGCCTGTAAACAAACCGATCTAACAAATGCTCCTTCCAGTGCTTCAGTTGCAGCATAAAAGCAGTAAGAAATCATGTTTGTAATCCTTTTTAACATGCATCTGTGCTCTCTGAGTAATTTTGATTTCTGGTAGTGTATTGTGTGTGTAATTACTTGCAGACTACTGTGTAGTGGTCCATTTTTGAGTGTGTGGGTGTGTCGCATGTTCACTCCCTGTATTTTTCTAAATCTGTGCTTATTTTTCAACCAGCTGAACATCAAGAATCTGCTTAAAACGTCTGCGTTGGTGTGCCCTGTACATCTGAATCTTTTTTTGCTACTATAGCCTGCTTGGTGTGTGTTGATGTGCAGTGTGTGTGTGTGTGTGTGTGTGTGTGTCAGTGTGAATCAGCCTGTGCATTTTAGAGTCGTAGAGCAATGCAAAGCTCAAGTCCGGCTGCTCAAACGCCATTCCATCAGAGGAGATTTCTAGCTCTTCTACTTTGGCTGTTTTCCGGGCATGGATCCTCTACCCAGACCCTCAAACATTATTGAAATGCTGGGAAAAATCCTCTCCACACTGACCAAACAGTCTCCGCTGGGGATCCATAAGCGTGGTTCTTGAAGGAGTCCAGAAATTGCCTGATATTGGCCTGAATGGAGTGACGTGAAGACATCAACAAAGAATACAAATCTGAATGCCTGTTCAGAGCCAGAATGATGATGATGCTTTGAAGAAACCAGTGAACAGGTGCCTATGAGTCAGAAAGCAGAACGAGGCTAAGGGGATGCTGTGTAGACTAAACAGCGGACTTGGTGAGCGTGATTGCCATACTTCAGAAAAAAAGGTTCCAGGTCTCTTTATTATGGACCCGACACTCTGCAGACTTTTGTGTTGTCATCTGCTGACAGATCTGATTGATTATTGACTGAGAAGTTGAATCAAGTGTATTTAGTTGGGGAATATGTTGGGGATGAGAACCATTGGTCTATTCTATTACTCTATTATCAGGTAATAGATTGGACCAGTGCTGGAGACCCTATGCTTTGCCTATT